>NW_004955414.1:20411898-20430700 GCF_000276665.1 Chinchilla lanigera
ACAGCCACAACATACATGAAACAGAACAGAAATGCAATCCAAAATTGGGAATTCTCCAGGCCCGGGATTCCTAGCAGGATGAAGGACACAGGATGAGAAGAGCTATTCCTTGTTGTGAACATAAGCGAATGGATGTTATAGTCTGTTTTCAAGGTTGTCTATTCTCTGTACATGAGAGCAATCAAAACAATGAGTGTTAGTGTTGTTAGTGTTTCAGCTTGATTACTGGGTAAAAGGGAAATTGGATCTAATGATAAATTACAGTAAATAAACTTCTTTTTTATTTAAAGAGAATAAAAAATAACAAAATAATACAACAAATCTAAAACAAAACAACACAAAAAACCAACAACAAAGGTTTTGAATAAAAAAGATAGGAATTAACAATGGTTGTTATATTACATATTGTTATCTTCAACGAAGTTGCTCAGATTAACAGATGTGAGAATGCAAGATTGATCAGACAATTAAAGAGAATAGAAAGTAACAAAATACATTAGAAACAATACAGAGCTTCACTAAACAAGATGGTAGTAATTCAACCATGGTAGTTACATTGTATATTGTTGTCTACAAATTTGTTGTTCAGATTATCAGATATAAGCATGCAAAACTGGTCAAAAAAATTTAAGCATTAACTGTTCCTTTCAATAAACTAATAGACATCAGCAGTACAGTTATCCCAGGTATCCTTGCATATTTATGTATATGTGTGTGTTTTTCACTTCCTTCTTTCTTTTTTGTCTTTTTTCCCTCATCTCGGTTGTTCTTTCCCTTTGAGCAATTTCATTACCTTTCACAATATCTATTATACCTTTTGGTTTAATTTGTACTTTCAGGTCCTTACACTAGGGAGACAGTACAATGTCTACACATGTGGGTCTGATTTATTTCACTTATGAGTATGGTCACTAGTTGCATCCCTTTACCTATAAAAGCCTTTCATAGCTGAGTAATACTCCACTGTATAAAAATACCACACCTTTTTTATCCATTCCTATGTTGATGGGTATTAGAGTTGTGTCCAAGATTTAGCTATGACAAATTGTGCTGCTATAAACATGGATGCACATATTTTGCTCTGGTATGATATTTTCAGTTTTTTGGAAAAATACCCAGAAGGGAAATATCTGAGTTAAGTGAGATCTCTAATCCTAGTTTTGTGAGGAATCTCCATACTGATTTCCACAGGGGTTTTTCACCAGTCTGCATCCCCACCAACAGTGGAGAAGGGTTCCTTTTTCTCCACAGCCCCTCAAGTATTTGTTATTGGCTGATTTCTTGATGATAGCCATTCTTTCTGTGGTGAGAAGGAATCTCGGTGTTGTTTTAATTTATATTTCTCAAATGACCAAAGATGTTGAACATTTTTCCATATATTTGTTATTTGTATTTCTTCTTCTGAGAAGTGTGTATTCATCTCAGATGCCCATTTTGGGATTGGGTCTTTGAAGTTTGGGGGCTTGACTTTTTAAAAAGTTATTTATACATTCTAGATGGAAGTCCTTGGCCTGAAGGTCAGTTGGTTAAAATTTTTTCCCAATTTGTGGGTTTTCTTTTTACCCTATTGGTGACTTCTTTTGATGTACAAAAACTTTTCAATAAGATGAAATCCCAACTGTTGATTCTTTGAAGTTTTTCCAGTGCAGTTTGGTGTTTGTTCATAAACTCTCTGCCTACCTCTATGTCAAGACTTCTATTACCTCTCTTTCAGTAGATTTAGTGTTTATGTTTTAATATTTAGTCTTTAATCCATGATGACTTTAGTTTAGTGCATGGTAATAGACATGGGTCTAGCTTAGGTAATAGGCATGGTCTTTGGCATGTGGACAACCAGTTTTTCCAGCACCATTTACTAAAGAGACTATCTTTCTTCTAGTAAACATATTTGGCCCTTTTATCAAAGAGTAAATGATACTCTAACAACGATTAATATTTTTAACTTGAAATGATGCCACTTATTTGATTTTATTCATTTTATGTAACTTGGAATGGGGTGATACCCTGTACAACAAACAGAAGTATGTTTTCATGAACAGTCGGGGTTTTTGAAAGTAAAGTGTGTAAGGGAAAAATTATCATGTAAACATTTCATAATAATTTTTTCCTTTCTACTCTTCAGAACTACCAACTGATCATTCAATATTTCCAATAATATTATTTTCAATAATATTTTCAATAATAATACCCTTCTTTTAGGTAATTTGGGAAAATTTTTCATGTGTGATGGAACAAGGCTTAGAGTCCAGCAGAAATTTACGTATTTATGTTGAAATAGGATTTGGGCTAGAAGAACTTAATGATGTGTACCTGTAATTGAATGCACTGTCTTCAATGTATGACTCCTCTCAAATGAGAGGTGAGCACAGATTTCTGGAAAAGGGTCAGATTATGAATATTTTTGACAGCAGCACATACAATGTCTCTCCAGCTCATCACTTTAAACTCTATCATTCACAACCCCTGATAATCAATTCATGGATGCATGTGTGTGACTCTGTTCCAGATACTTTACTTAAAGAAATAGCATGCTGGAAGCTGGATTTGGTTAGCAGACTATAGTTTATCAAAGGCTGCCCCAGGAAGTAGTTTATTCAGGAGTTTAGCCTTGAACTCCATCCCTATGATCTCTGTGCATTTAACAGAACATAAATTTAATAAATACTTCCTGAAGGAAATAAATAATTGCCACTATTCAGAGATAAAATTCCTACGACATAATTAAGAACATCTTATAATTTTTGAGAGTGCAATTTCCATAGATTTTCGAGCCAGCCCACAAGACATTTATGTCCATTTCTCATTATGGAGTTTGTCATTTTGCCAGGCAGTACTTTGTGAGCACGAGGCTCTCTATATCTGTTTTACATTTGGGGTTCCCTCTGATGACTGCCACTTATCTCAGAACCAGTGGCACCGTGGTGTCTTGGTTAATCTTCTGCACATTTTCTCTACATAATTTTGGTTACCCAGATACTGAAAGACTTAGGTTTTACACCTTTCAGAAAAGAAACACTGAGGCATTCTTTCTAATCCCCTGAAGAAAACAAAGATGTTTGGAAACTAACGTTTCCTTCTAACAGATTGACTTGTTCTTAAAAACGGTCTTCTCTAGAAGTGAAATATTCTTAGTCTATTTCTAAGAGTCTCTAAATTAGTTATGTTTTATATAAAAATATAACCAGATATTAGATGAATCTACATGCTGGTTACTATGATAATGTACCTAAGTAAAGGACTAGAAAATAGTTTGGCTAAGAAATAATTCTACTGAAAATCTAGAATTTCTTGAAAATTCAGAAACACAAATATCTCAGGCCCATTACCTCTGCTTTGTTTCCTTTTTATAGAGCTAAAGAATAGCTGTAGAGATTTTTAGATTTTGCTTTCACATGCACCAAGGCTAAAGGCAACTGGAAATACATACTTAGAATTTCTATATTTTTGTAACATACACAGGATGAGATGCATGCTAAAGATCTGATCTCTTAGTAAGTACCATGATCTAACTGGAAAGGATTGCTTTTTCTTGAGATGCACTAGTATAGACCCTGAAAGTTGTTTCTAAGTCATAGATAAGCTCTTCCTCTTCATTTCACCATGAGAAAATTATATTGCAGTTATCAACTGATTTGTCCAGGAGCATGACCATAGCAGTTTCAGCAAGCCTCTGGGGCTCAGCCTTTCAAAGAAACTTATGATCAGGGTCTATTTAAAGAACTATGTTTTTCCTGTCCTTCTCTCAAAACATTAGTTTCTCTCCTTCCTCCTCACACAATACAGTATTGTTGGAGTGAACCCCTCCATAGTCAAGGCTTCTGGCAGAAGCAGTCCTTACGCAGCTTTGGTAATTAGAGAGTGATCTGAAATAACACCCTGTGGATCAGACAGAGATACTTGAATTATCATGACAAAGGTCGATGAAAAGTGGCTTAAAGAACTGTTCACTGCATTAGAGACAGATCTCGCTTTGGACCCAGCATCCCTCATACTTCCCTGAACTTGAGACTGAGCCAGGCTCCTGGTTGGCTTCCTGGAATGCCTGGGCTTGTGGTGCTTTTGATGATATCCTTATAGGCCTTTTCCTCTGAGCCTTACTGCAGGCCTTGCATGTTCTACACACTCTTTGAGCTGGAACTCTCTCTCTATCCATGTTTGAGCTACCTACATTGTGCAGCCTCCTTTAAAATCCATTTTCCATCTTCCCTGTTCTACTTGTCTGTCTTGAGTGTGTGATGGAGGAGGAGTGAGGACCTAGGCCTACAGTTGGAGTGGGCAGTTATGTCCTGGACAGGTGCCTGTCTTTCTTCCCTAAGCTTTTCTAAGCGTTTTCCTTCAGTGAATTATGGACTGAACATGGTCAAAATTAAGGGGTGGAAAAGGCCATGAGTAACCCTATGTAATTTCTGTTTAGCATATGAAGTTTTCAAGATGGAAAACATGAGTTATCAGATCATCCTTTTGATGTCCAAGAGAAATATGTTAAAAGATCTGAGTAGAACAATTACAAAAGTATTTTAATTTTCCCAATAATCTACCCTTCTACACACTGGTACTAAAAATGTTCATTTCTCTTTTTCAGTCCAGAATACTTCCAAACATAGTGCATCTTGAATGCTTAAATTAAGTCATATTCTATTTGAATGTTAGAGTAACTTTCCTTTTAATGACTGATATATTTTGTTCTGTTTCTCAAAATAAATTTGAACATGTAAAGACTATGTATACCTTTTATCTAAGGCAATATGGTTACTAGAACTATGCCCTCAAATGGAATAGAGCTCAGCTTTCATCTGTGAATATGGAATTGAGTCCAGTGACAAGTCTGTTTTAATCATTTGGCTTTGTGGCTTAAAGCAGTGAAGATATAAAGGTAAATGGCCCTAGTCCTTGTCAAAGAACAGTTGTATAGATTTTTAGATTCTCTTTCCACAAGTTGGAGTGTCTGAAAATAAAGTATAGATCAGGTGAGACTGAGATGCAATCTCCCTCATGGAAGGTGTTTGAGGAGGCAACTTGTCTACCTTTCTAGTTTTCCTGGAGAACACAGAGGGAGCTATGATTGTCTTCATTTCAGAATGAAGTCCAGTAGTCATGGAGCTCTGAATCAGGGGGTCACAGAGAATCAGACTTTTTGTGCATTGCATTCTGCCTTGCACTTCAGCTTCTAGCAGCTTCAGTCCCACAATCTGCCAAGAGAAAAAGTGCCTGAGGCCCAGGAATCACTCACCATGAAGTCTGTTCAATCTTTGGCCACGTGGAACATGACCATAGCAGTTTCAGCAAGCCTCTGGGATTCAGCCTTTCAAAGAAATTATGCTCAGGGTCTATTTAAAGAACTATGTTTTTCCTGTCCTTCTCCAAAAACATTAGTTTCTCTCCTTCCTCCTCTATCCCACTACCTCATAGTAGCCCTGGAGTCCTCTGGGAAGGGGTGCTGTAGTTGGAAATATTAACCCCTAAATTTCCTTTTCCCTCTGTGTACATGAATGCAAAGGGAGAGTATTTGAATGCATGTGCAAGACTGAGTGTGATTGAGGTTAGATTTGTAAGCTTTTCTACCTTTGGAATTTATTTATTTGTTCTTTTTTAAAGTTTTATTTTATTAGTACATTTTTTAGTTCATGCATTTTACAGTGATCTTAGCAGTGATTACATGTGCAAATCACTTCTAGTTACTTTTAAAAATCCCCTTCTCCTTCCCTCACCCTCACTCCCTCCTCCTCCAATTCCCCTGTCCCATTTTTCATTCTTGTTGATATTATTATCTTTGATCTTGTTATGGCATATGATATTTATCTTAATTGAGATTATTGGTTTCTTGTACATGGCCTAGCTTTATTCTAGTTTCTGAATTATTGTTATTTGTATTTCTACTTTCAGGTTAATTATTTTTAGTTTCCATACAAAATAGTGAGCTTGTGGTACTTGTCTTTCTATACTGGTTTTATTTCACTTAACATAATGTTTTCCCATTCCTCCCATTGCCCCAAAGTATTGATGGCAATGAGTCTAACATATATGTGTCTACCAATTTTCATTGTAGCATTATTCACAATACATGCAAGATAGAAAAATTCAAGAGTCTATAATCAGATTTATGGATAAAAAAGATATGGCTTATTCATGCCATGGAATATTATTTTATCTTGATGTGTTGTAACATGCATGAATGTGGATATATTTCATTAATTGATAAAAGGCAAGCACAGAAGGGAAAATAGTGTATGATTTAACTTAGATGTTTAGGTCATAAAATACTTAAATACAATTTGGCTACAAAATATCCAAAATATATAAATTTGATGTAAAATATCTAAATATAATATATATTATATTTAGATTATAAAATATGTAGAGAAATTTTGTTATTTAGTAAATACCAGGAGCTACAAGAAGTGTAAGTGGAGAGTTAATGATTCATCATTGCATATTTCCAATTAGAGCTATGAAAAAGATGCGGATATAGTCAGTGGTGATATTTTCATAGCATTACAAAATGCTGTGTACATAACTTCAAGGATGTAGCAATAACAAATACACATTGTTATGACAGAAGCACTTGGGAATATGCAGTGATACATAGTCATGTAGTCACATGAAGTTACATGGAAACAAAAGCACTTTTGTGTGAATATATGAAGCTGTCACTTATACGAGTATTTCTAGAAGTTCTTGATGGTAATGCTCATAATGGACCCTTAACCATCACACACACTGTGTGTGCAAAAAAATCAATCATTTTCCACTGATATATATTTAAGTAGGCAATTTACAATTCCTGTCTTTTCAAATAAGCATATACTCACCAGATATTCAAACATATCCTCACTAAGCAGCACATAAAATTATATATGTATATGGAATAGAAGATAAAGAAATAAAATAAATCCTAAATATATATTTTGATTACACCTTACACTGCAAAAGCTGTTAGGTCATTCTGTTTTTCTTTGACTGTGGTAAGTTGCTATAAAGACAAGGAAATATTATTTCAACTGAAATCTTGCTTTCTATAAATATAACTTAATGGATTCCATATCAAAGTTGAAGACATAGCTGTTAAGAGACGTTTACAAAAAGTTTCCTTATTACCAAGATTAACTGCCACATGAAAGTCAAATGACTAAAATTGTTATGGAATGGGGCACAGAAATTATCATTACAAAGGAGATTTGATCCTAGTGTAATGGGAAAACCTAATTAGTCACCTGTAGATGTTAGATGTTATGAAAACAAAATAGTTCACTTTTAGTCCTATTACACTCTCCATCAAAACTCTGTGATTTAACAGACCAGCATTGAAGAGTATGAGTCAGAAAGGATCTGTGCTTGTATGAAAGTGCTTTATAATATTACAATGGCTTTAACTCTAGGTAATGTTGTAGAACGTAGAGCCTCAGCTCCTAGCAGGTAGACAATAAGCTACAGATTGTGTAGGAAGCTGTGGTTAAGTGTCTCCAAGGCAGTGATTGTCACTTTATATTTTAAGAGACATCTATTTGTCTCCATATTAACTCTGGTTGTACTAAGGCAGACACCACTGGTGCTGAGCAGCTGAAGACAGGTGGTATATCTGCTAGATAACTATCTGGCAAAATGAGAGAACAAACTAGTGATACTAACCCATTCATTTGAAAGAATATTTTATGAAGGTAACATGCCGTTTGTTATAAATTTATTGCATATTTTGAAGGTGGGTTGATTACACATATATGCACACACAAAACTGATAAGCAGAAATACATGTAAAAAGGTTTATACTCATGCAAATATTTATGAGGCAGATGTGTATTCAATCTATTGACATTGAAATGAAAATATGTACTCCTACTCATGTACACATTCAAGAATGCAGAAACCATAGATAAATGCTCTTTATCTTAGAGGGAAACATTTATCACTATGTACTAAAATACAAGAACTACCATTGAAAGAAACTCCCATTGAAAACAAAAGCATGTGCACATATATATATATATATTTATTATATAAAAACTCATGCTTACCATTCCTGAATGCATGCTGCTGATTAATCTCTTGCCACCTTGTACAATCACATTCATATAAACAGACTCAATCATTTTTCAACAAATTTGGTAGAAAATCGGTAACTTCTATCCCCTCATATGCACATATATTCATTTGCTGGAGGTTCCCCAACAAGTCTTTACTGCACACAGACTTAATTTATAGACATACATAATGCAGGAGACACAAAGAAATAAGGTGTAAATATTTCTTGTGTGATTCTATCACATAAAATGCAAAGAATTAGGTTCTTTATTTTCTTCAAATATGTAGAATATTACTACAAATACAAGAAAATCTTTTCTGCCTACATTCTTGGTTTATATAAATTTAACTTATGGGTTAAAAAGTAAAGACGGGGCATCACTGCCAAAATCCATTTACATATTCTGAACAATATTTTCTTGTTGAAGATAAAACTTATTCATTACTTGGTTACTTCTCTGTCATTCAAAATCAAATCCCTGAGACATCTAAAAGGATACAGCATAGTATATTTAATTTTCAGTTGCAAGGGGCATTGGTGATAATGAAATGAAGAGATCAGAACAGTGACACATCGATGGTAGGTATTATGAAAAATTGGTTCAGTGTAGTTTGGATCTAAAACTAGTCTGTGCTTTGTTAAGTTTAAGAACATAAAATAAAATAAAATAAAATAAAATAAAATAAAATATCAAGCATAACATCTGAGGATAACAAAAAATAGCTGTGCATGATAAATGATTAGATAAGATATAGGTCCTAAAGTTAGATAACAGCTACCCATATTATTGGTATCCAGTTTTTTGTCAGTGATTTGAATATGGAGCAACAGTCACTCTGTATTTCCCTATATGTACGTGATTTCTCATGCTTTCAAGAAAGGATACTATGAGACTCAGCTTTTCCCTGAAGGACTGCAGGGGAGATTCTAGTCCATTATCACTGGAGGGAGGAAGTCAGAAAATTAGTGCTTCTTGAGGGAAATGAGATACCACCACTGAATTGTCAAGGTACCGAAATTCCACCATTCAGAATTTTGGCCTGAGTATGTTTAGAATTACACTGTTCAGTTTGGAAACATTACTCAAACATCAGTTTGATCATCAATGTTAATTCCAAGTAGCTTCCTTCTTCTTAAACACAGTGTTCAGTTTTCACCTTTTATCTTTATTTGTCTAAGACTTTAAACAATTCCAGTACTAAAAGCTGCTGCACAGTACTTGCCTTTTTACCTGGAGATATGTTTTCCTTCTCTCCGCTTTTCATCTTGGGAATCAATTTAAGCTTCCTGTGACTATGCTACCAACTCCAAAGACCTCTGATACATTGCTCTCATCAATACTGTAGGAAAGAGTAGGGAAGAGACATCACCGATTCCACTGGAGTGACTCAAAGGAAACATTTTCAAGCTTAATACGTGAAGCTGAAGGAACTTTATTTTAAAATGCCATTAAAATTTCTGAAGACTTTCCCTCAGTCTTTAAAAATGTGTTAGCATAGCACACGGAACCTTATTAATATGTATAAGTAAAATGTGTAAATAAAAATAAATGACAATAAAATAAAATACACTTTTTTGAAAGTTGAAAAAATGTACATGTCACAAATCTACTGTTTCAAGTATCTATTACTAGCACTTTGATGTATTTTGAAATATTTGCAATGATTTAAAGACATTATCAGCAATTATTCATTCTTTTCTTTCACATTTACTTTTACATCTTGATCATGTTAATGTCTTTATGAACTGGTAGCAAGTACAATAGTTCAGTAGCACATAGATATTCAAGTCTGTATTGCTTCACCTGGTTTCAGTACAGTGTTTGAACTATTTTTTGCTTTGTTTTTATAAATAAAGATTGCAGGGATGTCATTATGCATGATTTTATTTCACAAATTTTGTTTTCATAAAGAGATTTCCAGATGCAGAAATGTGCAAATTATAACTGGTCAGTGCAAGTCTTTGTTCCTTTTAAATATTCTCTCAAATTATATTGCTACTTGTAATACATTAAAAGGTTTATTATGAGAGTCACCAGAAGATAATCTGTTGTAAACATGTTTAATGATTTAATAAAAAAGTTGATTATTGTTTGTGATGGTGAACATAGGCCATTACATTTTGTACTGCCCACTACAACTCTTTGATCCTTCATCTGCATATCCTGAAAAGTATTCCTCTTTCAAGTTGATGACTGCTGGCTTCTTAGCTAGTAATTTACAGAAATAACTTTATGATGATGTGTGAAGGCCTGGCAATCTTTCTTCATTGTATCCATAGATCAATAGGGCAAATGAAGTAGTGTGGATATTTTTGCTTTGTTTTAGACATCTTGTTTATAGCATCCTCCCATAACCCTGTCCCTGATCTGCTTGGTCCTAACTCCATAGATGATGGGGTTGAGCATGGGAGGCACCAGTAGGTAGACGTTAGCAAACATGATGTGTACCACTCGGGGCACGTGATGGCCAAAGCGATGGGTGAGGAAGGTGAAAAGGGCTGGGATGTACAGGGCCAAGATAACACAGATGTGAGAAGCACATGTGCCAAAAGCCTTGAAGCGGGCTTCACCTGAGGGCAGCTGTAGCACCGCTCTCAGAATCATCACATAGGAGACACTGATGACAAGAATATCAAAGCCAACCACAGAGAAGGCCACAAAGAGCCCATATGCACGGTTGACTCTGGTGTCAGCACACAGCAACTTCAGCACAGCCATGTGCTCACAGTATGACTGGGGAATGATGCTGTTGGGGCAGAAGGGCATCCTGGAGATCATGAAGCAGAACGGGCTCACCAACAACAGCCCTCGCACCATCACAGCCACCCCTAGTTTTACCACCACAGCTGTGGTCAGAATGCTGGAGTGCCGAAGTGGGAAGCAGATGGCCACATAGCGGTCCAAGGCCATAGCCATGAGCACCCCAGATGCCACAGAAGCAAAGGCATGGATGAAGAACACCTGGATGAGGCAGGCATGATATCCAATCTCATGAGCATGAAACCAGAGGATGGCCAGCATTTTAGGCTGGGTGGAGGTGGACAGGATCAGGTCAGATGAAGCCAGCATGGCCAGAAAGAGGTACATGGGCTCATGCAGGGTGCTGTCAGTTCTGATTACATGTAGGATGGTGATATTTCCTAAAACAGCCACAACATACATGAAACAGAACAGAAATGCAATCCAAAATTGGGAATTCTCCAGGCCCGGGATTCCTAGCAGGATGAAGGACACAGGATGCATAGAGTTGTTCCTTAATGTGAACATACATGGATGAATACTATATTCTTTGTTTCCATTGCAATCCATTTTCTGCAGATGGTAAGAATCAAAACAATAATTTGTTATTATTAGTTTTTTTTCAGGTTACACTGTTGGGTAATAGCAAAATAGATATAATGATGTGCTGTAGTTAACTCAATTTTTCCAGTAAACAATATGTTCTGATGTAAAATAATGCTGCTCATTATTTTTATCCATATTATATCACAAAATGGGGAGATAGCATGTAAGCTGAAAGCACAATTATTTTTTATGGAACAGGAGTGTGTTTGAAAATGGAGTCTGATACAAGAGAACTGTCACAATAAAGGTTGTCATAATAATTCTTTCCTTTCTAGTCTTTTGAGCTAAGAATTGATCAACCAACCTGCTCTTAAGTAACTTGGGTGCATTTTCAGGGTGTGATGGCAGCACGGCTAGAGTTCTATTGCATTTGTGTGCCAATGCTAAGTTACCTTTGACTCTAGCACAATGAAAGAGATTTGTGCTAGAAGAACTGAACAAGGTACTTCTGTAGTTAAATGTACTGTCTTTAGTGTATGGCTCCCCCCAAATTAGAGGTGAACAAAGCCTTCAGGAAAAAGCTCAGATCATGAATAGTTTAGGTTCTGTGGCTCCTGCAGTCTCTGTGCAATCAACCAGTTTAAACTTTGTGGTATAAAAACTGCCACATTCAACTCACACATCACGTTTGTGGGTATTGTCCATGTACTGTATTTACAAAACATGCTAAAAGCTGAATTTGTTCTGCAGACTATGGTTTACCAGTGCTGTCCTAGGTGACAGTTTCTTCAAGACGTCAGTCTTGAACTTTATGCCCAGCCTTTCTGTGTTTTCTATCAAAGTTTAATAAATATTTCCTGAAGGAAATAAAGAAATGCTACTATTCAGTGATAAATGACCATAAAATAATTAGTAACACCTTATAATGTCACAAGAGAGCCATCTTTACAACATACTGAGCCATGTTCACAAGACAGCTATGTCCATTTCTCACAATGATTTCTGTTTCTGCCAGGAGGTACTTTGTGAACACAACCTGTCTGTATCTGCCTCACATGGGTTGACCATTCTTTGATGGTCAGCTGTCACCTACCCTTTGATGCCCGCTACCTCCCTCAGAATCAGTGACACAGTGGTGCCTTGGTTCATCCTCAGCACCTTTTCCCTGCTTAGCCTCAGGTCTCCTGAGACTGAAAGTCTTAGTTCTTACCCCTTTCACAACAGAAACTGCTAGGCAGATGAGTATTCTTTCTACTCCTCCTAACAAAACAAGTATCTTCGGGAACTGATGCTTCCTCTTGTTATATTGAATGGTTCCAAAAGTAGCCCCTTCCAGATCTGACATAGACTAAACGTCTTTCTAATATATCCTAAATTCATGATGGTATGAAAAATATTTGAACCAGATTTTAGAATTCTCTGTATAATGGATACTATACCTGTCTACCCAGTAAAAAGCCTAGGTAGATTTGCTCAAAATAATATTTCTATCAATAACATAGAAAAATTTAGAAACACAGGTCTTAGACTCAGACCCTCTGTTTTATCTCCTTTGGCAGGGCTGCTTTTCTCCAACAGCATTATATTGATTATTTGAGGTAGAGTCTTATTCCCCCCCACCTGCCTCTTTCCCTTCCCCACACCCATACGTCACTCTGACCTGGTCAGGAGACAGTCACCAAGACTATTTACAACCTGGAAATGCATATTACTTAAAGCATCTTCATTTCTGCACCAGAAAATGAGAGATACAGTATAGTGGTTTAGTTTCTTAATAAAGGTAATGGTAAGGCTAACTTTGGAAAAAGTTGCTTTCTTTTTGGCACACAGCACTATTGGCTCTTATGACTGTTTGCAACTCATGGAAAACCTATCAGTTCTCACTTTATCACAAGAAAAATAGATTGCAGTTATTAAATAACTTGCCTAATGTCACATACTAAATTATCAGAGAGAAGCACTCCACAGTCAGACAGGTGTCCTGGTAGCATACACTGCTGCCTTCGCTAATTAGTGAAGAATCTGGAATCCACCCTACTTGATGAGACAGAAATGGTTGAGTTTTCATGATAAAGGCAGACATGAAGGAGGCTTGATGCACTGTGTAATGCATTAGAGACACAGTCTCCCTGTTCCAGTACTTCACAGGATTTGAGATTCTGGACCAGGCACCAGTTTGCTCTCGTAGCATGCCTGGATGTGGTGCTCTCTCTGTGATGACATCTTTACTGCTTTTGCCTCTGAGCCTTACCGGAGGACTTGCATGTTCTACTTACAGTTTTGGTGCTGGAACTCTGTCTCCATCCATATCTCAGTACCCTACATTGTACAGCTTCAGTTAAATTCATTTTCCATCTCCTCTATCAGTTTTTCCTTCTTGAGTGAATGATAGAAAAGGAAAGAAGTCTTGGGCCCAATTTTGGAGTGAAAGATGAACTTCTGGACAGGTGCATGGCTTTCCTTTTCATGCTTCTCTATATCTTTTCCTTCAGTGGCTTATGAACTAAACACAGCCAAATTTAAGGAGTGCGTAGGGACTTGAATAATCCTTGGTCATTTCTATTCAGCATGTGAGGTTTTTCAGCATGGGTTATCAGTTCACCTTTGAGTTGATAGAAAGAAATGTACATTTTCAAAATTATACAAATATAAAATAACAATTTTTCATCTTTCCCAATATGTTTTTCTCCTCTACCCTGGTATTAAACGTGTTCATTTTCTTTTTTCGCAGGCTACAATGCTTCAGATCATAGTGCATGTTGAAGGCTTAAATTAAGCCGTATCACTTGAGAACACTAGAGTGAATTTACTTTTGACTTCTGACTCTTTGTTTTTCCTGTTTCCCAAATAAAATCTAACACTTAAAGACACTGTAGTTTTGTTTAAGGAAATACAGTTACAAGAACTATGTTTGCAAATTGGATATAGCTCAGTTTTCATCTGTGAATATGGGAGCGAATCCAGTGGCAGTGTCTACTGCCTCTTTTGGACTCCCTTACTTTTTTCAGTGAAATATTATTTCCATCAGTCAGCTGTGTTGCTGAAGGTAGTGAAAATATAGAAGTGAAATTGAGCTGAGATCTTGCTGAAGAATAGCTGTACAGATTTTTGGATTGTGTTATCAAAGATTGGAGAATTTCAAACTAAATTGTAGAGCGGCTGAGATTCAGATGCAAGCTCCTTCATGGAGAGGTGTGGAGGATGGCAACTTGCCTATATTTCTAGTTCTTATTGGAGGACACAGATGGAGCTAGAAGTCTTTAACTTCTTTTCAGAATTAAGTTCAATGATTATAGATCTCTGCATCTGGATGTCCCAGTGAATCACCGTTTTGCACAGTGCATTAGCTTGCTCTTCAGCTTCTTGGAGACTCTGAATCTCTCTTTCTGGGAAGGATACAAATACCCAAGGAACAGCTATCACTCACCCTGAAGACTGTTCAGTATTTGGTCAAGAGCAAATGACCACAGCAGCACCAGCAAGCCTCTGGGATTCAGCCTTTGGAAGAAATCTAGGATCATGGTTTATTTACAGGACTATGCTTGTCCTATCCTTTCCCCAAAGCATCGGTTCTCTTCCTCCTATTAAGTTGCACTGCCTCATGGTAACCTTGGATTCTTCTGAGACTAGTTATTGAGCATTAACCCCCAAATTTCCTCTCTCCTATGTATACATGAATACAAAGGGAGGGTTTTGGAATACATAGGCAAGATGAAATGTGGTTGAGATTAGCTGAGTAAGCTTACCTTTGCATTTATTTTTGTTATTTGTAGTTTATATAATTTAAGAGATGTGTTGAGAAATTTGAAAGTTTGTTGATATTTTTGGATATTACTGTGTATATTTGAGAGGTATTACAATAAATACATGTATAAAGGAATGGATTTACATGTGAACGTATGTTTGTGCCTAAGCTTGTATAAATGTGACAGTGTGAATAATAGTTTTCTTTAAGCACATTCTCTCTATGATACCACCTTCCTGTGAGTTGCTCTTACTGAATGCACATGCCTTGTGAAGGCATGTGCCTAGCTACATACCTGATGGTGTGAGATAGTACAACATTGTTTCAGTGTATAAGTGCATATGTCCAAGTAGTGTGTGTTTGATGAAAGTATTGATAATCTGTTGGCTGTTCAGTGTACAATGATGTGGCAGTGGTACCGAGGTCTTACATATGTACTTTTCTTTGTGGAGAGGTGATGAAACACTATGATCAGGCAGATCAATCCCACAAGATAGACTGTGTAGTACTAAATTGGTGGGAGAATGTTGTAGCAGGAGAAGAGGAAGGAGGAGTGAAAGTGATGGTGCATAGAATCCAAAACTAACATATTGGGAGGAGGTGATCACAGTAATAAGCTCAAGCTCAAGGGAATTTGGTGAGGTGCTAGCAAGAAATTGCAGACATGTATTTTTTTTCCAGGAGCAAACATTAGTGTTTTTCTATGTGGTGCTAAATGTGATATTAATTGTATATTTTATTTCTGCTTTATTCAGCGTTTTTAGTGTAGGGTAATTTCCTTATTCCTCTATGTTGAGAAATGAGTCTCTCTCATATTTACATTTAGCATCAGCTCTACCTTTTCCTCTGATTATCATGTTCTCATTCATCTTTTGGCTTTCTGATAGCAACCAATCATATTTAGGAAGACATACTTCAAACATATCTTGATGTGATTTACCTATATAAACGAATGGAAATAGGCATATTCAGGATAATTTTAAGATCTAAGTATCATAGATGGAAATAGTTACCAAGTTCCTTCTTCCAGTCAGTGGAAGAGCCAGGACTTCTATCTTCATAGTGATCATATATTCAGATATTTATAAATTCTTTATGAAGGCAACTTTTAAATAAAGAAATATGCATTTAATATTATGGATAACTGTGTCTAAATTCAGTGTGGAAATCAGTGTGGAAATTCCTTAAAAAACTGTAATTAGAGGTCTCATTCAACCTAACTATTTTCCTCTGGGTATCTTCCCAGATGAATTAAAAACATAATCTACAGTGATAAATGTGCCTCTATGTTTTTAGAAGCACAATTTGTCATAGTTAAATGTTGGTAACAGCCCAAATGCCCATCAAGGAAGGAATGCATAAAAACGATGTGGTCTTTTTATACAGTGGAGCACTACTCAGCTATAAAGAAGGATAAACTGAGGACTTCTGTAGGTAAACAGATGCAACTCAAGACCATACTCATAAGTGAAGTAAATCAGACTCACATCTGTAAGCATCCTATTGTCTTCCTAGTGTGAGAAGCTGAAAGAGTAAATAAGATCCAAAATGTACAATAGATACTGTGAAATGGGAAGAAATTGTTTAAAAGGAAAGAGAAACTGGGATGGGGAAAAGGAGAAAGGAAAGAAGAAAAAGGGGAAAATATATATATTTTCTAGTTTCTCTTAGTTCTCTTAGTTCATTGAAAATACTAGTTTCTCTTAGTTCTCTTAGTTTCTCTTAGTTCATTGAAAATGCACTAGTTTCTCTTAGTTCATTGAAAATAAAAGTTTATGTGTATATTGTTTGGGCAAGTTTTTATGCCTATAGCTTGTGCTCTGAGTAACTACCTTGAAGATAACAATGCACAATGTGCTAACTATAGTTTTTCTCCTATTATCTTGTTTTGAAACTTTTCCCCTTTAAAATAAAAAATAAACAAATCAATCAATAAATCCTTCACCCTCAATAAAATCACATCATATCACCAAAGAGCATCCTTCACACAATCTAGGTTAATGCAGATGAACACACACTATCATCAAATACTAGACTGAATATATGCTGAGATCTTGGCTTCAGATTTTTAAGAAGCTTCCTAAATGTTATCAAACATGCAGCTGTGATCTATAGCCAGTAATTAAATCTACCAATATTTGACAAGTTATAAGAAAGCCCATAAGGTAAATTCTGCATAATGGGGTGGTAACACATATTTATTTAATACAGTATCCTTTTTTATTTTGTAATACTACACATTCTATCTAAGATGAGGTGGTATGTAGTGACAGTTTGGATGTGTGTTTCTCTGAGGAGGAATAAAACTGAACATTCTATCATACATTTGTTGGCCATTTGTGATCTTCTCTTGAAAAGTATCTGTCATTTCCCCACTTTTGAATTGGATTATTTATTTCCATGTTGTTTTCTATATATTTTTGTATTAGCAACACTCCAGAAGATATTCATGTGCAATGCTTTCTCCCTCTTTTTAGATTGTATCTTCACTGTGTTTTTTGTTTCCTTTATTTTGAAGAAAGCTTTTTAGCAGGTGGCAATTATATTTGTCAATTTTTTACTTTCCCTACCACTGCATTTGAAAACTTTTTTAGAAAACTATTGCCTGTGCCAATGCCTTGAACTGTTTCCCCTATGTTTCCTTTTAGGTGTTTCAGAGTTTCCTGTCTTACATTTAAATATTTGATCCATTTGAATTTTTTTTGTACAGGGTAAGGAACAGGGATGAAATTTCAGAGTTTTGTATATGGATATAAAGTTTATCAGCACCATTGATTAAAAATGATGTCTCCTGTGTATTTTCTGTTCCTTATTGAAAATGATTTGCCTGTAAATGTATGGGTTTCTTTCTTTTTTTTTTTTTTTTTCTGGTACCGGGAATCAAACTCATAGCCTAGCGCTTGCCAGGCAGGCCCTGTGCTGCTGAGCTAAATCCCTAGCACCATATTTCTGTAATCTCTGTTCTTTCTATTGCTATGTTGTTTCAGTTTCTATGGCTTTACAGTATGTCTAAAAATCAGGAATTATAATGATTTCACCTTTATTCTTCTTTGTTCAAAATTTCTTTGGCTATTCAGTATCTTTGTTTTGCTCCTATTTATATTTTATTAGATTTTCAAATGCCTTCTTGATCTACTTTGTTATCTTCCTTGACATGATTTTGAATAACTCAGTTATGTGTTTTTTTTTTTTACTTTCCTCCCTTTCAGTGCCCAGTGGATCAGCTCTTATGGAGTTGGAAGGTTTTGGAGGTTCTTTTTGACTTATATTCTCATATTTCTGTTTTTTGCTTATTTAGTGTGTGTGTGTGTGTGTGTGTGTGTGTGTGCGTGTGTGCATGCACATGTGCATGTTGAGGCATGTGGATTGATTATAGTTGAAAGTTTTGTGTCTCCTATGGAGACTCATTAGTTAATGTTTGCTTTTGTCTGGGCATAACTAAATATTGGCCTTTGCTTTGCCCCAAAATTCAACCACTTTCTTTTACTTGAGATGGGAGGCTGCAGCACATTTGGCTCAGGACCCAGTTTTCTAGGAATGGGCCATAGTATTGTTAATGCTCCATGGGAGTCCAGATATTGGAATCCCAAGCAAACCAATTGATAGCAACAGGTATGTCACCTTACTTAAAGTGTAAAGGCAATTAAAAAAGAGAAATATACAGTACCTTGTTGTAATAGTTTCAGAGGTTAGAAGAAAGCATTTTGGATGTTTTTACTGTAAAGAAATGATATACTTTTTTTTTTTTTTTTTT
>NW_004955414.1:20430986-20436065 GCF_000276665.1 Chinchilla lanigera
GGGGAGCCCACATGAGAGAGACTGAAGTTCACTATATATTAAAGCCATTAACATTGATGGCTTTTTGGAAGAAGGGATTTGCTAAGGTCACAGTGACAAAAGGGGAACATTGAGACATAACCAAGGCATGTCCACATCCTGTGTGAGGAGCAGTGAACAGAGGGAAGGAAACAGAAGGCAGAGGAAAAGATATAGAAATATACCATAAATTTAACAAAAAGATAAAAAGCAAGGGATTGTAAATACATAAAACTTAAAGAAATCAAGATGAAGCAGAGTTCAGGGAAAGATCAAAGATACCTGAACACAGGTTTCATGTAGCAATGAAGACATAAGTCAGACTTCAGGGACTACAGGAAGGATTGCACTGTGAGGGTGTGGCGTGTATATGCAGAATGCTTGTAGGGAGAACCTAGATATTGGATCTTGTCACTTCTTAGCCCCATCAGCGAATAAGGGCATTGAAAGGGCACCTTGAACTTATTGCTTCTGTTATCACAGTACTTGAACACTATGCACATTCCATGAATGACTGTTTTTTACCCTTAGCCTAGAATGCAGTACGGCTATGGTTTATGGTTATGAATCTGTATAAACCAAAATAATAAAATGAGGCCTTTTACTCATTTAAAATTTTATATATGCAGTATGATACTAATACACAGATGGTAAACCATAAAAATAGCATTTTTCAAGGTTGAGATAAACTTAAATATACATATATTTCTATTATTTTCTCCTCATTCATCAATGGGTTTTAAGGAGTTCACTTTGATATACATTCTCCCTTTAGGTACCATTCATTTTAAGGTCTCGGTTGATACAGAATTATACTTCACAATATCCAAATATCCACATTTACATTCTGAATGAACAATAAAATGTGATAATTTCTATTGAAAATGTTAACTCTCCATCAGTCTTCCAAGCTTATTATTAATCTTCTTCAAATATCTATTTCTTCATGTTGGTAAACTTACTCTTATGTACAGTGTCAAAAGTACTGGTTACTATTTTATTTCCTGTGCATTTGTATCTTAGAACCACTGATCGCTTTCTTCGTCTTGGAATAGTTTACAAGTCTAAAACTCTGAGACATGGGTCTGGTCTCAACTTACAACAATCAACAGCAATAGTGCTAATTTTCAATATAGTTTTTATACTTAAAATGTTCATGGCCTTGAGAAAGTTACTTCTCTGATTCTCATTTTCCTTCTGTGTAAAATGATGATAACACCTAATGCCTATGCTTATTGTATGAATTCACAGAGATAACATGTAACTGCAGCTAATAGTTTTAGGTGCTTTTAAAAAATTATAAGAGACTCTACTGTTACTTGCCTTGCAGTTGTCTATATGCATATTTCTTTTAATTTAAAAAAAAATTAAAAAACAATAGCAAAATGTCAGCACCATAGACAGAAGAAAAACAAAGCAAAAACGATAAGAATGATACAGGGTTTCAGACCAAAATAATAAGGATTAACAGTGGTTGTTATATCACATATTTTTTTCTTCATTGAAATTGGTCAGACCAGAAATGGATGCATTTTTCTCTGTATCACTAGAGACTAGCATGATGATTGGCATTTTATTATTGGTCAATTCATATTTATTAAATGAATAAATAACACCTTGTCAAACTTGTTATGTTATCTTTAACAAATACTTCAAGACATCCTTAGCATCAATGCAAAAGGACACTACATTTGAATAAGTCATCCCTGCACATGCACTGCAATCTTAAATCTTGTCCTCCTACTGAGAATTTTCACTTTCCTTATTCAAACTGCATAGGTAACTTTACTCTGTGAAATGTTACAGGGTTGTCTAGTGTGAAGCAAACTTAGTGCCTTTGAAGCTGGGTCAAAATGTCGGGGCAGAATGGGTACTAGTATGATATGTGTCAGAAGCTAGAATCATAAAATCTATAAGGAAATGGTCTCATTTAAATGAAAAGTCATATGTGAAAAAGTACACATATGTCTGATGCAATTTCACCTTACATACTCTTTACCCCATAAGTATTACTACATATATATAGATTTTGCTTCATCCTGTAACAGTGTTCTTTTTTGTATTTAAAAGTAAAATAGTCATATATCCAGTCCTTGAGCAGTACTATAGGTTGTATTGCATCTTGATTTGATTATTGAATCAATAATGAGAGAAAAATACTTCTAAATATTATAAGTATAAACATTCCTAAATGTTATCTCTATAAACAGATGATCTGTTACTACACCCATTCAAGAGGTAACCAGTTTCCAAACTCATCTCTGAAATCCATTAAAAATGAATCCCCTTTCTTGCTAGTCTCATTGAAGAAGTAGTACAGCCTATTCACTTCAGACTGCCTACCTGACCTTCTGCATGTACTCTTTGCCATTACCTTCTTTATTCAGCAGTCAGAACATACATTTTTTAAAATATTAATTTTCCTTCACAAGCAAATTTTTTAAAAGGCTTCCAGCGTACTGAATCTGCACCTTAGCTGTCAAGCTTCTCTCTAGCACTACTGGCATTTCTTTCCCTTTTGTCCTTTAATTCAACCAAATCTGCTGTTTTTAACTTCCTTGATCTCAGCAGGATACTTCCTGATACAGGATTTCTACATTTGCCATTTCCTCGTACATTGCCCCTTACCTTCTAACATTTGCCTTTGACTGCTCATCAAACTTGTGTAACACATAAAGGCCATATATGAGCATTTTCATGTGTTGAATAAACAAACAAAATATCAGTGAATGGAGGAGTACAGATCTTCTCTTAGCAAGTCTTCAAAACATCAAATATCTGATCTTGTGGACTGAAAATCATTAACCTAGGGAAAATCTCTCCTTCAGAGGTGCCATAGAAAGTAATCTTATTGCAGAAGTTTTTCCACATCTATACTTATAAAAAAAGAAAAAACATATCCTGAATAGTAGTTTAGTATTTTTGAGTCTAGGCTGTGAACTAACCCCAATAATCAGGTGATTTCATTGCTCCTTTTGCCTCCTATTTCTCTGCTATAGGAAGAAGATTTACTGTTTCAGAAACACAATTACAGGGCCTGTATTTTTTGAAAGAACTGTAGTCCACTTATGCTGTGTCTTATAAACAGATTCCTGACCTCTTTCTAGATATATCACATTGGTGAGATCTGAACATGATCTTTAGATGTCCGTTTCATCCTCTGGCTGGGCTTTGAGGCTGGAAATTCATTGTACTTCACTTACATGTCAGGTTGGAATGCTTCACTTCCCTCAACCTGTTGAAATCTTGTTCCAAGCAATTCTGATGATTGTACTTTGGGAACAATCAGTTAGTTTATCTTTACTAGATGTTTTTCTTGGGAATTTCCTGAAAAATATCCTAGGACCAGCTGAAGCACTAGCTTTCTAACTATGTAATTGATTGTTTTTCTTCCCTCTTGATGGCTTCTGACTTTGCTTTTTTTATCCGATTATGTTTTACTGTGACTCCTTTTTTCTCATTCTATTCCTATGCTCTATGTTTTTTTCTCCTTTCTGATTGTCTTAAATATCCGTACTCCTCTCTTCTTCATCCCCCAAAGGAATTCTTGTTTATTCTTCCATCTCATCTTTATTCCATATGTCTCCATGCACTATATCCTCTCCCACAGTATATGTCTTTGTTTATTTCTAATAAAAATATTTCCATTTTACTTCTTTTTCCCTGTTAGCTTTCCACCACTGCATGGTATGCTCTCTTTTTCTAACTCATATACCTTATAAGAAATTATGTGAGGATTTATTTAAATATAATACATAAATTATCATACATAGAACTTGGTATGTAGAGGGCACAAGGAAAAATCATGATTAATTTATTACCTTTGTTAGTCCATGTGATCCAGTTCAGAATTACTTTTACTTCTGCTCTTCTCTGAGACTAGCATTCAGAGCATTTATGAAGATGGTTAAAAACCTCTGAGGATGTCTGGAGCCATCACGATTCTACAAATATGTCATCCATTCTCTGGACAGTGTCCCATAGGGGTAGCCCATAGTGTAACCTGTGCATCTGGTCTATTCCATCTCGACTTCTCTGAAAACTTCCAATCTTTCATTTATCTTTCAGGCTATCCTTTCTTAAGCCAACAGATCTCAATAGTTTTTCCCATTTTTCATACAACTGTTAACCATTTGTATGTATTTTTTTGAGAATTGTCTATTTATATTTACTGCCTTGTTAAATTGGACTTTTTGGCTAATGAGTTCTTGGAATTCCTGTACATTGTAGATATTCAACCCCTTGCTAGATGTTTGCTAATAATTTTCCTATTTTCTCAGTTGCACTTTGATGATTGTTTAATTTTCTGTGGAGATGCTTTTAAGTTTAATAAAATCCCATTTATGTATTTTTGCTTTTGCTTCATGTGCATTTGGTGTTTTGTGCAAAATGTCCTTGTTCATTTCAATGTCTTGAATAATTTTATCTATGTTTTCTTTTAGTAGTACATGATTTACATCTATGTCTCAAATAAATTTTTACTTATTTATTTTTCTTGAATAAATTTTGAAGTAATACTTGTGGCTGATGATAGTGAAGCATCTAGTTTCATTCTTTTCCATGTCGCTATTCAATTTTCCCAGCACCTTTTATTGAAAAGATTGCCTTTTTTCCAAATTGTGTTCTTATCACTTTCATCAAAAATCAGTTGTGTGTAGATGTCTCTGTGAATTTACTTCTAGCCTCTCTATTCTTTCCCATTGCTTTATATGTCAATTTTCATGCCAATATCATACTGGCTTGTTAAGTAAGCATTTGTGGCTTATTGTAGTCAGCTGCCTGCTTTGCACTTTTTGTATAGATGGCTTTGGCCATATGATGTTATTTTAATGATGATTCTGTATAAACACCAAGATTTGCTGTTTTTATTGTTGTAATGAATTTCATTGCTGGGTTGATAGGGATTTTATTGAGGTTGATTTGAGTACTTTGGACGTTTTAACAATATTGTAATACTGATTCTCTCAGTACCTGAACACAGAAAATTTTTCAGCATTTTTTTGTACCTTTAATTTTATTCATCGCTGGTTTTTTTTTTTTTTTTTTCCACTTAAAAAAATT
>NW_004955414.1:20436404-20451581 GCF_000276665.1 Chinchilla lanigera
TAAATTTCTATTTCATATTATTTACTAAGGGCATATAGCAATTGTATTGACTTTATATGTGTTCATTATGTATCCTGCAATGTTTTAAAATTCATTTATTAGTTTTAATAATTATTGGTGAGGTATTTGAAGTTTTTCTATATAAGATCGTATAATTTCCAAATACTGATAATTTTTTCTTTTCCAACTTTCATGCAGTTTTTATTTTTTGTTTCTCTTGCTTGATTTTTCTGGCTAAGATTTTCAATTCCTTGTTGAATAAAAATGGTGAAGCTAGGCATTTTTGTCTTGTTTTAGGCCATAGTGAGCGAGCTTTCAGCTTTTCTCTATTCAGCGCAATTTTTCAGCTTGTTATAAACAGCCTTTATTATGTTGAGGCTTATTTTTTCTATACTTTATGTGTTCATTGTCTTTATCATGAATGTGTATCAAAATATACAAAAACTTCTTGTATAGTGATCCCTTACCTATCAGCAGAGTTACATTCCAGAGACCCCTGCAATAGGTGAAAATCCACAAAGTAGTGGCATTATATTTATTTTATTATTTATATATTTTAAGACTTTATAAACCCTTCCCATACTTCTATAAACCTCCCCCATTCTCTTATTAACCTTTCCCACACTCTTTTATAAACACTTCATATGCTCTTAAACACTTTCTACACTCTTAAACCTACATAATTTTAACAACATGTAAAATTCTATATGGGCACGGTGCGGGAGAGCAAAGAGACTGATGCTACAGTCACTGAGCCAGTCAGTACTGGATACAAAACAAGTGCTGTGGCTGGTTGCCTTCCATTCCGTCAGCCAATAGTATGCCATCTACCATCAACTTGTGCAAGCGGTAATGGTGTACTGCATTTCCATTGTGTACAGTACAGTATTCATCTGCTGATGAAATACATGCTGTATTTTATTTTGATTTAATATTCTTTTAATGTTTGAATTAACTTTTTAATAATTTTTATATTGTTTTAAATTTTGAGGCAAAATAATTAAAATCATAAATATTATATAAATACCTATATACTGCAAAATACTGTGATGTAGTGAATACAGAATTAGATATTTTTTAAAAAAAACCCACAATACAATGAAGCTGCAATAAATGAGCCGTGATATAGGGAGGGATGACTGTATCTACCAAAACTTTTCTTACATGTGTTGAGATTATCTTATGGTTTTTATTGTTTGGTCTGTTCATGTGGTGTGTCACGCATTGATTTGCTGAGGTTGAACATCCTTGTATCTCTGAAATGAATTCTACTAATCATAGTGAATAGTTCTTAAAGGTACTTTTAAAGCCAGTTTGCTACTATATTTGGTGAGGACCTTGTATTTACCAAGGGTCCTGGTTTTCTGTATTTGTTGTGTCCTTGTCTGCTTTTGCTATTAAAATAATTCCAACCTCAGAGATTATATTTGGAAGAATACACCTAACTTCAATTTCTAGAATTATTTTATTTTATTTATTTATTAAATTTATTTTAAAAATAAAAGAAGAAAAAACATAATAACAAAAATTTTTAAAGTGGCATTAGTTCTTTAAATATTTGGTGGACTTCAATGATGGAGCCATCATGTCCTGTACTTTCCTTTGAAGAGAGACATTTTACTGCTGATTCTATCTTATTATTTCCTATTAGTATCTTCAGATTTTTATTTCATCATGACTCATGATTTGGTAAGGTCTATATGTCTAGGACTTTGTTCATTTCTTCTAAATTATCAAGTTTCTTGATATATAGTTATTCACAGTAATCTCCAATGATCCTGGACATTTCTGGGGTGTTAGTTGTAGTATCTCCTTTTTGTCCCTGAATTTATTTGAGTCTTAACTCTTTTGTCTTGCTTACCGTAGCCAAGGTCTTATCAATTTTGTTTATGTTTCAGAGAACCAACACTTTTTTATATATACTGTATGTTTCTGTTCTATATATTACAACATGGATGAAGTTGGAGATATTCTCCTAAGTGAAATAAGTCAGACACAAAAGAACAAACACTGTATGATCTTACTTAGATGAAATATCTAGATAAGAATATTTATAGGGCTGTTAGGTAGATTATTAATTATCAGGGGTTAAAGACTGAAAATGGAGAGTTAATGATTAATAGTTATAAATTTCTGCTTGAAGCAAGGACAAAGTTTTAGATATAGAGAGTGGTGACATTTGCATAACATGAAATTAATTAATGTCATGGGCTTGTGCTTTTTAAATTGTTATATGATAACTTTTACATGTATTTTATACATTTTAATAAGTCATAAGTAACATAACTCAAACCACTGAATTATATGTTTGAAGTGGGTGATTTACATAATATATGAATTATATCTTCATGAAGCTGTTTAGAAACATACAAAAACTAAATTATGGTAATTGATGGGCTTGATAAAAGGTAATGAGTAAAGATGTTTGGGACAGGTTTCTGACAAGAAATATCTGAGAAGTATTTGTGAGGGCCTTTGAACAAAGATATCAGAACTTTCATATTACTTTTTGAATTAATTGTATCGGTATACTTTTGACATACATAATGATCACATAGGGAATTGGTACCTGTACATAACACATCTTGATTCTTCTTTTTTCCCCATTCCCCTCCCCTCCCTTCAACACTTCTTCTCCTCCTTAATTACAAAAGCTGAACTTTCATATTAGACAGATACGTTCCTTTCCATATTTTCAAGTCTTTCTACATACACCTGTCACACAAGTAGTTCCCAAATAAGTATTACACAATAAACTGAAACATCACATATTTTCTCAGTAATATACATATTTTTTATAGTTTTATGCAACAATTAAATTTAAGTATAAATGTAGCCTATTCACACACCAATGTATACTTATGTTGTTATAAATATATAAACATATGCATATACAGAAGTATCACAATATGCACATATGCTGTTATCCATACTGATACCAAGCAATATATACACACATATACACTTGTAAAAACAGCTTTACATTCACCAAAATAAATAATTTTGAGGCATATGAACATCAAATTCATGGGCATTGAACAAAAATGTATATGACTATATAAGGACACAGAAATAACAAATGCTCATTACTGAAGATAGAAGAACTTGTAAAAATGCAATGATACATATTCTTGTACTCCTATGAAAAGTCATATGGAAACAAAAGCCAATTTATGTGCATATATGAAGTTATCACTTATATAACTATGTCTACAAATTCTGAAATGTAGTGCTCATTATGAAGCACTAACCATCACACACAATCATACTCTGGTAAATACAATCAATCTTCTTTCACCAACTTACTTATATAGACAATTAGTAAGTCCTATATTTTCAAATAATCATTTATTCACCAGACATTCAAAATCTTTTCACTATGCAGCACACAAACATATACGTATGTACATATATATTATATATATGCATAAGAAATGTAAGAAATGAGAAAGTAATGCAAAAATATTGCAAACATATTTTTTGTGACTACATGGTTACACCACAAAACAATTAGGTTATTCTTAGTTGTCTTCAAATGTATGGTAAAATACTGCAGATACAGTTCAATATTTCTTCAACTGAAATCTTGCTTCCTATAAATTAGATCAAAATCAAAGGTGGGAAATGTTTTTTTAAAGACGTTTACAAAAAGTTTCTTCATTATCAGATTAGTTTCCCATCATATGAAAGGAAAATGCCTGAGACTACCTAGCAGATTTAATTATAACAGAGATTTGATCCTAGGGTCATGGAGAGACCTGAGCAGTCCCCTGGAGAAGACAGTATGAAGAAAAGTTCTCCTGTGGTTTTTCGACAGATCCAGTTCTCACTGTTACGCTGTTCATCAGAACTCAGGAGTACTTAACAGATGAGCATTGAAGAATGTGGGTCAGAAAGGGCCTGTGGTTGCACATTAATGTGGTCATGTTAGAATTTATAACATCAACCTTTAGGAATTGGCCAATATTTACAGGTTGTACAGGAAGCAACGCCTGGAATTGTACATTAATTTCCAAGGCAAGAATTCCTATTTAGGTCCTAAGAGATGCCTATTGTCTCCACACCAAGTCTAATTGTACTAAGAGAGACATCGTTCCCGCTGAGAAATTGGAGACAGGAGGTATATGTCATAGATAAATTATCTAAGAAAGTAAGAGAACAAACCGGGTACATTGTAAACTACGGACATGATAAAATATTTATGTATGCTAGGAAGTTAAAGAACAACAAAAGAGAAAACAAGCATAGTGGTTGAGTTTAAGAAATAAAATCATCACATTATTTCCCATGCTGTATCTTCAATGGAGATGGCAATATAATTTTCCTTTGCTCTATGGAACCTGAGATGGAAGCTAGGAGGGAGTGGCAGATTATCACTAGGGCAAAGAAGGCAGACAACCAACCCACACTGGGAGATGGAAATTACCACCATGGGGTTTTCAAAATTCCCCAATCCTGCCATCCAGAACATTTGGTTATGAGTACGGTTAGAACTGTACAATGAGACTTTTACATGTCCCTTAACAATACGTTTGATAATCAAAGCATACTCCTAGTGACTTTCTACTTCTAAATTATTCAGCTGTAGATTCTTTTATCTCCAGATGGCTAAAACTTTTGTCCAATTCCAAATATTGTTTGCTGCTTTGCACCAGCTGCTGTATCTACCTTCTCCTTATTTTCCGTTTTAGGAAGCCACTTTCACTTTAATGGAACCATACTATTTCCAAAGTCTACTAGACATGGTTTTTGTTTCAACAGTTCACAAACATTCTACTCCTCTCAGCAATGGCAAGAAAGAATAGGGAAGGCGTCACCAATTGCAGAGTAATAATTCAAAAGGAAATATGTTTTTAAAAACTGAAAACATGTTTGATGTTGGTGGTCAAATATGTTTTTAGAAACATACTTCTTTTTGAATTATTACTCTGCAAATGGTGACCCCTTCCCTATACTTTCTTGCCATTGCTGAGGGTATTTTGTAAATGGATGTCTGTTTGTTAATATGTTTTTGTTCTTTTATTTAAAAAAAAACTGAAATCAACCAATAATAATGCTGGCGAAGCTGTGGAGAAAGAGGAACACTTCTCCACTGCTGGTGGGAATGCATTAATCCGTGGTAATAGACTTACTGATTTACTGTGTCCTAACATGTCCCAACCGGGCTCACTGAACCCTAATTTGAACCATGCATATAACATGATTATGTCCCTTTCTCATAGGACTGGTTGTCCTACTGCCAGTGAACCCTTACGTGTGCCGTCTGATGTGTACCTGCTTTATGTGGGTTTTCTCCACTCCTTTTAGAAAATTTTTATTTTATTACTACATGTTTGCATTACATAATGAATACATTCACCATGGGAAGTTGGTACATGTACATAACACATTTTCTTTCTTTTTTCATCTCCTTTCCTTCTTTTCCACCATGATTCCCTTCCCTTATACAAAAGATCTACCCCTCTGTTTCCTATTATCTTTTATTTTGCTCTGTAATGTATTCATATTTTGGGTTTGTCTCCATTCTTCAATTCCTGTGATGACTGAACCTGCTTCGGGATCAGTGGCACACACATAGCTTGTTTTTCATTCAGCACCTGAATCTCAGTTGTTCTCTGCCTTAGTTTGAAAGCCTGTGTTCTTAACTTCCTCATAATGGAAATCACTAAGCAACAAGATATACTTTCTTAAATCATCGCTGGTAACTAACAAATGCTCCATTTCACTATACTGAGTGACTCCTGAAAAAAATTTCTTCAAATGCCAAATATGTTGAGCCTCCCTCTAATTGTCCCTAGATCTATAATGGTATGAAAGAAGGGGCTCTAGCTTTATAATCTGTGCTCTAAACTGCAAAGTTTACCATCCTACATAGATGATCGTTACAGGACTGCTTAAAACAAATGTTACTACCTAAGGTATGTGGAGAAGTTTTTCAAAAAGGTTTTGTGTTTTGTCTCCCTTTGCCAGGCCCCATCTTTCCAAAATGTGCTATATTTCCAATGCAAGACAGAGTATTCTTTTCGTGACTCTCTTACTTGCTGGGAACCCAGTCACCAAAGTCTCACAACCACTTGGAAAAGTGTACTTAGACAGCCTTATCCCAGTAAAAGATACCAGTAGAAATGCTGATTAAGGTAAAACTTTGCAGTGTGTATAATAATCTCTGACTAACCTTTCAAAAGATTACTATTTTTTTGAGCTACAATATTATCAACCTTTAAAGTTCTTTCTAACCCATGTGAAGCCTCTTATCTTTCAGTTTACCAAGAGAATAATACAGTTTAGAATAATTAAATGATATGACCCTTATCACACACTAAATTTGTGTCAGGAGCCAGGGCCTCTGGTAGGACACACTGCTGCATTTGCTGAGGAGAGTGGTTTGGCATCCTACCCTGGTTAGGTTAACCAGAGATGTTGACCCTATCATAAAAAAATGCTAAGGAGGCTTGAACAGCTGTGCACTGATTTACAACCAGGTCTGGATTTGGACTCAGAACACTTGCTATTTCACTGGACTGGAGTCTTCTGGTATCCCTGTGGATATGATGCTTTCTGTGGCACAGATTTTTACCGGTCTTTATCCATGAGCCTTATTGGTGGACTCACCTGTTCTACACACTATTTGGAGTATGTAACCTTACATCCATCCGTGTTTCTGACACCTACATTGCTCAGATTCTTTCAAAAATTCCTTTCTTCTCTTCCTCTCCATTCCCATCCAAGCCTTAACAATGGGTTTTCTCAGGAAAGAGTTCCCCCATTAAGAGAGGTAGCACAGCCTTTTTTATTCATTTTGCTGGCTCCCATGTCCTGCTCTCAGATTTTTTTTTTCTTGAGTAAACTTTGGAAGTGCAGAGTGAAACTCATAGTCAAGCTTAGAGCTGAAAATGAGGCTATTGATTCCTCTGTTGTTTTTTGTTGTTGTTTTCCACTGTCTCATGGATTCAAGCACCCTCATTCTCAGAAATTTCCTTACCTTTTCTACTCCGCAAATAAGGCTCCAAGTCAGGGAAAGCAGACAGATTGGACAAATCATTGGTTACTTTTGTCCAGTGTGATAAGTTTTCAGTATGGAAATTCAGTTTACCAGGTTGCCTCTGAATTTAAGAATGAAACTGTACATTCCCTAAGTGATAGGGAAAGAGGTCCATATAATTTCCCATTTTGCTTCACACTCCTTCTTCTCCTACCTTACTATTCGAAATGTTCTTTTTTCTCTAGTCTGAAATTAGAACTTTCATGAGCATAGTGCATACTGAAAGCTGAAATTAAGCGAGATCCTTCTTTAACATCAGAGCTAGAGTGACTTCACTTTTAACTTCTGGTTTAATTGTTTACTGTTCCCCTAAAATAAAGCCTAACATGTAAAGTGACTGTGCAGCTTTGGTTTGAGGAAATTTAGTTACAAGAACTATGCTCTCACATGGAGCAGAGTTCAGCTTTCATCTGTGAACATGGTTTTGAATCCAGCCACGGTATCAACAGGTCCTGTCGAACCTCCCTTACTCCGCCCATTATGTGGAAATATTTATGTTCTAGTGTTCTTGTGTTATCCAAGTCTTTGCAGGGATAAATGACAAAATCGTTAAAAATAGTCTTGGGGAAATTTAGGCTCTTATGCTTTTTTTAGGACACTTAAAGGTAATAATGGAGGGGCTGGGGATTTAGCTCAGAGGCAAAGCGCCTGCCTGGCAAGCTCAAGGTCGTGAGTTCGGTTCCCGGTACCGGAGAAAAACAAAAACAAACAAACAAACAAAAAAAGGTAATAATGGAGCAGGCTGGGTTCAGACGCAGGCTCCTTCCTGGAAGAGCTGGGCAAAAAGGCAGCGTGCCTAACTTTCTAAGTCTCCTTGAAGGACACAGACAGCTTCAGTTTTCTTCCTCCTCACCTCGGAGCAAAGTGTAATGTGCATGGATCTCTACATCTGGAACTTCCATAGAGTCAGACCTTTCTGCATACTGTATCACCTTGACTTTCAGCTTCTTGGAGATTCTGTGAGTTCCACTGTTTTCTATGAAAAGCAGAGATGCCTGAGGTACAGGGATAACTCACTTTGAAATCTACTTTATCTGTGACCAAGTTAGGCATCATCAAGAGAAGTTCTAAAAAGGCCGTAGGATGGCAGAGACCTCAGATCAGTGTTTATTTGAAGGGCTAAACTTGGTCTGTCCTTTCCCTAAAGTTTAAGTTCTCTCCTCCCTCCTAATTCCTTCTGCTATATATTCGCACTGTCTTCCTCAGAGACTGGGTAATGAAGTGGGAAGCATTAACCCTTAACCCTTAAGCATTAACTCCTTTTCCTCTGTGTACATGAATGTGAAGGTAGAACTTCAAATATGTGTGCAATAAGGGTGTTGCTGGGGTAAGCTGGGCATCAACAATTTATATCTGCACTTTTTAAAGTTTAAGGGTGTACATATACCATTGAAGGGATATTTTGTACAATTAGAAAGTGTTGATATTTCATGTATGTGTGATATGTTATTAAACATGGGAATACAGGACTGGATTTGCATGTGAGTATTTGTAAAGGTTATTTATATGTCAATGAATGAATAATCATTTGCTTTAAGTATGTATGATTCATGTGATGCAATCATTCTGAGTGCCTTGTCACTGAACATACATGTTTTGTGGTCATGTGCCTAACTATGTACCTGAGATTGGAAAATGGACCATCAATGTGCACATATATGAATATATGAATATATATGCCTAAGTAGCGTGTGCTTGATGAGGGAGTTGGCAACCTTTTGGCGTTTCAGTATGTACTGAGGTAGCCATAGCTCCAAGACCTCTCACTTCTGAAGGGGTGATTATCCAGAGAGGGAAAGTTCTGATTAAGATCCTCTTATTAAGCCCTACTAACTCAACCTTAACAGGTATTGTAATTCCTTTCTTTCAGTCCCTATAAGGGCCTGTGTGCTATTTTCTTACTTACTTTTTAAAACACTCCTAGAATTTTTAAAAGTCATTTTAATGAGATGTTAAAAGAAAATGAGAACCTTAGAAACAGAAAGAAAAATGAATTCACACAATGCAGATCAGTCAACCTTCAGAAGATATGCTTCACAAAATGCAAAGCACCCACAGAAGTTTTTTGAAGGGGAAAAATCCCACAAACATTGCCAAATTCATATCACTATACTTATGGTCCATCGTGATAATCATATTCACAAAGTTTGTGGCTTATTTTGGATATTAGCATAATAAAACCAGGGCTGCCATTTTTATGGGGAGTCCAGGGAATACTAAGGACTTTATAATTTTACAGGTTAAGTTGACATTATATATTGAAATTTTGCTTGTATCTCTGATTGAAATTTTTTCCTTTGTTGTTCATTTAACTTGAGTAAATGAAGTGCTCTGCATAATGAAAACAAGAAAGTTTAACCAAGCATTCTAAATGCTTTACGTAGAGACCACCAAAAGATGCCTACATCAGGAAAAAGAAAAATATACAGATATTTTAATATTAAACTTATTGAGACAGCATGATATTAATACAAGTTACTTTTTGGCCTCTACAATTACAAGAGCTGCTCAAAGTGGTGGCCATTAGCTTCCAGACATTTATTGGTACTGTGATTTGCTGAAGTGCATACACCATTTTTGGTGGACTCTGCATATCCACTAAAATGTATAAAAATGTTTAACATCTGTGTTCCTTAAAGATAAAATGTGGAAATAATACAAATATTTATCAATTAGAAAGTAAAGAAACAGCGCTGCATTTATCCAATAGAATGAAATTTAGGAAGAAGAAGAAAGAAAAAATGAATGGAAAGAAGAAGACATGAAGAAATAGTACTTGGAATTTTATAGAATCAGCAATGAAGATCATAACCTAGTGATCTAAATAAAGAGGAAGCAATGACCTGCAAAGACAGCTTGGTAAGAGGAGTTTTATTCTCTTAGGTTCAGTTGTGCATCAGCAAGCATTTTCCAATAGCTTCTATGTGAAAGGTCATTCTAAGGGTTATTATGTTTAAATCATTGTATCTAAACACTTTTATGATTTTAGTCTAAAATAGTGTACAATGCTATTCCTTCCATAGCCAGCAAGAAAAGCTAGTAATTTTATTCACTGTATTAAATGAAAAGTAGAATTGCTCAGACATAAGTATTTTAAGCACAATAATTGCATAAATAGTCAGTCTAACTATGAAATATAGTAAGAAAAGGAGAAAGACTACAGACAAACAGAAATACATAAAATCATTATTTATGCACATTTCCTTGAGCTGAAAACTTGGACTATGATCTTCAGCAAATGAAAGAAGTCTGCAATAAATTTCACCTTTGATAATAAAACATTAATTAAATTTACTCAGGGATACACATAAAATAATCATAGGAATGAATCAATCTAAGAATCAACCTGTACATGGGCTCAGAGGTAGGATGATGGCAGAAACTCAGAACTCAGGACCCATTTCAGACCTAATGGATCAGAATTTTATTTTTAACAAAATCCCAAGGATATTGGAATGCTCATTATATTTTTCACTTATGTATTATGAACAAATTACCATAAAGTATTATTTAAGTCATAAAGAAAGCTTATCTTTTATCCTGCCAAGAGACAAAACAAAAAATAACTTGAATTCCAGAAATAAACATAAAATTTGTTCCAAAAATCCATAGTTTAAAATAAATTTTAAAAATTGATATAACTGTGTTGATGAATGCTACCTTTTCCATAGTGAAATGATTTAGTGATGTAGAATTATGTGTCATTCTTTTTTCAAGCCCACCATATATTCTATATTAAAAATATTTAATTGTATTTCAAGATTTATTTGCTTTTCAAATTGAAATCACCTAAAAATAATATGAAATCATAGTTATAAGACTGTATGTCAATTTTTATATATTGTGTCAGGAAGTATTGATGTAAGATAAATACTACTCCCAACCTGCTAAATGTCAGATATGCCCAATACGTGTCTTGGAAAATTGAAGAATGAATTGTAAGAGACAATGGATGTTAAGAATAAGAATGATTTATTGAGAGATAGCTCCTGAGAGATATGAGGGATTCCAAAAGTGGGTTGTCACTAAGGCCCTTTATCAGGGGTAATTTATACAGCAAAGTTACAATGTGGGTACAATGTGGGTCAAACTACAATCGACCTATAGGATTACACTTAGCTAACATTGATCCAATAGGAAAGCAAGTCACATAGCAAGGGTACATGGAAAGAACAAAGGCATTTTGGGGAAGGAATAGGTCCAGGTGTTCTGGTCATCCACTTGGGTGACTCATATCTATCTGGACTTTACTGGACTAAATGATACCAATCATGGTACAATATGAAGTTGTTTATTTCTCAGGGAGACACATAGGCCTGGTCTTTCCATCTTTATCTTTAAACCTGGCCTTTAATAGATGTGCTCAGAGCCACAGTTCTGGTGTATTTCATCTTTTTTCCAGACTTGCTCCAGGGCCAGTCCCTGTGTGAATGCCCATTAATTTCTATCTAGTTTAGCTGCCTAAATAGCATTATGCTGCATGAGTCTGAATAGGAAAGATGGGAGGAGAGTAGAAAGGGAGTATAAGGTCATTTATTCCTTGGATTCTACCAATCAGGAAATAGACTTTAACTTTAATGAACACCTAAAGAAAATGTTCAATATCATTAGCTATAAGGAAATGCAGATCTAAACTATAGTAAGTTTTTATTACTGCTATGAAAAGACCAAAAAATAATAAAGTGTTGCAGGGGTGGATAGAAAAAGGAACTCTGTTACACTGTTGTTGTGAATGCAAATTAGTATAGTCATTATGGTGAGCAGTGTGGAGTTTCCTCAAAAAACTAAACATAGATTTACCAAATGACCCAGCTTTGTAGTTGTGGGTTAGAATGTGAAATCAGCATACCAGAGAGAATAGTCACATGTCCAGGTTTATTGTGACACTATTCATAGTAGCTAAAGTGTGGAGTGAACCTGGGTGCTGATCAGAAGATGAATGGGTAAAGGAAAAGTGTGCATATGCAATGGAATATATTTCAACCATAAAGAACAAAGGTATTCTCTAATTTGTAGCAAATAGATCAAACACTAGATGGTGGGGGAAATAAGCCAGACACAAAAGACATAAACAACACATTCTGTCTCATATGTGGTTGCCAAACATGTGAATCTGAATGCAGAATAGTGATGCCTGGGGGCTGAGAAATGTGAAGGTGTGAGTGCATAAAGCAGACGAAAAAACAAAATTAGAATTAAATTTGAGAGATGCGTAGCAGTGTGAGAGGGTTCTCATTCCTAGTAATCTTGTATGTGTTTAATGAAGACCTGCAGAAGAGGAGATAAACACTCCAAACAAGAATCTTTTAAGGACAGGGTACTGACATAATAATTTAATAATTTTTAATTATTTAATGATTTGATCAGTACATGTCCTACATGTGTTAAGATAGTGCTAGCTGTCTTAATTAAGGTAAAATTAATTGAGAAATTTAAAAAATATTGTAAAGAAAACAGTGAAAAGGGAGATAGAGATATGGTTTTGACTGGCTTCGATCCACTGTGAGTAGCTCTCTGGGAAATTCTCCTTGTCGCACTTAATGTGGAGTCTCAAGGGCTCTTGACAACAGGGTGAGGTTACACGCTGCATTCCTCATAAGAGGCTAGGTTCATGAGCCTGCAGCATACGTACTCTCTGGGCGGGAAGGGGAAAGGGTACCTCCGTCTCTGTTGAAAGCCAGGTAAGACACTAGGATCACAAAAACAAAGCCCAAAAGACAGACAGAGAGCCAAACTAAAGGGAAGTGATCAAGCAGATAAATAGGAATGAGGAGTGGGGACCCAAGTGCTTGGAAGAGAAAGATTGTAAATCACAGGCAGAGAGCAGAAATATTGGGAAGGATGTTCAGGGCAAACGAGTCAAGCTGAAGATTGTGGGAAGTGAGATATCACCTGGAGATTTATAACAGATATTTATTTCCTGATGAAAATATCAAAGTCAGTTATATCAAGGAAATGCAGTAGAATTCTTGTGACTCTTAGGGCCCTAAATGAGACACATTGTATATCTCATTTCTGCCTCACCTATCCTTTAAATCAGGGTGGTTTACAGAGCCTATCTGTTAGTAAATAAGCTTTGTGAGTCCTTTCTTCTGCATGAGCTCTACCTTCTCACAGGATCCTTGGGCTCTGAGTTCTTTGCTGGCTCTCTTAATAGTGACTACTGAATTCATTTAGAAAGATATACTTCAAGAATATCTTGACATTTGTGACTGTCATAGAAATAACTGGAAATCAGCAGATGAGGGATATTTTATAGTGCAAGGTTTACATGTGATGGCATCACAGGAGGCAGTGAGTTACCATGTCCTGACCTCTAGGCAATGGAAGAAGATTTCAATCTTCATGATAGTTATGATACCTGACCAGGATAATCGCATCTCCCAGGATTTACCACTTTTTCTATGATCAAAGCCTCTTCAGGCCTCAGAAATCTATACTTAATGTTGTTGCTTACAGTGTCTAACTCTCATACCATCAAGAAAATTCAGATCACCAAAAGAACAGTAGATACACAATCTGATTTAATTCAAATGCAAGGACATTGTCTTCAAATGTCTAGATTTTTTGATATGGGCTGAGATCTAGGCTTCATATTTAAAGCAGTTCCTAAGTGATTGTAATGTGTAGGAATGATGCATGAGGGGCAATCCAGCCTGTGTATTAGATTGAGTTTTTCAAAAAACCAACAAGGGGTGGGCTATACATGGTGTTGATAAGTATGTTCTAAAGCAAATAGCCAAGATCGGAACGCCAAGTATGTGGACCTTGCTTCACCACCAAAATGGGGCGGATGGTGACTTCCAGGGGACATTTTCTCACCTTGTTATTTTTAATTTTATTTAACTATATCTTTTGCAATCAACAGCATTTGTGTTTAATGCAGATATTTTACATAATGACTTTAATCCTTACTAAGTCATAAATGTATTTACTTTATTAATTCTAATATCATGAGGTGTATTTTTGCCTTGTAATTTGCAATTCAAATGCAGAATTGTGTAAAATAGGAATGTTTATATATTTTTAAAAAGTTTTAGAGAGATTTGAGGTATAGCTCAATTTTATAGCATGTGCTGATGTGCTGAACATGCATGAGGCTTGGGTTCAATCTTTGTCACCAAAAAAAAATGTCCAATGTACAGTTTCATAATTTAATGGCTAAAAATTACATTTTGATACATCAAAGGATTTGTTATCCTTTTCTGTTGTTCTCAGTATTATACTAAATGTATATGCATGTTTACAGTATGTATTTAATAGATATTTCATGGTCCATTTGTCGCTATCAAAATTTCTCTAATGTTACTGATTTAAAATGCATCATTTAATGAGAAAATTCACATCTATTCACTATGGGTGGTTCCTATATACAGCAAAGGAATTATGAAATAAAGTGTTTTCATATATTACTGAGTAAATCAGACCTGCATTAGCCACTTAACAGAAACATTATACCAGTACACTTTATACTTTGTGAATATAATGAAAAAATCCTTATTTTTATAACATTTTCCCAGTGGTGAATTTTGATGTTTGGTACTTCTCTGTCTATTACTTAGGTAAATTATTTGTAGAGTTTATAGTCAATCCTATAGGGTTTTCTTCTGGCAAAAAAAGCAATTAGAATGTAAATACAGACATTTGCTTTTTCCAAATTTTGTTTTTCTTGTATTTTTAAAATTTGCTAATACCACTGAATAGTTGTTGTGATAGTAGATGTGGCATAGTGTCACTCATTTTAGTAGATTGCTAGTAAACATACCTTCCATGAATTTATGGAAGGTACCTTTCACACAGGAGAATTCTTTTTAAGTATTAAGAATTTTATTTTGAAGTTTCATTCAATTTTATGAATTTTTCTCCTCTTTTAAGGAAATCATGTTTTCTAAAGTTTCACTAGTGTAGTCACACCATTCCTTGATTTCTTTTGTTGTTTTTTTTTTTTTTTTTTTTGTTTTTTTTTGGTACCGGGAACCAAACTCACGACCTTGCACTTGCCAGGCAGGAGCTTTTTGCTGCTGAGCTAAATCCCCAGCCCCTGAAGTCTAGTTTATATTAAGATTCATTCCTTGTGTTGTAGACTTCCCTTAGTCTTGCAAAATGTGTATTGTCATGTATCCACTATAACATTC
>NW_004955414.1:20451681-20473251 GCF_000276665.1 Chinchilla lanigera
CTTGCCAGGTAGGCGCTTTTGCCGCTGAGCTAAATCCCCAGCCCCTCCTTGATTTCTTAATATGAATAATTCTTTTCATTTATAAGACAAGATCTGTAGTACAAAAATGCAATTTTAAAAGTTTAACATCTCACTGATGAGTGATTTATTATGTTTACAAATGTTGTCATAAGTAACTAGATGAATAACTTTCTGTTGTTTTACATGCTATCAGATAGGGTTTCTCAGTCTTGGCCCTATAAACCTGTAGGGCTGGATAATTCTTTGTTGTGAAGGGCTGGGGAAATCTTCACTGTGAAGAGTTGTTTTGTGCATTATAGGGTGTTTAGTGATATCGAGACCCCTACTGTCTAGAGGTCAGTAAAACTTCGTCTCCAATTACGACAACTCAACATGTCTGCAGGCATTGCCAAAAGACCCCTGAGTGGAGAGCAAAATTCCTTTTCTTCTGTGCTAGATGATTTTGTAAAAGATAGAAAACAATTTTTATTCTGTCCTTTTGCTAACATTCTTAGAATGAAGATAATGATGTTTTCCATATCTTTACCAACATAATCCTTGATAAGAGAACTCATACTTTTGGCTCTAGTTTATATCAGTCTCTGCCATCATGTTCCAGCCGTGGGTCCACTGGATTAATAGTGAAAGTTGACAGATAGCAATGAAGCAAGTACAGTTATTTTTCCCAGGGGACTAGGTAACTGTTAATTCTAAGAAGGATTTACTGAAGCTAAAAAAAGTATGAGAATATAAATAAGATGTGGATTCCCACCAGGGTGCTAGAGTGGACTAGTCACAGAAGCTACAGAATTCAAAGGCCTTCTACTCTTGCTTTAGAGGAAGGCAGCGAGGAGTCTGGCATGTGTCCTGGAGACTCACATTAAACATCCAGAGGGAACGATGATGTTTTCTAAGGAAAACACTGCAATTTATAGAGATCATCTCCATGGCTTTTAGGAGGTTGGAGGTAAAAAACACTTCATGGATTACACAATTTAAGGGATTAAACTACATTTGTGGAAGCATTGTGGGTGCAAAAAAATTAGGGGTGCCTATGTAAGATATAGGGTATTTCTGTGTATGATATAGGGTACACTTTTGTATTTTCATGATAAATGGATCTGAAAAAACAATCTCTTCAGTTACATGAATTAGGATGGGAGCTAATCAAGAATAGCCTGGGACATGTGACTTCAAAAATGGTTCATTTTGAGGGGTTTACAGAAGTGAATGGAAGTCCTGTGACCATGTTTCTCTCTATATACCTCTTGCTCCCCTAAGAAGTACAGGCTGTGCTTCAAGGCTTCTCTGTTGCAGAGCTCCTAAGAGGCATATTATCCAAAGCCTCAATAATATTAACATCAGGCACTAAACTAAAGTCAACACTAATCAAGGGTTTAAATATTAAAACAGAAACACTAAATCTACTGGAAGAGAAAGTAGGTAGAGATCTTGAAGACATAGGGGTAGGCAGAGAGTTCATGAGCAAAAACCAAACTGCCTGGAAAATACTTCAAAGAATCAACAACTGGGATCTCACCCTATTGAAAAGTTTCAAAAAAAAAAGAGAAAAGTTTCTGCACATCAAAAGAAATCACCAACAGGGTGCAAAGAAAATCCAGTGAGTGGGAAAAAATTTTAGCCAACTGTCCCTCACACAAAGGACTTCTATCTAGAACATATAAAGGATTAAAAAAATCAGACCCCCAGAATTCAAAGACTCAATCCAAAAATGGGCATCTGAGATAAATACATACTTCTCAGGTGAAGAACTACAAATGGCAGATAAATATATGAAAAAATGTTCAACATCATTGATCATCTGAGAAATGCAAATTAAAATGACACTGAGATTCCATCTCACCATAGAAATAATGTTTGTCACCAAAAAATCAGTTAATAAAAAATGCTGGTGGGGCTGTGAGGAGAAAAAGCAACACTTCTGCACTATACATAGGAGTGTAGACTGGTACAACTACTGTGAAAATCAGTGTGGGGACTTCTCAAAAACTAGGGTTAGAGGTCCCATTCAACCCAGCTATTCCCTTTCTGGGTTCCAGAAGAATTAAAAACATCATACCACGGTGATATATATGCACCCATATTTATAGCAGTACAATTTGTCGTAGCTAAATCTTGGAAGCAACCCAAATGCCCATCAACTGAGGAATGGATAAAAAAGATGTGGTATTTTTATAAAATGGAGTATTACTCAGCTACAAAGAAAGATAAACTTGAAGTTTTTGTAGGTAAATGAAAGCAACTAGAGACCATACTCATAAGTGAAATAAACCAAACTTGCATGTATAAACATCACATTGTCTCCTTAGTGTAAAAACCTGAAAGAGTAAATAAGACCCCAAAGGCATAATAGATATTGTAAAAGGGGAAGAAACTGCACAAAAAGGAAAGAACTGGGATGGGGGAAAGGAGAAAAAAAGGAAGGATAGCTAAGATAGCTAAGATAATTGTAGGAAGGATAGCTCAAGATAGCTAAGATAATTGTACTACTAATTTCTATTAGTTCATTGAAAGGAACAGCTAGTGTTTATATTGTTTGTTCAGTCTTACATGCCTATATCTGATCAATTACTTTGAAGATAACAATATATGATATAATAACTATTATTAATTTCCTATCATCTTGTTTTGAAATTCTATATCATTTTTATTGTTTTTTTAAAATTCTTTTTAAAATATAAATAATTTTTTAAAAGATAATATTAGCATCAGGAATATGAGCAAATACCATACCAGTACAAATAGCACAAATTGCAGTATTTTTTATTACATTTGATGACTAGTACAGAGGTCATAAATAAATACTATGAAGAAGCTGCTTAGATGAGCTCTACATTTTCCCTAATATAAAAATGTTATATTATTTCTGGCCAATAAGATTGAACTATATTAAGTTTATCTCACAACTCAGATATTTCATCTATTTTTTGAATGTCATTTTAGACCTCACAGCAGCTAAGCAGAGACTTATCTGTGATGTTTCTTCCCAATACTTCAGAGATTGAAGTCTCCATGTTTCTGTTGATTGGAATCCCAGGGCTTGAGCATATGCATGTTTGGCTCTCCATCCCCATCTGCCTCATGTACCTCATGGCCATCCTGGGCAACTGCACCATCCTCTGTATCATCAGGACAGAGACTTCCCTCCATGAGCCCATGTACTACTTCCTCTCCATGCTGGCCCTGTCTGACCTGGGCCTATCTTTCTCCTCCATCCCTACTATGCTAAGAATCTTCTTGTTCAACACTATGGGGATTTCCGCTGATGCATGCATTGCCCAAGAATTCTTTATCCACGGATTCACAGACATGGAATCTTCAGTGCTCCTGATCATGTCCTTTGATCGCTTTGTAGCCATCCGCCATCCTCTGAGGTATAGCTCTATCCTCACCGACTCCAGAGTTATGCAAATTGGGCTAGCATTTGCTGTTAAAAGCATTCTTCTAGTGCTTCCCCTTCCTTTTACATTAAAGAGACTCAGATACTGTAATAAACGCTTACTATCACACTCCTACTGCCTCCATCAGGATGTCATGAAGCTGGCCTGCTCAGACAATAGGGTTAACTTTTACTATGGGCTGTTTGTTGCACTCTGCATGATGTCAGACTGTGTGTTCATTGCAGTCTCCTATGTGTTCATTCTAAGAACAGTATTGGGCATCGCATCCCATGGGGAGCGGCTCAAAGCTCTTAACACCTGTGTATCTCACATCTCTGCTGTGCTCATCTTCTATGTGCCCATCATCACCTTGGCCACCATGCACCGCTTTGCCAAGCACAAGTCTCCTTTAGCTATGATTCTGATAGCAGACGCTTTCTTGCTGGTACCGCCATTGATGAATCCCATCGTATACTGTGTGAAAACTTGGCAGATTAGAGTAAAAGTCCTGGAAAGGCTGGGTCTGAAGTCTAAGTGATGGCACAAAACTGAAAGTTCCATTTTTCTCTGCAATAACTATCTAGGAAGTAGTGAATGTTTCAACCAAAAAAGAATTTGCTCCTTTGACTCCACAGTGGTAAAATTAGCATTAATAAATAACATATCAGTTTTGAATTTTAAGAAGAGGCTTATATTTCTTGGAGGCTACATGAATCTTTTTGTTGTTATTTGAATCACTGAAGGTATTTATCCTCCAGCACAAGAATGAAGAGCAAAAATCCCAAGGATCCTCTAAGGAAGAGCTAAAAAATGTGGGCTTGAACTGTCACTGAGAGAACCCTGCAAGACTCTGGAAGCATTTAGTACCTGGAAGCATTTATCTTCTCTCTTTTAAATCTTCATTTACATTAAACTCTTCCAAGTGTCTAAGTTTGTCTGAGTATGTTCTTTACTTTGCTAGTAAAAGTGTAGCCCAGTGACCAGAATTAATGGCATTATCCAGAGAGTTGTTTAAATGGCAGAATCTCATACGCTGCTGCAAGTTTGTGGGTCAGTCTTCATTTTAGCAAGATTACAGGCATTGGCAAATATATTAATATTCAATAAATATTTTTCTAGTCAGTATGGAAGAGGAGACTAGAACAATTATATCATTTGTTTAAGCTACTTTTGGATGGAGTCAGTTTGCAAGAAAGGAGTTACAAAAGAGCCTTGGCAGTTGTCAGCATTGGCGATAAAGCTAAGAGCTGAGTTTTTCAGGGGAAGGGTCAGAGGCAACTGTAACATCAAGTCTTTCACCACAGCTGTATTGTGCATTTCTACAGGGCAAGAGCTGTGGGTTATTCTTTAAATCTCTTTACAACAAAGTAACTTGTCCATAGTGTGTACTTTCTTGATTTATATTCATTTGCACTAAAAGAATAGTGCAAGGTAAAAGAGGTCATACTTGGTGAAAAGCTGGCATAGAGGGTTTTAAAATATGAGAGAACATATAATAATTTAAGCAGTTTCTGTGGCAAAGTAAAATTTAAATTAAAGTCCCAAGGGGCATGTGCATTAGGTCATAAAGATCAGGAGCAGTAGTCACTGAAGCAATCCAGAGCGATCCAGAGTAGCCACCACTTAGCCTCTGCCCAGCATTCATTTTTTCTCTATACCTCATAAGAAAAAGTTAACATATCAGGGACTTAAAGAGCCTATGTGGGATAGAGGGATTCTTCCCGGGGACACTGCCCTCTGAATTTAAGGAATCCCATCATACATTTAGCCAATAATGACTGTCATTCCACAGCTCACTTCTGGAACACTGTGACACCTGAACCTGCCTGGGGGCACCTAACACCTCACAGCATCTTTAATGGAGTCAGAACAAAGAACTTCCAGGATCTTCTAATGACTAAGGCTCAACAAGAATTCTGCGAGAACCATTAGGACTATGCCATCTTCCTTTAGGGGAGTAGGAGTCATGATTACTCGTAAACACTAAGATATATTTCAAAACTGTGCACTTAGAGACTAGCGAGGCTTCACTGAGAATTACATTTTCTCTAAGCTCTATTGTAATAGGTCAGCCCTTCCAAGGAGAAGACAAAGATAAATGAAAGCTCAGGACTCAATCAGGAGTATATCCTCAGTTCTTAGCACTAATATTTAATTTTTATTTATTTATTTATCTATCTATTATCTATCTATCTATCTATTTATCTATCTATCTATCATCTATCTATCTATCTTTTTGATACAGGGTTTCACTATGTAGCCCAGGCTGGTCTTGAACTCGCAGCAATCCTCCTGCCTCAGGCTCTTGAGTGCTGGGATGCAGACATGCACCACCCCCGGTCTTAGCTTTAACATTTAATAGTTGTGTGATTTCAAAAACTACTTTGTATGTATTATATATTATCATGTAATTCTTATGTAGTTTGAAAACAAGAATATAAACATTTTTATGCATTATAGGCATCAAATAAGTTATATTGCTTGAAAAATATGTTCTTCAGGCAGCTCTGTTTAGACTACATACTATTTATATAATTTCATATAAAATCATATTTATATACTGTATTACCTTAACAATAGAAATAAATGAGTACACCAGGCCTATATTCTCACAGGGAGACATCCAATAGGAACTCTCTGAATGTTGACTGACCTGTTAGTAAATACACTACCCAATACTTACTACTTGCTCCATTCATTTATTATTTGTCTGGCTCCTCCAAGAATTTGAACTTATGATCCCTGTCTCTGTCTCTGGTTCTCACTGTCTCAGTTTCTCTTTCTCTCTCTGTGTCTCCGTGTCTCTCTGTCTCTCTCTTTCTCACACACACACACACACACACACACACACACACACACACACAAAGACATTTAATTTAAATTTTGCTCACTAGTCTAGATGGCTTTCTCAAGCCTTCAGACCAATCCAGAATCTGGATTTTGTAGAGCATTTTCGTGATCTGCAGTTCATCCAACTGCTATGTTTCACTGTTAAATTTTGTTTACAAGAGCAAAGTCCTTGTTAATATGTCCATGCCCCTGTGTGCTGCTAAAAAGAGCATTTTTTCCCTATGTATCAGTAGATTGATACAGAGTGCTTTTTCAAAGGGAGCATGGTGTCCTTCTCAGGCCAGAGGTAGTAATGCTAAGGATTATACACTTGATGTTTTTGACAGAATTGGTGTAGACATGGCCAGTACTCAGGAGGAAGTAGGAACCAGGAGCAAGCAGCTGAAGTTTTGCTATGAGGGAAAGTGTTCTCTTCCATGATTTAACAGAGTAATAAATACGAGTAGGCAGCCAAAGTTCATAGGTTTTAGCTCACTGTAACTGATTTACAGAAATCAATTTCAAATACTTTCTACAGGCCCCAAGTTGCAGTTTCCTGGTTAGGAAATGAGGTACTAGGAGCTTTTAATGCAAACTGAATATTCATAGTGTTCGAATATAGTTATTACTATATGCATTATTGATTCAAAATAACCACCATTTATTGAATATGTGATATTTATACACTATGTTATAGGAACCTGGTTCATGCCATTTTCATCATACCTGTGGTACAGAGGACAGAAAGAGTAGTAGGATGAGAATTAAAGTTGAGCTCATTTCATTTCTTTCTTTTTTTTTGGTAACAGGAATTGAACTCATGACCTCAGGCTTGCCAGTCAGGCACTTACATTGCTGAGCTACATCCCCAGCTCTACTTGAGCTCGTTTCGTTCTTCCTCCAGTGCTTAACTGGAGATGTGAAGTGAGGCTAGGAGGGAGGAGAAGGGGTAGATGTGGGGAGAGCAGGGCTTCTCTTAGAGCTCATCCATACTGCTTTGGGACTGTCTTGGTTACTTTTCTCTCATTGCTGAGACAAAATACCCAACGCCCAAAACTAAGGAAGGAAAGGTTTATTTAGCTCACAGTGAGTGGAGATTTCAGTCCATACTCAGCTGGCTCCAACGCAGAGTGGCACAGGGCACAGAGTAACAGTACATGGCGGCAGAAAACAGCAAAGGCAACAAGAGCCAAAGGGAGGAGCAGCAGCTGGAAGAGCAAACCTCGTTCCCTCCCTTACACTGTATGCAAACTACCCACCCAAAGGCAAGTGTAGCACTCACACCCATAATTCTGACATTGGACTGTGAATCAATCATAAACTCTAGAAGCCCGCCCCATGACTGCATGAGGCTTTGTGGGGCATCCAGACACAAACCATAACATGGACTGAGCTGCTTCTCTGTCTAACACTTTGAAAAGAACAGAGGCTTTGATTAAGGCAAATATGAAGTTAAGCGCTGTCTCAGTAATACTTTTATTCATTTGAGGAAATCTTAAATTCGTAGGCTGGGAAATGGAGAGACCAATTCATCTGATTGCTTTCGTAAGAAAACATACACCTCAAAGGGAAGCTTAGTACAATATGAGGAACACATCCCAACATGTCATTACTCTTCTTTCGAACCATGTGGGTTCAGTTCGCTTCTTTTCATTTGAAATGCATTACTTTCTAATCACAAGAGGACCAGGATATCTCAATATCCAAAATGTTATTAATTCATTAAGGAATGATTATTGTGCTTTACCAGCGAATGCTGAAAAAGATTTGATATGATTTAGTAGACAAGCCTATTAAAATTTAATAAAATTGGAAAGCAAATGAACTATTCAAATGTTGTAAGGTTTACTCAAAAATCTACCAGCAAACTGTAATTTTGAAAAGTAAACCGAAAATGCAGTTCCCACTAAAAGTAGAAATAAAATTTGGATATTTATTTTTACTCTTCTTTTATAGTTGTTTTGGAGGTGCTAGTGAATTAAACAAAAAAGAAAATAAATAGTTTGCTTGAATATTGGGAAAATTACCAATTATATATTTTTAGTTACTTATGCTACATGCAAATACTATCCAAGAATTTAAAAAAATACAAACTACTGCTGTAGTTCACACAGTAATTAGATAAAGCCTTATTTATTTTTATTTTTTCAAATTTTTAATTTTAAAAAGGGGTTGGGGATTTAGCTCAGCAGCACAATGCCTGACTGGCATGCACAAGGTCGTGAGTTCAATTCCTGGTACCAGAAAAAAAAGAAAAAAAAAAAAAAGAAAAAGAAAAAGAAAAAAATTTCAAGTAAAAAAATAAACAATAAAAACAGTGCTATAATGTTTCAAAATAAGATTGTAGGAGAGTATCAATGGTTAGTGCATTGCATATTGTAATTTGATGAGAAAGCATTTTAATTATAGATGACAAATTTTTTTTGTAACAGCAACAAAAGCCATATACTTATAAAATACATAGAAGTAAATTTAGTTTAGGCAAATAGTTTTGTTGAACAATATAAAAATGACATTATTAAATGAAACACATCATACATTCTTGTGAAAAATTATTAATCATTATTCTCTTACATCTCTCCTATAAATATAATTCCTATTAGAAATCCAAAACTTTTATTTATTTCATTAAAATGGTATTGGAATTTCTCTGTACCATATTTTTAACTAAATCACACCATGAAGCTCTTTAAAAAGATTAGTGATGTCATAATTAAGGGATTTGTAAAGCAAAGCTATAAATACACACAGATGTATGTGTTGATGTGTATAAATATACATACACATATATTTAGAAGATAATGTACATCATATTTTATTTCAGTGAGTATAAAATGATGAATTTTACAGATGATTCTCTGAGTACATATCTGTAAGAAATGCAATTATATTAGTACTGATTAAGTTTGGTCTTTGAAAGAGAAAGATTTAAAAGTAAAAACGATTACAATAATTTTAGACAAATGTGTTGGTTTGAGGGATATGTTTGCAAGGGGGAACAATACAATACAGGACACACAGTTTTTAAGGTTATTTATAATAGTCACCCAAAGAATGATATACCAGATAGTGCAGGAAATTTGTCTGCACACTACGGACCAAGAATCCAGCTGAGGGCCTGGATCCCATGATAATGTCCTACATGAGTCCAGTTTAAGACCTAGAGCTCGTAACAATGCCTCCCACGAATCCACCTGGAGGTTGGAGCCCATAACAGTATCTCATGCAGGGCTATTTCACGGATCTGCTGTGAAGGCCCAAAGGTCAGTGGTGGAATCTAGAAAGTCTATGCCAGCAGGATGAAGCTATCTGTACTAACAGGCTGAGGGATCTGCACCGGAGCCAGGAAGTGACACTCAGAACAATGAGAACTCTCCCAAAAGTTACCACAGCCATCCTCAGCAACAGTGAGGTCCCAAGCTCCTCCGAAGATCAAGATGGCCAAGTTCCCCTCAAGGAAACCAATGCAGCAAGCATCTCTAGGAGACTGGTAGTGCACAATCTTCCCCTCCAGAGCCAGGAAGTGATGCTCAAAGTGAGGATCAGAGCTCCCCCAAAGTGAAATGAAGCTATTCTCAGTGCCAACAAGGTCCTGAACTCCTTGGAGGATGAAAACAGCCAAGTTCATCGGGAAAGCCAGCATGACGAGCTCGTCCAAGAGATCCAACAGCTTCTTACAGCTTCTACCAGCTCCAACAGTCTTTCTCCGCTCCCAACAGCCTCTTTAGTTCCCACAAGCCTTTCTTCTACTTCTCCAGGTCTGCCTCTTATGCTGCTGGCAACAGTCCCCAGGTGGGCCTCCCATACCCAGCACCACACTTAGTTCAGTTGGGGGTTATATATTGACCACCAGTTATCAATCCACTACAACAAATCTATAAATTGATTAATGAATTAATTTATTTATAGACAAGGTCTCACAGTATAGTTCAGGTTGGCATTGAACTCATTATATATCCTAGGCTAGTATTGAACTCATGGTGATCCACCTGCCCCAGCCTCCTGAGTGATGAGATTACAGCACACTCGGCTTAATTTTAGACAAAGTTAAGAGGAGATTATTCATAGAACATAAAGATCAAAATATTGGTGATGATGATGGTCATCATTTTCTAGTACTGGAGATTGAACCAGGGCTTTATGCATGCTGATCTACATATCCAGCCCAGACATACTTTTTAAAGAGCAACATATAAAAGACAAAAATTATAATGGAAAAGAAGTGAGTGAATTTAATTATGTAATATTATCTATACTTCCTTGAGAGTTGGTTACTAAACAAGACCAAATACAATGTTAGAATGGGAATTGCCTAAAACTAAGATTTCTTGAACATTTATATTCAAACCATAAACAGCCCAATGGAAAAATGGATGAAGTTTATTTGAACAAGTTCCTCATGGAAGAAAACTCAAAATAATCAATAGACATGTATGAAACATTCTTTCTCACTATTAAGACAATAAAAAATAAAGTAGAATAAGATGATTGTCATTAATAAAGTTCATGAAAAATTTAGAACACCAAAGCAGTCAATTGTGATGACATCCTTCTCTGATGTGCAAAAATATGAATTGATATGGTCTTTTGTGAAGGGCCAAATATTAGAATTTTGAAAAATATACAGGATTAATGATATGGAGATAATTCCTAAAAAATAATGGCATCAATATAAGTGGGAAGCTCTTGAAGAATATTTAAGACAGCATTTGTTGGAGTGGCTTACAAATGAAGACCTTTCTAATATTTACTAAAAGAAAATGGTTGAATAAATTATAATCCACCCAATCAGATATTATGTAGTAATGTGAGTGAATTAGATTCATACTATTTGACTTGGGAGGGATTTTAACTGTAAGAAAAACCAGGTGCAGAGTGTCACCAGCCAGAACACTGCAGTTGCTTGCAATGTTGATGCAGTGCTCACTAGTCATTAGGTGACAGAGATTCCCTTAACCTAGGCTGTTTTGACTTGGCGCATCTGCTCAGGAGTCCAGGCAGTAGTGACTGGCCCCAGGCTGTGGGTTTTGTTCAGGCCTGGACCATATGTCTTATTCTGGAGACCAGGTTAAAGAAGCAGAATCTACTATTGAAGAACTACTTACAGCACAAGAAGTCAAACTCCACTGAAATAACATTGAAATTGCTTCTCTTATCACATCCATTAGCATCCAAAACAGGTCATAAGGGCTTTATGGAAGAGAACAGATTACGTATACATGCTCAAAGTCACGGTAAGTCTGATGTGCCAACTCTGCTCTTTATGAGGTGAGTGTGGGGGTTTAATGTTGTAGCTATCAAGAAGTAAAGATTAAGACCAGTAGTCCTGTACACCACATTTAAGATTCTACTTCTATAAGCATTATAATTATTAATGTTTACTAAAACGGTAATTGTGGTTAAGCATGGATAGTATCATGTAAGGTGATGCTTACTTATTCCATTTTTCTGAATTATGTGAAACTTTAATGCTAAATGCGCATATATCAAAAATTCAACTAACATTTTAAAACTAAAGGAATTGAGATGTGTTAGTGATATGTACCAACCATATACAAGGAATGTAGACATGTATTATACGTATGTACAAACCAAAAAGAAGCGATCAAGAGATGGGGGGATAAAAGGGGAGGGAAAGGGGATGAGGAAGGAATTAAGATGCGTTATGTCCATGCACCAGCTCCACACAAAGGATGTAGGCACAGCATGCAAGACACATGTACTAATAAACTAAACTACAAAAAAGTATAGTGTAAAAATATGTTTCTTTTTCCTGGATGATGAGTTAAACAACCTATATCTTGGTTTGAATACCATAAATGAGAGGGTGAGTGAATTTTCCTCTTTCATTTCACCCCTAAGGATCAATCACGTGGGAGAAGTCCTCCATCCAGCTGGGCGGAATACTATAGTCTTCTCTTTCTTGTGCTGTGTACATTTTTACATGTGTACATTTTTGTGCTGTGTACATTTTTACTCCTCGGCTTTCTTCAGTCATTAAGTTATGGATATTGCAAAGGAATTCACAGCAATTAAACAGCAGACACACACTTGGGTGGCTGTGACAAACCCTGGAGTCTGGTGCTTTCTATGCCATTGATATGTAATGCAAGAGTGTGTGTATGCATGTGTGCATGTGTATGTGTTGTAGGGCTTACTTCGGTTCTCTGGTATTATTATCTTTTTTTCCCCAGTACTGGGAATCGAACTCATAACCTTGTGCTTGCCAGGCAGGCTCTGTGCTGTTGAGCTAAATCCCCAGCCCCTCTCTGGTATTCTTTTCATTAATGTGCACAAGCTCATTTCTAGGAACAAGTATATATATTCAGTTACAGCCCCTTGTTTACCTGAAAGACTATTTCATGTGTTACAAACTGAGGTCTCAGTCACAGAAGCCCTTGCGTCAGGAGTGTCTCTATACTATGTGTGGAGAAACGTTCTACTCACTGAGCACACCTCACCCTCCTGCGCTGTAGCCGCTTGAGTATTTTCTCTCTAATCTCCTTCACCTTGACACTATAGAGGATTGGGTTTATCAGGGAGGGGAGCAGGAAGTGGACATAGGAGAGAAGAGTGTGTGCAGGCTGAGGGAGCGGCAGCTTGAGCCAGTTTACCAAGGCCAAGAGAATCATAGGGACGTAGAAGAAGAACACAGCAGAGAGGTGAGCGGCACAGGTCTGGGCAGCCTTCCAGCGGTCCTCACTGGACGCCACACTGCGCAGCACCCTTCCGATCAGGCTGTAGGAGAAGAAAATAAGCAGGGGGTCTAAAGCCATAGCTGACAGGACCACTATGAGACTGTAGAATGTACTCCAAGCTCCTGGGCAAGCCAGACGGGCCATATCTGGATGCAGGCAATAAGAATGAGTCAGGATCTGTGGGTGGCAGTATGGCATGTGGGCCAGGAGAAAGGGCAAGGGCAGGTGGACACCCAGGCACCGGAAAGCAATGGCCAAACTGATCCTGCTGACGACACCATTGGTGAGGATGGCTGGGTAGCGGAGTGGGCGGCAGATGGCCAGTGCCCGATCAAAGGCCATGGCCAGCAAGACAGAGGACTCCATGACAGAAAAGACATGGACAAAGAACATCTGTAAAAGGCAGGCTGAGGCAGGAATAGCGTGAACGTTAGCAAGCGCCAGGCCCAGCAAGGTGGGCATTAGGGCCGTGGTCAAACCAACATCAGATATACTGAGCAGGAAGAGGAAGAAATGCATTGGACGATGTAGCGTGGGCTCCAGGGCAATGATCCAAAGGATAGTGCCATTGCCCAGAGCAGAGAGGAGATAGACAGCGATGAGAGGTATTGTCCACCAGGACGGTGCAGCCGATAGGCCTGGCATGCCCGCCAGCAGGAAGGTGGGAGCCATTGTGGTGCTGCTGTTGGGATCTGACTGGGTAAGCAGTGTTGACATAGTTCGGCATAACGACTGGAACTCTGGAACCTGAAAATTGATGAAAGATGCTTACTTAATCCTGTGACATATGTATATGATGATTTCTACAATAGCCTGATTCTCCTCTGTCTTCTCCATGCATACATATACAGACATGTTCCTTCCTTATGAACAAACACATCCCTTCTGTTACACCTTTTATTTATCCTCCTCCCACCCCATGCAAACTGTCTTCTGTGCTGGTAACACAGTCACATTTGATCTACTTTGATTGTTCTCTTTAAAGTGCCTGGTACTTTGTTTCTAAGTCTAGGGGCATTCATTTTTCCTAAGCAATTTTTTTCTCAGTGATCTGCGAGTTTGTACATTTTTATTACTGGTGGATCCTTATTTGGTCTTTTTTCTTTTTTCCTCAGCAGTTTTGTCTACTGTCATGGTAACTACTAAAGTCTGTAAGCTGATGATTCCAAAATGCATCCCCATGCCATTCTATGTTTATTTGACCTTGGAGTTCTCTCTTTCAATGCCCCATACATTTTAAATTTAAATAATTTGAAACAAGTCTTTGCATATGCATTTTAAAACATTTCCTACTTCCCTCAGTTAGAAGACAATTGTGGGGAAATTACAATGACAAAAAAAAAAAAAAAAAGAAATAAAAATTAGACATCTTGTTTACCCAGCTAGTTGATGACATTAACACTGAGAGATTTCCCAAAACAAAAGCCTTAGAATTAGCTAAGCTACCCATATAATTTCCAAATATTTTTCTAATTTCAGTAAAAGGGACTGGGTATACAGTAAAGTCATTCCCCCACCTAAACGCTCACTACTCGGAGGTTGCCGTCCTTTTAGTGACAAACCACTGACCAGCAACAACGAGGGTATAAAAGGACATTCTGTCTGAAAGGAAGTGAAACCGGATGGTAAGAGGAACTAGCAGAAGACATGAAGAGTGATGAAATTGGTAAATATGTAGGTAAATACAAAGGACTCTATAAATGTTTTGAAAAATATATTTAAGTTTACACATATGCACACACACACACACACACACACACACACACACACACACAGTTGCTTCTTGACTGTTGGTGGGATTCACTCCAATAATCTCATTTGTAACTTTTAAATATTGTAAGTTGAAACTGAATTTAATATACCTAATTCCAAAGGAATTTCTACTTAGTTAACAACACTGAACTGCACACTTAAACATTTGTTCAGTGGGTTTATTTTTACCATAGTACAAATACATAGATAAATATATAGAGAGGGAAAGGGACGGGGGTGGGGAGAGAAAAGGAGGGGAAGAGGGAGAGGGTGAGAGAGGCACAGAGGCAGAGGGAGAGGTAGAGGGAGGGGAAGAGGGAGGAGAGGAGGGAGGGGGAGAGGGAGGAGAAGAGGGAGGAGGTGAGGGAGGGTAGAGGGACAGAGAGATTATAATGCCTCTGACCAGAAACCTAAATATTTGAGAAAGATGTATGTGAAACAGGCTTGAAAATCAAGACTGGAGGGCTGTGCTGGGGTCCCAAGGAAGCTCCTCTCCTCTCTGAGAGTCCTAGGACGCTGGTACATTCAGCCTCTGCCTGCACCTACTACCTGGCTTTGTCCAGCTGTGCCCACTGAGGGCAGAAAGGGCAGCCCCTGACCCATTCTCACTAGCACTAGGGTGAGAACTTTGTCAGCCCACACTCCAAGCCACAACCAGATCTGGGTTCCTATCAAGTCCAGTCAGCCACACTCAGGGTCCAGGGCAGCTTGGCCAAGCTCTGAGGACCAGAAAAGGTCTCCCTGACTGCCCCTTTGGAAGGGGCTATCTATGCAACTCAAGACCTGCCAAGGCTCCCCTGCCCGCTAAGTGGCTGCTGAACCCAGGACTCCTGACCACTCTATCTTCCAGTCCAGAGCCTGAGTCACACTCTGAACCCAGCGTACCTACCTAGCCCAGGAACTCTGCCTCCCTCTGCTGGGCTTGCTCAGATGTTGTGCTCACTCACCTTCCAGACCTGAACGGGTTCTCCAGCATGCCCACTTTGCTCCAGGCTCCAACATTCTCAGATTAGACCAGCTAGGATTCGTGCCTGGACCAGGCCTGGCCTTCCATATTTTGAACATTATGGGGATCCCAGTACATTGTATGATGCCAACCAAGGAATGAAATTGGTCTTAGCTCCTTGTAGTGAGATTGTCACTCACTCATCCTTCCCTTGCTGCTGTTGGCTGCTAAGCCCTGGGCTTTGCCTCTTGTGCCTGGTCCAACAACTGCACTAGTGTTCCAGGTTATCCAGGGTAGGCCTTTTAGTGCTCCAGGTTGCCCTCTGCACACTCCTGCCTCTCCTGCCACTTAAAAGCAGCTCTCTCGCTCTGTCTCTGTGTTTGTTTCTTTGTATATCTCTGTGTCTCTTTGTCTCTGTCCCTGTCTCTCTGTATCTCTGTCTCTCTCTGTATCTCTGTCTCTATCTGTATCTCTGTCTCTATCTGTCAGTCTCTCTTTCTCTCTCTCTCTGTGTCTATTTCTCTGTGTATCTCTCTGTCTCTGGGTCTCTGTCTCTGTCTGTCTGTCTCTCTCTGTTGTCTAGGTTTCTCATGAACTAGTCTGTGTCCCCCTTCAAGTAGCATACTCTGAAACTAGAGCTTCTGAGTGCCTGGATTTGCAATCAGAAGAAAGATCCTGATGCATATTATATATTTTACAGGTCAGCTCTGCTTATTAAGAGAACTTTCATATTAGACAAGTTCATCTATTACTAGAATTTTAGAAGTTCTCCTATATGCAACTAATCAGTATGAAACAAGCCTATTCATACTGATACTGATACATTTAGTAATTAGTATGAATACTCACATACCACAGCTGTATGTACTCCCAAATATCACACATTACACACATTTATCTAAATTTATACACTGAAGCATACACGCTCATATACACATGTAAAAGGGTTTATATTTACAAATAGAAATATTTTCAGACGCAAGTTGGGCATGGTGGTGGGTGCCTGTAATCCTACCACACGGGACGCTAAGGCAAGAAGACTGTTGAAGGTTTGAAATCAACCCGGGCTACAAAGTGAGCTCAAGACCAGCCTGAACTGCATAGTGAGACCCTGTCTCAAAAAGACAAAAATAAGTAAATAAATAAATATTTCAGAGGCAGAACTGTACAAATTCAAACAAAAATGTACCTTTCCATTCAGATTACATTTAAGGATGCATAAATCATAACTAAATACTTATTCGTTAGGGAAAAAGTTATTCTAAAATGTACTTTATATATATTTGTTCTCATATGGAAAGGCATGCAGAAATAGAAGCCCCTATGCAAGAACCTATGTTGTTATCACACACACAGTCATTCCTTTCCATGCTGTGTCTTCACTGAGAATACCTGTGGGAGTCAGCTTTGCTGTGAGGAATCTAGGAATGAGGGCCTCTCCAGATTATCACCAAGGCAAAGAAGCCAGAAAGTCTTCTCAGATTTTGGGATACAAAATACTGCTATTAAATTTTTAAGGTTCTCCACATGTACCGTAGTACTTTTGGTCATCAGTAAGTTTAGAACAACATTACATAATTTTGAGAGATCTACCAGCCATAATTTTGGTCTGCAAAGTTTGATATGGCTTTCTCTTTTTAAAGTATGGTATTCAGTTTTATAGTTGTCTAAGAGTTCTGTTCAATTCCAAATACTGCATGCTACTTCATAGCCATTACCTTCGCATATATAGCTATCTGTGTCTTCTCTGTATTTTCCATTTAGGAATCAAGTTAATATTGCTGGAATTCATCCTCTACCATACCCACTAGGCACTCTGATATATTGCTTCCCTTCAAACAGATTATCCTCTATTCTGACATCTCTACACATGATTTCCATTTAAATACCTATATAACAGAAATCACAAAATTATTTCAACCATTTCTTTACTTTCTATTACATTCTGAGCTGTATGAACACAAAGACTTTATATTATATTTTAAATTTCTATAAAAGCAGCACCCGTTTGTTATATCTGACATAAATCTGTTGCATTCCATGAATTGTTCTCAAATACTCGCTTCAACAAAACTTTCATTGTCCTGATTCTCAGCCTCATATCTCTGTATCTTTCATAATAACATTGTTCTATTCCTATCCCTGTACCTGCTGCACCTTAAATTCTAAGCCCCAGTCTACTTTTAACTCTTCAAAAATTGAAGTAAGTTTCTGAAAGGGATCTTTCCCTTCTTTTCTGTCCTTCCAGGCTCAAAAATGGGAATTTTCACATCTCTTTCCTCTCCTACTTTTTCATCTCCCCACGCCAACCTTCTCCCCATTAAATTTGCCACTAGCACCCCCAGTCATACTGTTCTGTCCATGCCTGCTCCTCCTGGAGCAGCTCACTCACCACACCTGGTTTCTCCCAGCGACCCTCACACACCTCGGTGTTGCAGTAGACCGCCTCAGCTGTACTCTTTATGTTACTCTGGCTGTACCACATCTGGGGGACTGGGTGGGGTTTGGGCTGCAGTAAAGGTGAGCACAGGTGTCCAGCCTCTCTTTCCCAGAGCCCCATGAGGGACCTTTACTGAAATGCCGTGGTCAGTTAAGAGCCTGCTGTTCTGCCCAGCATAACCATGACGACCCTTGATCTGCAGCAGGAAGGAAGGAATCCATCCATCCTGAGCATCAAGCCCTGCTCTCATAGCCCTTGAAGCAGGTCCCCTTCCACCCCACAGCAGCCTGGTGTTCATAGGTCCACTAGCCTGTGACTCTGTCTTTCACTGACCTGTCTGTCCTCTGGCCATTATCACAACCCCTTCCAGCATTTTTTTTTCAGACAATAGATAATGAGCCCCAGAGAGTGCCCTGGGCTTAGCCCTCAGGGACACCTTTGGGTTTTGTTGTCTCTGATTTTCACTAATTGCCATTAACTCAGTGTGGTACCACATGGTGCTAATAACACCCAGGTCACAGGTTCTTTCTCTGCAGGGATCAGTATTCACTTTACTTTATACCCTAAGGCCAAGCGTTGTGTCTGCACCTCCACCCAGGCCATACATGCACTCTTGAAACAAAGTGGGGTTTCTCTGAAATGCACCAGCGAGCTTGACCAGCCATCCTCATTCTTCGGGACCAATCATTTTGATTCCTTATACTTTCTCTCCTGTTTTTTCTTTACACCTTTTTATTTCCCCTGCCATTTCTTGCTCTTGTTTTCTGATGGATCATATATCATCAGGCTCTCCCCTCAGCCCCAAAATCTCCACCACAGCTTGTGGCTTTTGTGTCAGTCCCATCCTGGGCTTAACCCAAATTCCTGTAACAGCTTGGTTACTAATTGTGTGCTTTGCCATCTAGGGCTCCTCCCCTCCCTCGGACCTTTCAGTGTTGCTTTTGTGCTGCTAATGCCTGCGAGAGGCCTGGGTAGCCAGATCCCACATTGCACGCTTATCCTGGCCCATCCCGGTCCTCTCACACTCCCCTTTGGAGATAATATATTACTCTTTTGAACCCCAGGGTCCAGCTCAACATGTCCTGGACACAGGTGACAGCATCCATCTTTCCACTGCCTTCCACATGATGTGAGCTGGTGTGATCTGCTGGACCTGGCGTCTGTCCTCAGATTTAGCAAGTGTAGTTGAACTCCATGATGGATGGAGATGAGGATATTCAGTAAACTGGTTCTAGCTCCTCAGATCCCTCACACTCCATATCCATGTCCTGTCTGAGGTTCCCTGTTCCACTCAGAGTATCTTTCTCTGTCCCTTCATCATGCTGGAATCCAAAGTTGTCTGTCTTCTGACACTGTAGAAATGGCCGCATATCTATTTGCACTCTGGTATCCTTAGCATAGCTGGCAATAATTTATTGATGTGACAAATGAACCTGTCCTAATAGGTTAAATGGATGGTCAGAATTAAGGTAACCATAGGTCCTGCCTTTGCTCAGCTTGACATGTACATTTTTCATTTTATAATTTTAGGACCATTCAGCATTGTGCTGTGACATTCAGATATAGACTATTTTGGGTGAAAATCTCACTTTGCTATTTTCTGGCTATAAGGCAATGGAAAAATGAAGTCATATCTCTGAGTTCAGTCTTCCATTCTGTAAGAGTTTAGATATACTGTTAGTGAAGTATCCAGAACAATGTCATCTTCCATTATTTTCCCAGAAGAATTAAAAACATCATACCACAGTGATACATATGCCCCCATGTTTATAGCAGCACAATTTGTCACAGCAAAATTTTGGAAATAACCTACATGCCCATCAATGAGTGGAAAAGAAAAATGTATTTTTATGCAATGGAATATTTACCCAGCTATAAAGAAAGATAAATTTGAGGCGTTTATAGGTAAGTGGATGCAAATAGAGACCATACTCATAAGTGAAATAAGTCAGACCTGCATGTATAAACACCGTATTGCCTCCCTAGTGTAAGAACCTGAAAAAGTAAATAAAACTGAAACCCACCATAGAGAGTGTGAAAGAGAAAGAAACTGCTCTAAGGAAAAGAACAACTGGGATGAGGGAAAGCAGAAAAGAAAGAAAGAAGGAAGGGATACACACACACACACACACACACACACACACACACAAATAGCTAAGATAATTGTACTACTAAGTTCTGTTGGTTTATTGAAAGGAACAGTTAATGTTTAATTGTTTGACCAGTCTTGCATGCCTATATATGATAATCTGAGCAACTACTTTGAGGATAACAGTTAGTAATACAACAACCATTGTTGATTCCCTATCATCTTGTTTTGAGATTCTGTATTGCTTTTATAGTTTTTATGTTATTTTGCTTTTGTCTTTGTTTCTGTTATTATGTTTTTATTCTTTTCTCTTTAAAACAAAAAAATCAAATTAAAAAAATAAAAGACGTGTGTGCATATGTGTGTAATTTTTGAGATTTCTACATACAATATCATATCATTAGAGAACACAGATCATTGTACTTTTTTCTTTTGCGATTGGACAGCTTTGATTTCTTCTCATTGTTTAATTACCATGGCTATGACTTTCAATACTGCTTGACAAAACTGGTGACTTTAACTGTAGGCTTTCAAAAGTGATCTTTGTTATGTTGAGATAGTTTCCTTCTATTTCTAGTTTGTTGTATGTTTTTTATCGTGAAAAGATATATAAGGCTAAAGCTTGCCTCATGGAAATGACTGAAATAATTGAAAGTGTTCCCTTTTAGAAAAGTTTCGGGAAGATTTCCATGTTAATTCTTTAAATGTTGTCCAAATGTTCAGTGAAAATATCTGCTATGTACTTTTTTTTTTGCTGGTATTTTTTGGACTGCTAAATCAAACATTTTCTTCATTATTTTTATTCAGATTAACTACTTCAGTGTACACTCAGGTGGGTTTTGTGTTTCCATGAATCTATCCATTTCTTCTATGTTCTCTAGTTTTGGGTATATAACTATTGGTAGCATCTGTTGCAATCTTTTTTAATTTTTATAGTATTGTTTGTAATGTCTCTTCTCAGTTTTGATTTTAGTTATTTGAGTCTTTCTTTTTATTTCTTAGTTCATATAGCTAAGTACCAATTTTATTGATTTTTTTTCATAACACCATCTTAATTAGCCAGGTTTTTTTTCTGTTTTTCTACTGTATATTTTATTTCCTCTATAATCTTTATTCTTTCCTCTTTCTGTTTTGATTTAAATTTATTGTTTTTATAATTTTTGAGGTATAAAGTTAGGTTGCTTACCTGAGAGCTTTTTCTAATGTACATATTTACAACTATAAACTGTCCTTTTAGTACTGTTTTCACAGCATCTTGCATATTTTGGGAGGCTTTGTTTTCACTTATTGGTTTCAAGGTATTTTTTTTATTTTTAAAATTTTTTTAATTTTAGAAATAAAAGGAGGAAAATACTAACAGATCGACAACACTTTACAAAATAGCAAAGGATCAGTACAGACATTACCGAGTTACA
>NW_004955414.1:20474266-20511985 GCF_000276665.1 Chinchilla lanigera
TGAAAATGGCCATACTTCCAAAGCTGCTGTACAGATTCAATGCAATTCCCATTCAACTACCATTAGCGTACCTCACAGATCTTGAGAAAGTATGCCTTAAATTCATCTGGAATCAAGGTATTTTTACTTCATTGCCAATTTGACTACATTAAGAAATACCTAGTAGATTAGTAAAGCACATTTCTGGTTGTGTCTGTGGGAGATGGCCTTGGAAATAATGTCTGTCCGCTACCTGCTTCTGAGCTGGTGCTCCTCCCTGGTGCTTTGCCTTCTTGAAATCATGAAATGAGTGAGTCTATCATGCCCTTCTGCTGTGATGTTTCTGCCTTGGAGTCAGCTGACCATGGAATAAAACCTTTGTAACCCTGAGCCAAATAAGCATATCTTCTTAATTTGCATGTGTGCAGTGTTTTGCCCAATGACAGGAAAGCTGAGCAGTATATCTAGTGACTTCTTGGACATTTCATTATTTAGAATGTTTGTTTAATTTCAGAATATTTGTAGCCTTTCCACTGTTCTTACTGCTATTGATTCTAGCTTCTTTCCATTATGGTTAGGAATAACATTCAGTAATGTTTCAGCTTTTTGACTTCCTTAAGATTTGTGTTATGAACGAAGATGTGGTCTCTCCTTAGAGAATGTTCTGTGGGCAGTTGAGATGAGTATATATTGTTTTGTTGTTGGGTAGAAGGTTCTATAAATGTCCGTTGAACCCAATCAGTCTACAATGTTTAAATCTTTTAACTTTTTATCTGTCTTTTGTTTGATTGTGGTATCCATTATTGAAAGTCAGGTCTTAGATCTCATTTTATTACTGGATATTTTTCTACTTTCTTCTTTCAATTCAGTCAATATTTGCTTGACATATTAGGAGTTCCAAAGTTTGGTACATAAATATGTTATAAATTGTTATGTTTTTGATGAACTATAATGCTATTTTTTTCTCTTGTGACAGATGTTGCTTAAATTTTATTTTGTCTATAGATAGGATAGCTACCTTTGTCTCTCTTTTGGTTACCATTTGTGTAGACAAATGTTTTCTATTTTTTCATTTTTTATTTATCTATCTATCTATTATCTATCTATCTATCATCTATCTATCCTTAGATCTGTGTTGAGTTTCTTGTTGAGAGTATGTAGTTGGATCCTTCTTGATTCATTGGATCCATCTATGTCTGTTGACTGAGCCTAACCCATTTATACTTAATTACTTATCAGGACTAACATTCATTTTCTTAATTATTTAATATATATTTTGAAGCTATTGTATCCTTCCTTTCTTATCTTTGTGTCTTCCTTCTTATTCATGGGTATTTTATTGGGACAACCTTTGATTTATTTCTTGTTTCTTTTTATGTGTAGTCTATAGATATTTCTTTGTAGTTATTACAATTACATAAACATTAATTATAACATACTATATTTTGAACTGATAAATATTTACATTGGTTCTTTGAATGTGATTACTTGCTTTTCTCTTAGATTCAGTTACATACAATATTATTATAGTTTTATAATTTCAGCCACTACTTTATGTGATTGTTATCCAAGATTATGTCATATTGATATACTTATTAACATATGTTATAGTTTTCATATGTTGTCAATTAATTTATATGCACCAAGACTTCAAGAATCCAATTTACTATATTTATCTGCATTTACTCTTACTGGAGGAATCTAGCTATATCTATCTATCTATCTATCTATTTATTTATCTAATTTCATATTGCTGTTTAGTGACTTTTTCTTTTTTAATTTTTCTTTTTTTAGTTCATTTAAATTTATTGGTACAGTTTAGTTATATGAAATGATCACATTCATTTTAGGGAATTTGTATCTGTACAAGATATATCTTGATTCCTCTGCTTTCCCCCATTTTCTTCCCCTCCTTTCAAGTCCCCTTCCCTTCTTGTTCACAAAGCTTTGTTTTCATTTTATCCTTCTTTTCTCATTCATTCTTTCCCTTCTTTCGTTTCCCCCCTCCCTCTTCCATAGTTCCCTCTTCTTTTTGAACAGTTTCTTCCTATTTCACAAAATCTATTGTATATTTTTGTTCTTATTTACACTTTTAGTTTCTCAGACCAGAGAGATAACGTGATATTTACACATGTGTGTCTGATTTATTTCACTTATGATTATGGTCTCAAGGTCCATCCATTTAGCTGTAAATGTCTCAATTTTATCTTTCTTTATTGCTGAGTAATATTCCATTATATAAAAAAAACACATTATTTTAGGCATTCATTGGTTAATGGGCATTTGGATTGCTTCCAAGATTTAGCTGTTACAAACTGTGTTGCTATAAACATGGGTGTCCTTGCATCACTGTGGTATGATGCTTTTAATTCTTCCAAGAAGATACCCAGAAGAGGAATAGCTGGGTCAAGTGAGACCTCTAATCCTAGTTTTTGAGGAATTTCCATACTGATTTTCACAGTGCTTGAGCTAGCCTACACTCCAAAGAACTGAAAAAAAAATCAGATCCTCCAAATTCAAAGACTCAATCAGAAAGTGGGCATCTGAGAGGAATAGACACCTCTCAGAAGTAAACATAGCAAATATATGAAAATATGTTCAACAGCACTGGTCATTCAAGAAAGGCAAATTAAAACAATGCTGAGGTTCCATCTCACTCCAGAAAGAATGCCTATTCCAAAGAAAATGACTAATAACAAATGCTGGGCAGGCTGTGGGGAAAAAAGAACCCTTCTCCACTGTGAGAGTCCATCTGTTTCAATTTAAAGGTCTCCCTTGCAGAGCAGGTCTAGTGGTAATAGTTTTCTTCAATGTTTTTAATCTGAGGAAGCTTTAATTTCTCATTTTTGGAGGACATATTTGTTGGACACAGTATTCTTGGTTGGAAGAGTTTTGTTTTACTATTGTCTTTCAAAATATCAAATACATCATTGTATTTCCTGATGGAAAAGCTGATAATATGGAAAGTCTCTCAAATGTGATTAGTTGTTTTTCTCTTACTACTTTCAAAATTCTCTTTCTCTTTATTGTTAAGACGGTTTTATTATAGTGCATTTCAGTTTGCTGACTACTTTCTCATCCTGATCCATTCAGAGGTTGAACACCACTAACGAATTTTAGTTCACTTATTGTAAATTTTGGCTTCACAATTTTTGTTTTGTTCTTTTAAAAATAGTTTCCATTTTTTTTTCTGGCTCTTGCCTTTTGTTCATGACTCATTTTCCTGATTTTGTTTAGATGTTTGCATTATTTAGCTTCCTGAGCATTTTTATGGTATCGTTTTTATTTTTTGTGTGAAGGTGTTAGTAGATCTGCATTTCCTTAGGATCAGTTTCTGAAGTTTTATTCTGTTCATTTGATCTGCTTTTCTTTTTGATTATATACCTTGTAATACTTGCCTGGGATTTGAGCCTTTGATAAAAACAAAACAAAACAAAACAAAACAAAACAAAACAAAACAAAACAAACTTCTTCCAGGGTTTGCATTCTGGATACCTATGGGAACAGATCTACACCAATCACGGACATTAAAAATTCTAGGCACTTTAAAAATGTTTCTGGCCGAGGATATAGCTCAGGGGCACAAGAGCCTGCTTGCCAAGTGCAAAGTCCTGAGTTCGATGCCTGTACCAAAAAAAAAAAAAAAAGTTTCTGATCTCTTCTGCCCCCTGGTGTCTTTCTGGATTCCTTCAGGAACAGACCTATATCAATCATCCACATTAGAAATTCTAGGCGCTTTAAAAATGTTTCTGATCTCTTCTACCCCCTGGTGTTTTTCTGGAGAACTGTAACTATAATGTGGGGAACCGCAACTATAAGGATGCTATAGAAATGCTCAGGCAGCTAAAGGGCAGAAACATCTCAACAAAATCAGAAAAGCGAGTCATGAACAAAAGGTGAAAGCCAGCAAAAAATTAGACACTATTTCGAAAAGAATAAAACAGAAATTGTGAAGCCGAAATTAAGCAACTATAATTGTTTTCCCCTTCCTCCAAACTTCGCACGTCCAGGGTGGACCAAGTAAGAAAGCTGTCCCTTCAGTTGCTCCTGGGTAGGCCAGAACACTGACCTCATGGTTCCTTTCTTCATTTCTATCACAAGAGGTGAGCCCAGGTTTCCTTCTCGTTACGTGTATTATCTCGAATAATTAGAGGGGCACATACAGGAGGGAAAAATGTCCTGAATTTTCCCTTTTGCTGGAATCTCTTCTTGATTTTATATTGGCCTGGATGCTATAGCATTTCAGCTGGTCTCTAAAGTTCTCATACAGAAGTTCTCACCACTGTCTGTGTGGGAGAAGGAGGACCTGGAACTCCCTTGTCCACCTCCTTATGGACATCATTCTCTTCATGGCCTCTTTGTTATTATTATTTAAAAATGTTTGTATCTACCAATCTCTTTTGTGTAGAGCCTTTAATAGAGTTTTTGGACAGTTTCAGCTTACTGGTCTATGGACAAATGGTGACAAAAGTATCCCAGGAAAATGAATCTGACAGTTGTGAATAAAGTGGGTTATGAGGGCAGACACTAACAACCCAGAAACAGAAGCACACTGCAGTTGTGAAGGTGGGAGATTGTAAGTGTCCAGGTTGGTTCTGTTAGAGTGATGAGGTAAAGGGGCAGGTAGATGTAAGAAGCACTGTAGGAACAGTTTAAAGATATTGTACATATAATTTCTCCCAATTAGTGCTATTATAACTTGTCAACCTCTACTCCCATGTCTTCATCTGTTTTTCATAACACTTTGCCTAGGTCATCAAGATGAACAAATATTCATTTTCATATCTTGAAATTCTCATTTTTCTTTACATGGATTCCACTCCAGTAAAAAATGACCGCACAGTACTTCAAATGAATGAATTTTGTGTTTATTGTCTATGTATACAAAATCACTCTCAACTATGAAGTCTGCATTAAATCATATTCTAATACTTCACTTCTACGAAGCCATTGTCCAATTCTCATTTTTTCTGAGAAGCTCCTAGTTTTACATGAGAACACACAGTATTCCTATCTCATGAATATGCATAGTCCATGTTTGAAGCCATTTATGTGGCAAAAATATTATACGTTATTTTTCTGAGCGGTTCTGCTCTAAGCCTTGTCTCCTTAATGGCAGAGGCTGCTTTGCTCCTTCCATCTCTGGTTCAAAAGTGGCTATAGAGATGTGTTTTACCCTGTTAATGGAACTCTGTGGATCAGATTCTGGTTTAATACTTGCAAATCCTAGGTAGTAACTTGATATTTCATGAAGTAAGAAGTTAAAAGTTATCTTTTTCCAGATATCATATATTCCATGTCTGGAGTTTTGTAAAAAATATCTCTTCTATGTCTTAATTCCCAATCTCTATCCAGATATTGGTCCTCACTGACTTTTATAAACATTCCCAATAATCTCTGAGCATAATAATATATGAAATACTGCAGTGAGCCAGGCATGGTGGCGCATACCTATAATCCCAGCACTTGGGAGGCTGAGGCAGGAGGATTGTTGTGAGTTTGAGACCAGCCTCGGCTACAAAGTGAGCTCAAGGCCAGCCTGAACTGCATAGTGAGACCCTGTCTCAAAAAAAAAGGCCAAAAAAAAAAATACTGCGATGAGTTTGCATACTGCTGAACAGCAGATTCCAAGGTCACACTCAGCAACCACAAGTCATGCCTTACTGCTGAGAAAGTGAAAAGATAAGATATAGAATTGAGGAAATAATTGAAAAATCACATAAATGACAAAGATCTTTATTTTCCAAAATATATAGTAAGATAAAAGCTATAACCTCAATGATAAAAAGTAACCCAATAACTTATATCTGTGCCTTTCAGAGATATATGTAAAGGCAATGATCTGAATGGACATGCTACCAAAGAAGTGCAATACAGTGTGTATGGGAAATGAACACATAAAAGTAGGTCAAAGTCATTAGTATTAAATGATCATTGAAGCCACCATGGCAAGGTGTCTCAATATATCTTTTAGAATGATGAAAAGGAAAGCTAAATGTCTGGTGTGGATGCAGAGTAATTAGACCACCTATACATGGATGATTGGAATGAAAAATAACACAACCACTTTGAAAAGCAATTTGGCATTGTCCTACAAAGATAAACATATGCTTTAATATTCTACTGGCAAATCCTTTCCTCATTATTTAACTTAGAGAATGAAGATATATGCATAGAAAACTTATAGATGGATGCTCCAGCAGCTTCATCCATAACTAAATTTCCTTTAACTGCTGAAGGGGTAAACAGATTATATATCCATATGATGGAATACTATTTAGCAACAGGGTATATACTTCTCAAGTCATGTTCAGTGAAAGCTTCAGGTTCAAAAGATTGCATACCATATAATTCCATTTGTATGGCATTTTAGATGGGCCAAAATTGTAGGGTTAAAGATGAATTAGGAGTTGCCAAGGGCCAGAAGTTGGTGAAGGGGCTGATGACAAAGGGGTCACGTGAGGGAATGTTTGAGTTGATGGAACACCTTTGGATCTGATTTAGGAAGGAGGTTACGTGAACCTATGCATTTGCCAAAACCTAGAATTGCCCCGTAGAGTGAATGTCATTGCATATAAATGTAAAAGGCAATTTAAAGCATAAATTCTAGCCTATGGTGCAGGAATGTAATCCCAGCGCTCTGAGAGGTTGAGGCAGGGAGATCACAAATTCCAGTCCAGTCTGAGCAACTAGTTGACTTAGTGAAACCCTATCTCAAAATAAGAGAAAAATAAAGAAATAAGTAAATAAATAAATAAATGCTTTAAAAAGGCTGGCAGGGTAGCTTATTGGTGAGGCTTGGGCTTGATTCTCTGTATTACAAAAAGAAAAATTCTTAGCAGACTGTTTGGCATTTGTATTTTAAAATTTATCCATCTTCTCTCACGCCTTCCTTTCCCTTCCCTGTCTCAAGTATTTCTTTGTTGGCTTCCAGGACTTGTGCTCTCTTCTGTTCTTCTATTTTGCCACTATTTTATACAAACAGTAGTTGGTAACCTTGATTATGCAGTATGTATTGACCCTAGATCATAACCTGAAGCTTCTTGTGTTTGGCAAGTTTTAGTAATTCAGTTTTTAAGTTCTTCAGAAAAGGCTAAGGATGAGACAATAAGAACTAATATGTTTGTGGGAAAGTATATATTTTCATGCTAAAAATTATCATAGTGGTATGAGAACTGCTTAAGGATAGACAAGATATATTATATAAGCCTACAAATTATTTGCAAATGCATTTTCAATTTCTCATGACTATGACTTTTCATAAAGTTTTCATAAAAAATTAATTTATGCAGCAATGAAATTGCTGAACTAGATATAAAATGAGATCTGTCTAATTCAAATTCAAATATTACTAAATGCAATTAAAGTAATATTTTCTAAAGAAATTGACTAAAAATAAGAGAAAGTTCATTTCTCATTCATAGCTAGGGGAAATAAAAAACATGAAAACATAAGAATAAGCAAAGCAATGTATTTTTAATGTGAATAGAAAATTAGAATATTGTTGAAGAAGTCTGTACGAGAAATAGAGGGAATGATGTAATCCTCTTAGAAATGAGGGAACAATAATGAAAATATTTAAGAAGTCGGTGTATCAGGATGTATTATTTATTGGGTGATATGTTTTTTGCTTTATACACACTTAGGTGAGTTCTACTATCGATTGAATTATAAAGTTAAAGAAATAGCCACTAATTTATCTGTAGGAGAGAAGCAAATATATGCTTTTGAAGGTAGTGGATATGCTGTTTTGGTGATATCCTTGTCACATTGTGATGATATTGACCATCAAGCGGAAGCATATAAGTGTCTGAAATTGGAGATAAAGATCAGTTCTAGAGATATAAATTTGGAAGTAGAGTGTTTCATTAAATACCTGAAATATCTATGTGTGTATTTATGCATGTATATACACATGTAGGTACGTGTATACATGCGTATGCATATATATATGTGAGTTAGAAATATGTATGTATAAATTCAATTACAAGGCAGAGAGTAAAATGAGAAAAGCAAGTGATCACATAGGAGACAGAATTTAGGACAGTGAAAGTGGAATGGGTAACCATTGTGCCTCAGAAGAAAGCATTTATTCAACCCAGGTCAGTTCCAGTGTGATCCTCTTTTCCTTTCAAAACAATGAATGAGAGTGCTCACATTAGAATTACATTTATGAAAGTGTATTAATATTATAAAAATTATGGTTTCATTCATTTACTTATAGAAGCCTCTAGTTTATCTTTCTTTATAGCTGAGTAATACTCCATTGTATAAAAATACCACATCTTTTTTTATCCATTTCTCAGTTGATGGGCATTTGGGTTGTTTCCAAGATTTAGAGGCTACAAACTGCACTGCTATAGACATGGGTGCGCATATATCACTGTGGTATGATATGTTTTCAGTTCTTCTGGAAAAATACCCAGGAGGGCAATAGCTGGATTGAATGGGACCTTTAATCCTAGTTTACTGAGGAATCTCCAAACTGATCTCCATAGTGGCTGCACCAATCTATACTCCCACCAATTTTGCAAGCTTGAATTTGGTGATTAGAATGACTCGTCTGAAAACAGTATGCAGTATAAGAACCAGTGTTGAACTCCTGCCATCTTGCATGGTGAAGCTCTGTATCATTTCCACTGTTGTATTTTTATTTATTTATTTATTTTTACTTGTTACTGTCTTTGATTGTTTGATCAATCTTACATTCTTACATCTGGTGGACTGAGCAAATTTGCTGAAGATAACAGTATGTAATGTAGCAACCGTTGTAAATTTCTATCATTTTGTTTTGAGGTCATGTATCATTTCTTTGTTTTTGTGCTGTTTTGATTTTATCTTCATTGTTGTTTTGTTAATTCTTTAATTTAAAAAATATGGTATAAAATTGTGATAAATAATATTGTTGACTGAGCTCAGAATTAATATAGACTATTATTGCTTTCTACTATTGCTGAAGAACTATTGTTTTCCAATTATTATTCCTAGTGCAGGTAGGGAAAGTAATACTATCTGAAGGTGATAACTGGATGTACAGAATGTCCCTTGATTGATTAATGACTTCCCCAAGTGCTTCTTGCTTTCTCTTTGCACAGGGTAAGACTTGTGACTAGATGTGCTAGACTGATATTAAAGACTGAAAATTATAGGTGAAACATGAGGAAAAAAAAACTTCAGGAAGTCATTTCAAATTTGGAATCACTTTTCAAGGGGAAAGACATGACTCACTTTGCCTTGAAATCATTTTAAAAGATGAAGGCAACTGTCATTTGTTCAGAGCACAGCAACAGTGGAATGTCTAAGACGGCCCCTAGAGATCGCGGCTGGGTAGTAAGGAGCCTCTGGGACTTCTGCGTTGCTCAACCCTGAGTGTGCACAGGTAAGGTTTCCTAATAGCGTCCTCCATACTATCTCATTTTCTAGACATAAGGAACTGGGGCTGGTTAGACAGACTTGGAGACATTTACTCAATCTGGGAAACCCCAGGGAATAACCCATGCTTATTTGGTTGTAAAACTGTCCCTAGTGCAGTATAGGTGACAGGGCTGGAGCAGCCTAGAACATAAAGTTCTTCATGGAGTAGCCGCAGTTCTTCTACCATGTGAAACTCAGGCTGCTTAAGGACTCTTTTCTAGCTAGGGCTCTTCTCAGCAGCCAGATAAGTTTTAGAGCAAAATAAAAGAATAAAGTTGGCCATAAAGAGAAAGTTTTATGTATTACTGAGCTCTTCATTTTTGCACCCCTTGTGTTGCCCTTGTCTTTCATGCCTCAACTCAAGTATCCTGTGTCTTATCTTGTTTCTCACATCTGCTCTAAGGGAAAAATGTGAAGGCTTCTTTAAACTAACAGTGTGTAGATGACCCTTTCCTGAGAGGTGGATGGATATCTGATCTTCTGTAATGCATATATTGCAATTAAAGATAAGGAATTCCCACTGTCTGGGATCAATGTAGGCAGAGGGTGAGTTTCACCTATGGACTATGGTGTGCATATTTCTACACTGGTTAGACATTAGTTCTTTAAAATTCCTTTAATCTAAAACCAAGGACTACTGGAGTTTGTGCACTTTCTCCTTTGAAAAGGGAATCCAAAGGTCTACTGTTCAGTGAAGGTTATAATTAATCTCTACCAGAGAAGGATCTTTTATTCCCAATTCCTCAGGTCCTCCTTGACCTTCATACTTCTTGGAGTAAAAAGAATAGATGTCTTCTTTGAGTTCCAGTCCTAAACTTATTCTATTTTCCCAAATATTCAAAAATACCTGGAAACTTGGAAGTTCCCCACTTACAGCAAATGAAAGTTTTTTGTTTCTTTGCTTGCTTCTACAGGCAAAATGGATTTTACAATTTTATTTTATTTTCCCATTTGCTTCCTCAATCTAGAACCTATGATTTTACTTCATAGCTTGTGAGATTTTAAGAAGCAGGCATAGAATACTTCTAATTTTCATAAACACAGAAGTACAGACCGGGCCAGAGAAAACTTGGATAGGCAGAATTTGGGGTCTAATGACCTAATGTTCACATTTTCTAGGTGTTGGGCAATAAAGATAAATAATAAAATGTGAGTATTCATATCATAAATTTAGTGTCTTGGCCAGGACTTGCAATTCTGACTTGTCTTACCTTAAGGAGCCCTGACCTCCCACTGATTTAGCTATACTTTTCCTCAGCAAGTATGTACTTTCTTCCCTTCTCTTCTGTTTTGATATTAACAAAATAGTCAACTCACAGAGAGCTTTAGTCATTACCTAAGCTCAGTACTTTGTTAATAAAATGTGAAATCAATTGATTTCTTAATTCCACCTTTTGAATTTATGTTCTTTTAACATTTTTTTCCTTTCCTTGCTTCCACATTTCTTGCTTTCTTCTCCCTTTTCTTTTTACTGCTTCTTTAAATTTTCTCTCATTTCTACTCTGTTTTACAATTATTTGGCAAACTTAAGAAGCATTTCATTTCACAAAAATCAATGAAGCACAAAATAAACTAAAACAGGCACATATCAGAAAGACTGAAAATGCATGCTGATGATCTAATGGGAAGAATCAGCTGTCTTTCCTAGGAGCAATAGAATGAAATGGCTATTTTATAGGACTAGATAAAATACCCCGGCCAGGGGAATCTCTTTATGTTTTTTGATTATGTATGCTGCAATTTTGCTAAATTAATTTATTTTTTCTAACAAGTTTTGGTAAGGTCTTTGGAATTTTCTATATATAAGATCTTATCATTTACAGTGATAATTTAATTTTCTCTTTTCCAACTTCCTTTATTTATTTCTCTTGCTTGATTTTTCTGGATGGCATTTCCAATTTTTTGTAGAAGAAAAGTGGTGAAACTAGTCATTTTTGTCTTGTTGTAGGTCACAATGAGAAAACTTTCAGCTTTTCTTCATTTAGTACAATGTTAGTTTTGGTTTACTATAAATAGGTTATTAGTATCCTGAGGTATATACTTAATATATATTTTATACTTAATATGTTCAGAAATAAGGAGGTATAATGAATTTTATCAAATAATTTTTCTATATCTACTGAAACATTTTCTATTTCTATTGAGATGATTGTATACATTTTTGGATTTGAAGGAGCATTTTCTTTTTATTTTATAAAAGAATAAGACAAATTATCATAAAAACTAATAGGACAATAACAATAGCTATTACACTGTGTATTTATCTTCAAAGTAATAACTTACTTTTGAATTGGGTCTTTATATTTTGGGGGGTCTAATTTTTTCAGTTCTTAATATGTTCTAGATATTAGTCTTTTGTCTGAGGGCTAATTGGCCAAAATTTTTCTTTTCACTACAGTGAAAATAGTCTTTTCCCTCTATTGATGGTTTCTTTTGCTGTGCAAAAGCTTTTCAATAGGATGAGATTCCAGCTGTTAATTCTATGTAGTGTTTACTGCATGACTGGGGTTTTGTTTATGAAATTTTTTCCTATATTTACTTCTTCAAGTGTTTTACCTATTCTCTTTTCCAGCAGATTTACTGTTTCTACTTTAATATTTAGATCTTTGATCTATTTTGACTTTAGTTTAGTGTATGGTGAGAGACCTGGGCTTAGTCTTACTTTTTGGAGTTTGGAAAGCCAGTTTTCCAACACCATTTATTAAAGAGACTATTTCTCTTCCTTGAACATGCTTGGCCCCTTTGCCAAGGATCAGGTGGCTGAGTATGTCTGGAATTGTATCTACATCTTCTGACCTGTTCCATTGATCCTTAGGTCTGTTTTTTTTTTTTTTTTTTTGTCAGTACCATGTTGTTTTTTATCATAGTGGCTTTGTAGTGTAATTTTAATTCGGGGATTATGATGCCCCCAGCTTTGCCTTTGTTGTTTAGGATTGTTTTTGCTATTCTAGGTCTCTTCTGATTCTAAATAAATTTTAGGAATATTTTCCCTAGATCTGTGAAGTGTGCTAATGCAAATTAAAACATGCTGAGAGTTCATCTCACTCCAGGAAGAATGACAATTACCAAAACATCAACTAATAACAAGTGCTGATGGGGCTGTGGGGACAAAGGACTGCTTCTCCACTGTTGATGAGAGTGCAGACTGGTGCAACTACTGTGGATGCCAGTGTGGAAATTCCTCAAACAGTAGGATAAGAGGTCCCATTTGACCCAGCAATTCCCTGCTGGGTATCTCCTGGAAGAATTAAAAACATCATACCACAGTGATTTATGCTCACCCGTGTTTATAGTAGCACACTTTGTAATAGTTATATCATGAAAACAACACAAGTGCCCACCAACTAAGGAAAGATGTGTTTTTTAAAAATACAACGAAGTACTGCTCAGCCATATAGAAAGATAATTTGAGACATTCCTAGGTAAACGGATGCACCGGGAGACCATACTTTTAAGCTAAATAAATAGGACACACACGTGTAAATATCTCATTTTCTTTGATACAAGAAACTGAAAAGGTTAATAAGAACTACAGTGTATAATAGGTATAGTGAAATAGGAAGAAATTGTTAAAAATACAGGGGGACAAGGGAGAGATGAGGGGGAAAGGAAAGGAAAGTATGATAATAGAAGGATAAAATGGAAACAAAGCTTTGCAAATAAGGAGAAGAGTGGCTGAAGGGATGGGAAAGGATTGGAGAAAAGAAGAAATGGAATATATCATGTACAGGTACAAATTCCCTATGATGGATGTGATCATTGTGTGTATCTAAACTGTACCAATAAACTTAATAAAATTAAAAAATCCAAAGTAATTACTCAGTACAAAGCATAAATGCAAAAATATTCTTACAAACAAACAAACGCTAACACAAGCTTTCTTTTCAACTTGGACAGAATATCAGTATAAATGAAACCAATTAGCATACATATTGAAATATTTTTAAAATAATGGAACATGCAATTTGGAGATGCATTTGAATTTCTCCCTGTACAAACAAAGATTACAATGGTTTTCACTGTTCTGTTGATGTATTGTATCACACTGACTTGCATGTGTTGAATATCCTTGCATCTCTGCAATGAATTTTCCTTGACCATAGTGAATCATCTGCTTAAGTGCTGTTGGAGTCAGTTGGCTAGTACTTTATTGAGGACTTTTACATTATATTTATCAAGGACACTAGCCTGTGGTTCATAAGGCTAATCATAATGAATAAAAACAACCTTGTACTTAAAAGGTATAGTGTAGCTTCTGATAGATATTATATTTTTCCTGAATGCTAGGTTACTTAGGCTTACAAGGTAGGTGGGCTGAAGATGCGACTCAAATAGAATGATTTCTTAGAAGGGATTTCTATGTAAGAGGAGGGACATTAGAATGGCCAGCAGATAATGAGACCTGTTAAAATTAATATATATTGGAATCAGGGAAAAGAACTGCTCTTTCTGGCTCTGACTTAATCTATCTATGACACTCAGGTAGCCTCTCTGGCTGAGAATCTGTAGCCTAAGGCTGGGTAGAGAGGAATGGATGTAGCTATCTGACACAGACAGTTTGTTTTTACAGACACCTATTACTGTCAGCCCCCAAGGCTAAGGCTCTGCTTCTAGGCCCTGATAGATATGTTTTGCTTGGGCCTGGAAGCAGGATTTGAAGCTGATTCTGAGATATTGTAGAGAAACATATTCATATGGGTACCATCACTCTTGCTCTAATAAGCATACTTAATAATCAAGAATCCTCCCTACTGCCTGGTGGCTCTACTAGGCTGCCTATAAAGCCCCCACTTGGGCGCTTGTTTAGTTACTACCCTGTTATGGGGCTGAAGAGAAGTTGGTGGTATTTTCTGCTGATCTGACCAGGTAAGGAGACTATATGTATAGGTACGAACTGGAAGGAAAGAACTAACGGCTGAGGAATGGTATAAAGATAGAGGGTCTCAAAGGAATAATGGATGGAAGTTTTGAGTAAGGTTGTTTAAAAGTGGATGGGTGTAAGCAATCCTGGAGGAAATTGGAAGAGGAAAATGGAGGACAGGTGGGAAACTAAAAGGGAAATAGAAAAGGAGATATGAGTTAGAATTCTCTGCCTATGACCATAATTGGGCAACAAGCAATTAGTATCATTAGCTGAAGCTTCCTGTGTTTCTAGATCTTACTTTAATAGGTAGCAATGAGATGTGAAACACAACCAAACTTCCAAGTGTCTTATATTCCAAGCAGAAAAAGGAGAGTGCAGTTGTATATCTGAATACTAGTATCAGCTCTGCCCTCCTACTGGAAATCTAATTAAATGTCCAAGCACTAAGTTATATGAAGATCTAGAAGTGGAAAATTTCAGTTTAATGCATCCTCGATTTGTCAGAGCAGGTTCTGGATTATGGAGAAATAGAATTCAGAGTTGACACGCGAACAGATGATAGAGGTTGGCAAATGATGAGGATGGCACTGTATCATTATCGATGCCAGAAAGTGGGGATGTTGACATTTGAATCACTAAGGTATAGCACTGTATGGGTCTCATTCAAGTCATTATGTGTGACTAGCCTTCTGGATATGTTTGGGCAGAGGTTACCTTCCTCCGGACCAGTAAAATGGAGATTTGTACCTAGAGTCAGAAAGCCCTAGTTCATTTTTCTTTTTCTGGCTAGTGGGCAATGTATAGAAAGACCTGAAACTAGGCTCTGCAGATTGCACTACAATTGGAGAAAACCCTTGTCTCTTCCTTCTGTGTACATCTGTCCATCCCATGAGACACACATTCCTCAGCAGCAAAAAGAGCCACTGTTTTCTCTTCTACTCACATCATTCCATGATATTTTTGTCCTTTGTGAGACATTGTTTCAAAGAACAGAAGGTCATCAGTACCTGCTTTATCTGTATTTCACTTGTGAATGACTTTTCCACTCCAGACCCCCCTTTCTATACAGCAGCACACAGGAACACATGTAATGCAAACATCTGTAAACACTCACACATGTGTTCAAGTAAATTTGGATTCCACCAATGTTCTTTACAGAGCCATGAAGACACATTCTTTCTTTTACTTATGCTCATCTCTATCTCTTTGAATCAGGTAGAGATATAATAGAATATATTTTTATTTAAAAGAAGAATTTCACACTATACAGGGATGTATATCTTGTGTGGCTGGCCTCTCTGAGGATCTGAAGTTTAGTAAAATATAATGAAATTTGAATTTAGTAAATCTGGTTTTGAATTTTGAATCTTTGTCTATTTGCCTTGGATATAAATGACCTTGTTCCATTGTTTTCTGTGAGATGAGAGAAAATATCCCTTTTAAACTTTTCCTAGGGTTAAATAAAAGTATGTATAAGGAAATTAGCAAAATGTATGATATACACAAAGAATATTATTTCTCTTTTCTCTTATTGTATACTCTTTCTTCTCCCACTCACAATATATCTTAGCCTATAATGTCTAAGGAAGTTATTTCCCCATGGTTCATAATTTTATCAAAACTTCCAGGCTCAATTTATATTTCTCTTGTCTATTCTTTATCTAGTTATCCATGCTTTCTCATGTAAACATATAACAATCTGCAAAAAGTGCCAATTGTGTGTCTTTGGAGAAAAGGATGATCAACATTGTTCCCCCCATTGGGCTTTTTAGTGGGATATAGAAATACGGTCGAGTAAGAATACAAAATGTTATAAAAACATGCATAAATTAATATTTGTATTGCACAGTAAATTTTGTATTGCACAGAAATTCCTGGAGAATTATCACAGAGTAAGAGACTCATGAACTACCCAGCATTCCAATTTGTGGGGCCACATCCACCAGCCTATTTCTGACATGTTCTCTTTTTTATTATTCCCTACTTCAATTTCATTTATCACATACTGTGGAGTGTTTTCCATGCCTTTTGCCATGCTAGAAAGTGATCTCAAGTAAATTCATGCATGGACATAGCCAGGCCGTAACAGAAGGAAACTCGTTAAGTTGGAATAATTCTGTAAATTGACACAACTGGCTCGATCATCAAGAGAAGAAAGATCAGCAAGGGGGAGTGAAGAATTTGTTCCTGTGTCCTCATAATAACATATATGCAAACATCCATGGCCTCATCATAGCCTAGTGGTAAAGCAAGGCATGTTCTTGACAGTGAATCATTAAATTCTCAACATGACTTTAACAAAATACCAGAACAAAAGGAGAAACCAATATGGGGTAGGGCATTTCTGTCTAAGCTTACTCACTTGTACTAAATCAAGATGTTGGAAGCCATTTATTCCACAGCAATGCTTGGAAATTTGGACAAGACTCTTTAGGACAGTTTGCTCCCAGTAAATGGGTCCAAATGCACAAGGTAGATATCCAGGATGAGGAGTGAGAATGAAACTGCAAAGTATAAAATAGAGAAAATAGTTGGACTTAATTACTTCAGAAGGCTTGAGAAACCATCCAGAGGATGTAAAAGACACAGTGAATCCCAGTCTCTCAAATATGTGGAGTGAGGAAAAAAATGAAGGACATAATTACTGAAATTATCCCTGTACAGGAAGCAAAATAAAGAATGCCTGACATTAAAAAGATAAGATAGTTCTCGATTCAGGCACGAGAGTCCTCTGGAGACAATATCCTTCCCAGCTTCTAATCAGGACACATGGAATTGGATCACATACATGTCCAGAGTGGTTCTTATGTGCTTCTCCATTATTTCTGGAGAAACTGGTATAGCTTGGAGACTTAAGCTAAAGGCCCGTCAAGCTGTAAATGTGAAAGTTGTTTTGCTGGAATGTATGCATATGTGTGACAAAATTTTAAAAGCATTTCTTCTTTGAAGTCAAAACTGGTCTGAAAAATAATGTTTGAATGTGCCTGAGGAGTTGATACTTATAGTCTGGCAGTGCTTATAAACCAGAGACAGCAAAATGGGCCACAATCTAACAAGAAAAATCCAAGACATTGGAGGAATATGTGATAGCTCTAAATACATGCATTAGATCAAAAGCTTTGAATAAGGGGACACAATTGTGTGATTTGGGAAGGATTTATTAAAGGCTTGGGATTTACACAAGGGATCAAATGACAAATACTATCATTACCATGTTTCTTTTCAGGGTGTGTCTTCCACTGACCATGTTAAGGTTCAACAACACTACCTCCTCCTCCTCCAACTTCCTCCTCACTGCTTTCCCCGGACTGGAACTTGTTCATATCTGGATCTCCATTCCTGTCTGCTGCCTCTACACCATTGCCCTCTTGGGAAACAGCATGATCCTGATCATCATTATTACCAAGCGGAGTCTGCACAAACCCATGTACTATTTCCTCTCCATGCTCTCAGCTGTTGACCTGTGTCTGACCATCACAACCCTTCCCACTGTGCTTGGGGTTCTCTGGTTTCATGCCCGGGAAATCAGCATTAAAGCTTGTCTCATCCAAATGTTCTTGCTGCACACCTTCTCCTTCCTGGAGTCGTCAGTGTTGGTAGCCATGGCCTTTGACCGCTTCATGGCTATCTGTAACCCACTGAGGTACGCTGTTGTCCTCACAGATACGATGAGCCTGGTGATCGCACTAACCGTGTGCACGCGGCAAGTAATTTTTTCTTTCCCCTCTGTCATAGCCTTGATCAAAGAGTCTTTCCACGGAGGTCAAGAGCTTTCCCACCCATTTTGCTACCACCCGGATGTGATCAAATTCACATATTCCAAATCTTGGGTCAGCAATTTTACAGGGATGTTTCTTCAGCTCTACCTGAATGGCACTGACTTACTGTTCATTCTTTTCTCCTATATCTTGATTCTCCGAACTGTTCTGAGCATCGTGACCCCAAAGAAGCAACAAAAAGCCCTCAGCACTTGCGTCTGTCACATCTGTGCTGTTACAGTTTTCTATGTGCCAATGATCAGCCTGTCTTTAGCCCACCGTCTTTTCAGTTCTACTCCAAGGGTGATTTGTAGTACTTTGGCCAATATTTATCTGCTCTTACCACCTGTACTGAACCCCATCATTTACAGCTTGAAGACCAAAGTGATCCACCAGGCAGTGACCCAGCTGTTCCAGTTCAAAAGGTTGAGGGGCATCAGAATGAGAGGACTTGGGGTAAGGTGGAATCGAAGAGGGATAAGTTCTAGCACATCAATTATGATTAATTAGGGAAGGGATTTGGGGCAGTGTCGTCCACAGACATTGCAGGGACTGAGGCTGATCCAACTGGATCACAACAGTGAGAAGAAGAGAGGTTCTTTTCTTTCAGTTTATGAAAGAGACGAAAAAAATCCACAGTTCAAAACCAAACCAATTGTTTATATGTCTCTCAAAATTTTAACACAAACAAGGATTATAGCAAAGTCATTTTTCTTCAGTGGAACAATATATCTACTTTAAAGCTATAATCCTTTGACAAGAGAGAAGTTATAATAATTTTATTTTTACATTCAAAGATCTGTCTTTCCCCTGAGATTAAATTTTTGTTTTTCTCAGGGGACAATGAAGATTTTTCCTTGAGTTGGTGAACAGGAAGTTACATGCATGTGGAAAGGCACATAGGCAGAAATTTGTAATTGGAAACTCAAAATCTTGTGCTCCACTTTTGGTTCTTAGAGTCATTTCTACAGGGGTGTACTGGCTGTAATTCTATCTTGATCATTTTTTGTAGCAACAGTGATACTTTTACAGTTCTAATTGCTATTTTGTGTACCTCCAACAGGTCCAATATAAAGTTTCATCTTACCTTTTGATTTTTTTCCCATTACCTAAATATTCTAATATATTTCTGATTCTTACTCCATAGCTACTTTTCAGGGCTGACTTGGCCTCAGAACTGTGTCCTTTGTCTAAATGCACCTGCTTGCTTCCCCTCCCCTGTTAGCTGCTTCCACCCCACTGTACTTGTCAATGTAGAGTTTCAGGATAACTTGGATGGTGTTCAGAATGTTGCCACTGTCTTTATTAAGAGTATTTACTTTGTGAAGAAGTAGCTACAGATACTGAATTGATAGAGTGTTAGAAATAATTCTGCACTTTGCTTCCACATATATTTATGGAATGGTATTTACACTCAGGATAATTGATATCTGAGCACAGCGCACCTAGCAGGTATTCTGATTTGAGCCTTCCTCCCATCAGTCTCTTACTCTTTGGTAGACAGAAATACTGCCAGGCTCAAACTCTGCTTTGTTTGCCTCAGTTTTCTGTTAATCTGCATTGCTCTGGTGAAATACTGATGGATTTGTGACTGTGATTTGCTAAAACCACCATGCCATTTATCAAATAATTACCAACAATAGTCACATATTATTCATAATTAAATAATTTGTATGATTTTTCATTTAGATATGTCATTGGTGTTATACAAACATTCCAAATTGCATGGAAGAAGTCACTATTCTAAAATTAGAAAAAACCAGAGCAGTGATTAACATAGGAAGCAGTGCAATTGGAAGTAAATTTCAGTTTTCCAGTCTCCAGGTCAAGCACTACAGCCAAAATCTTTCCTGGTTTTGTGCACTTTGTGGGAAGTCTTTGTAATTCATTGCACCACAATTCAGTGTTTTGTGGAAATGAAATGTGAGGTGGGAATGAGACACTTTTCCTTAGACAGAATCACACTGGCACAGACGCTGACCCTGATGGAGAGGGTGTCTCAGATCATAGCCTCATCTAAGCATCTGAACATAGCTGTTCATCAGTTCTTACAGATATCTCTGGCACTGTGCTACTTTATTTGAGGACCTTAACAGTATTCTTTTATAGATCTACAGTTCCCTATTAATAGTTCAGAAATTTAAGAGCACTTAGAAAAATTCCTCTAAAATTTTTCTTAGTGTCAATATTAATTGGCCAAATAACCCTAATGAACTGATGTCAATATATTTGTGGTCACTATTCATACATTATACCTTAGAATTACCATTGTGTTTGAATATAAAGTGATGTTTCAAAGGCTAAATGGCCTTCTTAAAGTATAAAAAATACTGAATTTCAAGAGTTTTAGATGATCGCTTGTGGGACTGTGCAGCAATTCTCCTGCTTTTATGATGATCCTTATGTAAAGCAGTCTGCCTTACATGTGATACTCTACTACCCCAAATGTGGTTTTCAAAAAGCTCAACATAGAACTGCCTACTCCGTACTGAGTGTTTTTATAGATGTACTTTGTCTCTGTGGTGGAAATTGTAAATAAGATGTGCATTTGTGTTTTCTTGTAATTTCTAGTCATATATTTAACTTGAGTTTTTCTAATTATGTCACATTTATTATATGTAATTCAAACTTTCAAACATATGAATAAATATAGAAAATTATTAAATAGATAAATATTATTCATAATATCCCTAATGAAAGATTATGTCTGACTCTATTAAAAAACCTTTGTGGTACTTGATTATTTTTTACTATGTGAATATATGGACACACATACATATATATTTCAATTAAGATTATTACATGCATATTTTCCTTGTATAATTACATGTATACATGTAATTGCATGTAAGATATACATGTATAATTGCATGCATATTTTCCTTGTTTTTGTGATTATTAATAGTTTCATGAAATCATATTTTATATTGTGTTCATAACATGTTTTTCTAATTATGTCACATTTAGTATATATAATTAAAATTTGTGAATATGTGAATAAATATAAAAATTATTAAACAGGAAATATACTTTACTTCCTCAAGAAAACTTAATTCTCTTTCAAAATACATAATTTATCCTTCTCTTTATGTGTGCTTGAACTTATCATACTTTCCTCAGTGAATATAATAATTTATTTGTTCTCCAAACCTGTGTAAGATGCTTGATATCTGATGTTTTATATTCCTCTTAATCCTTAACACCTGATATATTACCTAGTAAATACCACTTAATTGTTAATGTTTGGTTGTATGGATGAAATATATTGAATAATACTTTTATCATAGTTTATATCACTGTTTAACATTTCAGTAACTCTTGACACATATTCATATAAATATATATTTGATAACACCACTGATTGGGTCCTTAGATTCCTAGAAATGTAAATTATTAGATTTGGGAGGAAGATAAATAATTTTGTAACTAATATGCCTGAATTGTAGGATTGACCATCATATGGCCTGGATTTAGATTTAATCTATGAAAACTTTAGAGCTCTACATCTTTGGAAAGTTGTTTAATGTTTTGGAAAACTTTACTTTCTTAGTGTACAGAGAGAGAGTAAATAATAAAACCTATTTTTCTGTGCTTTTGTGAAACTAATGTTGGTAAGAGAAGTAAACAGCTTAATGCTAGAGAGCTTGTACACACTGAGTATATCTTATACCTATTAGTTTACAAGTTACAACTTGTTACATAGTTACATAGTTACAACTATGTAAAGATTATATAATTAATTGCATTTTAACATACTTTTCTACTGTTATTTCCTTAAAAAGTTGCTCCTATCCAAAGACTACTTATTAATTGAATTTAAGTACAATTTAGAGCTATCTTTGTATTCAATTATTTCAATTTATTTATTTGTGTGACAAAATATCAAACATACATTTTAAAATATGTTCTCATTTTTCCAAGCAGTGTTATTTGACTAAAGGATTTGTTTTGTTTAATATTCTGATATAGTTCTTAATTATATGTTGTTTTCACTTTTGGGTGGTGCATTGAAATGCAACTTTTATTTTTCTTTTGCTCATTAATTTATTGAACCAATTAGACAAATTTACTTCTGTTTAATAAATTTTATGATTATATTCACTTTATCTTGGTTTCTATTTATTTATATTCTCTAACCTCAAGTATACCCAATTTTATCATTATTTTAATAAGTTATTCCAAAATATTATTGTAAACTTAATGAGAAGTTATGAAATTTAGGTGGTAACTGAGATTTTAGAAAGACTAATTTTTATTGAATTTACTCTTGTGATCCAGAAACAACATTTATTGTCATTTTATGACTTAGGCATTCCTGCCTGAATCAGGTTTGAATTTCTGAACTTTGAGTGATCACTAAAAGAAGCACAGGCATTCCTTCTTATTTCTTTTATGCTGATGTTTACTTCTTCAGTGGTTTTATAAAAAATGAGCTGTTTTTTGAAGGCAGATTCACTGACTTTAAATTACTAGTTACTCCTCACTGATTTGGACAGAAGAGTTTTCTATTATTCCAGATGTTCATTGCCCTTATAATTTGTTATCATATTTTAAGCTGTCAGAATTAGTTTCTTTGATGTTTTGATCCATTTGTCTCCCTCAAGTAAGTTGGGAACTGTGTCAGTCTACTCGTGACATGTAACTTCATAAATACTGTGGAAGTACTAGCGTTGTGCCAGGGGGCTGGGGATTTAGCTCAGCGGCAAAAGCGCCTGCCTGGCAAGCGCAAGGTCGTGAGTTTGGTTCCCAGTGCCGGAGAAAAACCAAAAAAAAAAAAAAAAAAAAAAAAAAAATAGAGTTGTGCCAATAAATTTAGTTTATACAAAATTTGAGGGAACAATAAAAAACAAGAAAGGAAGAACAGACATGAACTTAGTATTATAACAAATATTTGGTTAACGAACTTTTTGGTTCATTGAGAAAGAACCAAGAAGAAACAATCAAATTCGTTCCTTCCTTCTCTTATTAGGTGATTATCTATTTAGGGTAAGCTCTTGAACAGTAAGAATGTAGTTTAATTCAACTGGGAACATAAAATATAAGACTATTTAGGCAACAGGGGAAAACTTTTTCAAAATTGTTCTTTGGAACAGAAATAATAGTAATTGGTCAACTTATGTAAGAAGTAAAACATTCAAATTTATTAATAGTTTTCTCTCAGTCAAAATGCTAATGATTAGCTTATTCTAAGTACTACTTCTCATACTTTTGTCTAGTAATAAATGGTCACAAATAAAAGACAAACCAAAGGGGCTGGAGATATACCTCAGTGGGACAAGTGTCTGCCTGGCAAGCGTGAGGCCCTGAGTTTGATTCTTGGTACCAAACAAAACAAAACAAAACAAAAAAAGACAAACCAAAAACAAAGGAGTTTTACAGAATATCATTTGAGGAACCCAGTCACCATTAGTTGGCTGTTTATCTTTTAAAAATATGGAATGTGAGGTTGGGGATATAGCTCATTGGCAAAAGCGCCTGCCTGGCGAGTGCCAGGTCCTGAGTTTGATTCCTGCTACAAAAAACAAAACAAAACAAAACAAAAAACTCTTAAAAATATGGAACCATACATGTATGCACACATAAGACTTTATATTACATACTACATAGATATTTTTACTGGTTTAAAATTATTTCTAGTGTGTTTAGTGTAACTGACTCTATTATAATGCAAAATACTCAATACTCCAACAACCATGAAACTATTAATTTATGACAAATATTTTACCTCACAGAATCAAGATTAGCATTTCCTTTAAAGTTTTCATACACATGTTATTGTCTTTCCTACTTCTTACCAATAGCACAACATCCTCTTTCTCCTTATAGTAGATACTACTTCTCAGATCCCTTGAATATTTTAAAGAAAAAATTTTTTTAAAAAAATGTTGGAGAGTTTATTATCAAAATTCAAGAGTATAAAAGCTCTGAGGTAAAAGAAATATTGGTCATCCCTATTTGATTTGTAAGGAAAAAGCAAAAGAAGGAGATTGCTAACCCACTCTTAACTGACAAGAGACTTCTTTCATTTAGATGGGAAATGAAGAATCCCTACAAAATTAACTGACATCCCTCAAAAAATTACAATATACCTGAGAGAGAGAAAATTAGCAAATGGAATGTCATAACACAATTTACCCTTCCACTTCTCTGTTATTCATCATTTTCAAGGGACAGGATCGATTTTTATAAGCACAGCATTTAACTTTTGTGCTGTAAACTAAAATGTCCTTATCAGTAATTTAACTCACAATGTACAAATACTATATAATTGTCCCTATCAGTACCCATGCCAGTCCTAGGTTTCTAGATCCAATCCTAGTACCTGGGCCATAGGTTGCACTGAATACAAAGATGATTAAGAAAGGTAATGAATAATTGATAGTATTTGCTTAGACAGGTATTATTTTCTTCCCTTACAGCCTGGTGGACCCTCCTTTATATTTTTCCCCACAACCTTAGTTTAGACCCAGTTTCCCTAGAACTCTTTGTCGAATTTGCTTTGTCTTCACACAGTATATGATGGGGTTCATCAGAGGTGGCACCAGCAAGAATACGTCAGCACTGAGGATCAAGGCCATTGGAGACTTGTGCTTGCCAAAGCGGTGCATGGATGCTAAAGCAATGATGGGCACATAGACGATGAGGACAGCACAGATGTGGGAGACACAGGTATTGAGGGCTTTGAGCCGTTCCCTGTGGGACGCAATTCCCATCACTGTCGTCAGGATGGACACGTAGGATACAGCAATGAACAAACCGTCTGACATCATGCAGAGGGCAACAAAAAAGCCATAGAAAAAGTTGACTGTGTTGTCAGAGCAGGCCAGTCTCATGACGTCCTGATGGAGGCAATAGGAGTGAGAAAGTAGGCTTTTCCTGCAGTACGTTAATCTTTTCAGAGTGAAAGGAAAAGGGAGCATTAAGAGCATGTTTTGATGAGAAACACCAGCCCTGTTTTGGCTACCCCGGCGCTAGTGAGAATAGAGTTATATCTCAAAGGGTTGCGTATGGCCAAAAAGCGGTCAAAAGACATGACCAGGGGCACTGAGGACTCCATGTTTGTGAATCCATGGATAAAGAACTCTTGAGCAAAGCAGGCATTTGGGGAGATTCCTGTGGTGTTGAACACAAAGATAAGACAGCATAGGAGGAAGGGAAGAGAGGGACAGGCCCAGGTCCGGAACAGCCAGCACGGAAAGGAAGTAGTACATGGGTGCGTGGAGTGAGGGCTCAGTTTCAATCACAAAGAGGATGGTGCAGTTTCCCAGGATGGCGACCAGGTACATGAGGCAGATAGAAATGGAGAGCCGTACATGAACAGGCTCCAGACCTGGGATTCCAATCAGGAAGAAGGTGGTGATCTCTATTTCAGAACAACTGCGAATGTGCATGATGAGTCAGGTTTGAAGCATTTAGGACACTTTGGGAAAATGTTTATTTCCCTTCTTTTAGCATGGTTTTCTTTTTCAGAGAAATAAAGTACAGTTTTAAAAAATTCCAATAACATGCTACAAAAGAATGAGACAGAGGACTCCCTTCATTTGTCAAGGAAGTGGGCAAGTTGGCCGAGTGGAGGTGGCATGTCGGTTCAGGCCCAATCCACTATGTCGAAGGATTTCTTTGAGACCACACTGGTGTGTGACCCACAGCTGCCATACAAAATACTCAGTGCTTCTGCAAGTACACCTCCCGCAGCAGTCTTCAAGTTCACAGCAGAAGAATTTAAGGTTCCTGCAACAACAAGTGCAACTATTACCAATGGTGGAATAGGAATAGATCCTGCAAAGGCTGCTACCAATGTTTTTCTAAAGCATAGTTCAGAACTGTGAATTATCCCTAGAGACTGTGTTGGAAGTTGCTAATATCTGCTACTGAGAACATACAACTACCGTTCAGAATAAAAATAACTATTTTTATTTGGTTATAAAAGTGAAATGAGGCATTTAATATTCAATGAAAACACCGAGTCAATGAAACAATGAAATTCAGCTCTTCTTCTTGCTCATATTCATCATGCAAGGAGGAAGTGGTTATGAATGGACAGTGTCACCACCCCAGTGGTTGACTGCTGCCTCACAGCACGAATAGGGAGTTCATTTGTACCGAATGGATTATGCAACTATTTTTTACCTGGAAGATAATTCTGAAAATTTTTTCCGAGTACATTTGAAAAATTAAAATTTCCTAAATGTCACATTATTGTCTTTGAGTTAAAAATGTAGATGGGTTATGAATCATAGATGGCAGTTTGCTTGATAATATCTTATAGATTCATACAGTTTGATTCTTAAATATACATCCTATGATAAATGCCAATGAATACTTAACTACCTTTGTCATTTATAGTTTAAATTTTTAAACTTAAAGTGTCACACAAATTTTAATTCAGTATCAAAGAACCGAAAATTTAATTGCTTGATCTAACCATTATGTGCATAAACTAATATCATATACCAAATAGTTTTGAGAGTGTTCTTGCAGAATCTAATATTTGCTGTGGTGAGAGCTGACCATACAGTAGAAGAGTCCTTTACTGAGCTATGCATTTCTTTAGAGTTATGCGTGTCTTTATCAGTTTCTTAATACAATGTTTTCATGGCAAAAACCCCTTGAGAAATGAGTCTTCTTGAATATATTATTTATGAATAGCATTCTGAAAGAATACTGTTACAGTGAAGATCTGAAGTTCACCCCAAAGCTTAAAGAATTACTGATCAGAAATGCTGATGATTTACATTTCTTGAAGACCTAACTTTTGAGCAAGCGCTAACATTAATCACCCAAGAGCATAACAAGCCAGGACAGGGAATCTGGGAAAGCCCAGATGACCAGGCTGTGGCAAAGAGTAACGAGTGGCGAGGACAACAGTAAAGAGTGACAGAAAGCTGTCACAGAATGTCACAGAGAATGTCACTGGGTGGGACAGAAGCCGGGAGTGTATGCTAGAAAAACTGAAATGTAAAACAAAATACTTGACATAGTCTTAGAAAGCAAAGTATATTTCTTGTCGACATGTATACTTAAAAGTACCCATTAGGAGTATTCAAAAAATGGTGTCCATAACAGAAGATTTCATTGGTGTTTACAGAGGAAATCAGTATCTGGCAGTTTGAAACGTGACTGAAAGGCTCCTAGTGGTTCAGAATCAGTGCTTGACCTACTGTATTACAAACGGTTAACCCTCCAGAGCAGCGGTTTTGTCTATCTAGTTCTTTTTAGAGCTAGAAGTATAGGTTTTCAATAAGTAATTCCATGTTTATTCACGAACAAAAACTCTAAGACAAAAAGAAAACTATGATATTCCTTCTAAACAGAATTTAAAGAGTTAGATAAAGTTTACTGACAAGGAGAATGTAGAAGAACTAATATTATAAGAGATGTTTTGAGCAGTCCTATGGCTTTGTTGTGTCCTTAAATTTTGAAAAAGCCCACATAAAGAGTAATTAGTAAATCAAGTGTCCTTAATAAACCTTCGTTCCTGTCCACCTCCAGCCAATGAAAGATTGCATGTGATCAGAATGAACTATACAGTAACACCTTTGGTCTGGTCAGAGCGATTATTGAATGTTTTTAAAGGAAACTGTAAGAAGTATAGTATTTTAAGAAATCAATGAGTGTTTTCTTGACTTTCTAGTCTTTTGATCCAAATGATTTTCAGGCAAGGCCTTGAGATTCTAAATTGGATTTTACTCCAGTGATCTCCAAAGGAAGCAGTCCAGAGTAAAGACAAAAATACCTTTACCATTGACTATTAACCACTAATAAAAATGAAAATTCCTCTTTGTTGTAGGATAGCATATTACAGGATATGTATGCTATCTATAACACGTTATATGCTATAGAATAATACATGCATTTAAACATGTGTTCTCACAGGTTTAATGTGGCCCAGTCAGTTGAACTATAGGCTAGCAATGGTGAGCATCAGTGTTAGATATATGTTATCCTAGGGATGAGGGGGACTGCTACTTTCTGGATCTTCTTCTCTCCTGACATCATAAATACACATCACATAGATCTTTGACAATTTTTTCTTTGTTGCATTAAATTTATCAAGGACAATGAATCTTTAAGATATGCAAAGCATTCTAATTTCTCTTCCTTGACAAAAGGAAACCAGTTAACATAAAGGTACATTATCAGTATCCACTCAGTCAGATCAATGTGTGAGGAAGGTAAGAGTTGGCTTGGATTTGGAGTAAGGTGGAAGGGTAGAAAAAGAGAAGGGGGGTATTTTTAAAAAAAGAAACCAAAACTATGACATGAGAAACTATTAAAAATATAGATTTATCTGAGGACTCTCACAGCCTTATTGATGAAAGGCAGATTGTAAAACAGGAGAATTATAGTAAGGATGAGAGATAGAGTTGGCAAATCCCTATGTCAGTCTGAAACATAATACACTTCTTGTTAGCAATAATTATGATCAAATGGCTCCAGTGCATTTATTTTCAAGGATAAAGCTTCACTTAGCAACAGTATTCAAGTATTTTTAAATAAGTTGATTTTCTTGAGGGGAAAAACTTAACTTCTACTCCCAACAAGAATTAAAATTCAGGAATGTTCTTTCTTAGATGGTACCTTATATTCCTGTATTAGTATTTTTACTTAATTCTCAGAGCATCTTTATGAGGAAGCAACTGTGGTTCATTTTGGTTTTTAAATTAAGAATGAGGTAAATGACTAGTAAGTGACAAAACCTTTGTGATTAAAACCTTTGTCTATCCCATTCCCCTGCTGAATTCCAAGTACTGTCTTATACTCTATCTTATGTTACCTTCTTTCCAAATGTATATAACTCATATGGTACAATTTGCTTTTTTCTCTTTTCCTTATTCTAAAGCTCTTCCCATGACTTGAAATCGTAACATTATTTTACCCGCCTTTTCTTCCAAGACTGAGGCCTTTTATCTCATTCTTATCTGGTGACTGAGACTGTTATTCCTGGGCCTAGCTCTGGACCTGAGATGTCTACTTTTCTGTTCTTTGCTTAGGGAGATAAACTTTATTCTTCTCTATTTTCCAATCCCTATCATGTGTAAAGTTCTCAGTCTACCTTTTATTTTTTCTAACTGTGCTTTAAGAATGGATGATTTCTGAGATGATATACAGATAGATAAACAGTGCCAGTGCCAAAGAATGGCCAAAAGAAAATTTAATTCCTTTTAAATTTTCATAGCTGAGTTTCTAAGTTAAATGTTCATATTGACAGGAAAACAAGTTCAAGATAATCTCCTTTTATTTCCTCTTGCAATCAATGTTTGCTTTTTAAAAATTTTTATTCCTTTCCACATCTAAATTATTTCTACACCAAAAATTTGAAGCTTCTGTTATAATCATCCTTATTTATAGAATTGTATTAGTTCAAATTATGAAAACATTTATATTTCAGGTACACTTCAGGAGGTAAAGCCATACTAAAGGACAATATTATGCTATGATCCATTTCACTTACCACTTAACCCGAAAGGGAAGCAGAAATGTGATAAGGCTAGAATCCTCCCTGCTGTATCCAGGTCCACATATCTGCTGGCCAAGACTTAAATCAGTAGACCACAGATGCCTTGAGGAGTCCTCTGAGTTTTGCTCTCATGAGACACTAATTCTTCAAGATTGATTACCTTCGATAAGCAAATCATTTTTATCAAGAAATCTGGAAAGCTGCAAAGACCAGAATCAGGTCTTGTTTAAACTGTAGTTTTAACTCACTGGTGCCCACAGATGAAAACAGGGTGAAACCAGAATGGACAGAAACTTTTGGAGAAGTGAATACATCAAATTTAACCCATCCTAGAGATTGGGAAAAAGGGTTGAAGGTACAAAGAAATGATTTAACCCCAAAGTGATTGGTATATTACTTTAGATTTACATTTCATTTTTTCTGACAGTCAAGGAATTATTTTGAAATATATTTTGTAGCTGTATGGCACAGTATGTGATAGGACCACGGCCACATGTCCCTCATTCAATTGTTTGTTCTAAATCTTTCTCTGTGTGAAGTGATACAACAAGAGGGCTTATCATAGTGGACTGAATTCTATGTAAACACCGGGGTATGAAGCTCACTGGTATCGACAGAAAAACAAATCCATACCCACCACATCGGCCAACTCCCGTAAAGTTGATTTGCTCCATTTCCATGGTAGAATAATATTCTCTCAAGCGGCCATTCTCTGCTTAAAGGGTAATACTACATTGGGTGTTTGGCACTGATTTCAAATAGTGCTGATTTTATGTGGTAAGAACAAAACTTTGGTCATCCTTGTTGAGTGAGAATCCGTGCTTTGGGTCCATGAAGAGTGTTTATCTCTGTCTCTGTGGCTGCTGTGTCCAGGTCCATTGCACCAGCACAGGTTTCTTATGTCAGAAACTAGCTGATACCAATTGTCAGATCCATTCTGTTACTTGATAGTTTAGGTCCTTTCCATGTTGTATAGAATTTGATAAATAATGACCTACAATGTAATGATCTTTGGATTTTGTGCTTACTTCTATAGAACCATACCCAAGCCATTTTGTCTTTTCTTGCCCCTAGTCTTTTTCCTTTTTATTTTAAAGAGAATAAAATAACCCAATAACAAAATAACAACAACATAGACAAAGACAAAACAAAGCACAAAAACAATAAAAATGATACAGGGTTTCAAAACAGAATGATAAGAATTAACAGTGGTTGTTATGTTACATACTGTTATCTTCAATGAAGTTGCTCAGATGACCAGATGTAATAATGCAAGATTGATCAAACCATTAAAGAGAATAAAAAATAATAAAAGACCCATTAGAAATGGTATAGAGTTTTACTAGACAAGATGGTAAGAATTCACCAATGGTTGTTATATTGCATATGGCTGTCTTCAAATTAGTTGTTCAGATTACCAGATATAAGTATATGAAACTGCTCAAAAAATTTAAGCATTAACTGTTCCTTTCAATAAACCATTAGACATCAGCAGTACAATTATTACACACACACACACACACACACACATATATACATATATTCCTTTCTTTTTCTCCTTTCCCTCATAGCAGTTATTCCTTCCTTTGAGCAATTTCTTTCCCTTTCATAATATCTATTGTGCATTATAGGTTTTTTTTTACTCTTTCAGGTTCTTACACTAGGGAGATAATACGGTGTCTACACAGGAGGGTCTGATTTATTTCACTTATGAGTATGTTCTCTAGTTGCATCCATTTACCTGTGAAAGCCCCGAGTTAATCTTTTTTATAGCTGAATAATACTCCATTGTCTAAAAATGTCACATCTTGTTTTATCCATTCCTCAGTCATTTCCAAGATTTAGCTATGACAAATTGTGCTGCTATAAACATGGGTGCACTTATATCTCTGTGGTATGTTTTTAATTCTTCTGGGAATATACCCAGAAGGGAAATAGCTGGGTTAAGGGAGACCTCCAATCTTAGCTTTTTGAGGAATCTCCACACTGATTTCCACAGTGGTTTCACAAATCTACACTCTCACCCACAGTGGAGAAGTGTTCCTTTCTCCACACAGCCCCTCCAGCATTTGTTATTGGTTGATTCCTTGATGCTAGCCATTCTTTCTGGGGTGAGATGGAATCTCAGTGTTGTTTCAATTTACATTTCTTGAATGACCAATGATGCTGAACATTTTTTCATGTATTTATTTGCCATTTGTATTGCTTCATCTAAGAAGTGTGTATTCATCTCAGATGCCCACTTTTGGATTGGGTCATTGAATTTTGGGGGACTGATTTTTTTCAAATTCTTTATATATTCTAGATAGAAGTCCTTTGTCTGAGGGGCAGTTGGCTAAAACTTTTTCCCAATTCATGGGTTTTCTAAACAGACCTAAAGATCAATGGAATAGATTAAAAGATGCAAACACAACCACAAACACACTCAGCACCTTATCTTTGACAAAGGGGCCAAACATGTGCACTGGAAGAAAGATAGCCTCCTTAACAAATGGTGTTGGAAAACTGGCTTTCCACATGCCAAAGACTAAAACTAGACCCATGTCTATCACCATGCACTAAACTAAAGTCAAAATGGATCAAAGATCTAAATATTAAAACAGAAGCACTAAAGCTACTGGAAGAGAAAGTAGGTAGAAGTCTTGAAGACATGAGGTAGGCAGAGAGTTCATGAATAAAAACCAAACTGCATGGGAAATACTTCAAAGAATGAATAACTGAACTCTCATCTTATTGAAAAGTTTTTTCACATAAAAAAACTGCCCCTGGTTTTTAAATCTTTTTCTCTCTGTTTCCAGGAGACTGGTCAATTGGCCCTTGATTTGCCGATGCATTTCCTTTGTGTATGTTTATACATTGGGCCACTTATATGTATCAAAAGGATGACTATGTCCACTGAAGGAAGATCTACCAATTAAGATAATTTCTTCTAAATATCATCCCTCATGACTACATTATAAAGGATCAGTAACATAGTTACTGTTCATTTTCAGAATACCAGGTTTATCCATAAAAATAGCTTGACCTTTTTCCTTTTCCGCCAGCTGGTCTTAAGAGTTGATTCATGTGGCTACAGGTATGAGGTGAGGAAAGGCACCATCGTAGGAGTGGTTTATTCACATGTACAGAGTCTACACAATCTTTGTGTGAACTGCTAGTTATTCCTGATGTCCCCAGCTTGACTTAGACAGAATATTACTCTCTCTTGGGTGGGCTTGGTATGTCAAGTTTGGACTGTACTACCTCCAATAAGAGATGGTCTCAGTTTTTCCTATATCTTTGGGTCCTTAAAAATTTAACTACTGTGGTGGGTCTTTGTGTCTGTGTGTTTATCTCCACCCTCTCCTATCTCTGTGGCACATTGTCTTGCTAAGACCCCCAAGATATTTCCAGTCCATGCATATTTGCCTGTACTTCACGCATATCCAACTTTCATATATGAAAAACAACATGTGATACTTGGGGTGTGCATGTGTAATACCAAGCTTTTTGGGAGGTTGAGGCAGAAAGTTTGAGTCTAGAATTTCAAGGCCAGTATGGGCAACCTAGTGAGATACTGTCTCAAAGAAAAAGGGCAAGGGTGATATTCTATCCCACAACACAATATAGCACACTTTCAACAGCAGATCTCAGAGGTTGGAAACAAAAATTGTGAAACAGCTAGTAGGTTGCTTTTTGATTCTTTGTGATTTTTACCAGGGAGAAATCAAATCTTAATGCAGTTCAACTTACTTTTCTTTCATGGATTGTGTTTTGATGCTATATCTAAAAATTCATCATTAAATTTTGAGTCATCCAGATTTTCACATATGTTATCTTCTAGGAACGTTTTAGTCTTATGTTTTACATTTATTTTTGTGGTCACCCTTCCATTTTTGTGAAAACTATGATGCCTGTGCCTAGTGTTATTTTGCTTTTTTATTTGTTTCTTTAGCATATGGATGTCCAGTTTTCACAGCGTCACTTATGGAGGACTTTTATTCTTTATTGTTTTGTCTTTGATCCCTTGGTAAAGACCAAATGAGTATATTTATATGAGCCTCTTGCTTTCCTTTGGCCTACTTGTTTATTCTTTAGCCAATACCAACCTGTCATTGTTACTGAAGATCTATATAATAAATCTAAATTTGAAAAGGATTGGCTCTCTAATATTTTTCTTCTCTATTCAGGATTTTGTTAGCTATTCTGAGCTTTTGGTCTCTTTCTTTAAACATTAGAATCATTTCTTTGTATTCTCAAAACAGTTGCTGAGACTTGATTTGAATTTCTCTGAATCTATTGATGAAGTTAAGGACAGCTGACATCTTAACAACTTTGAATCTTCTGATCCTTGAAGATAAAAATATCTACTTTTTATTTATTTCATCAGTTTTATGGTTTTCTTCATATAAATCTTGTGCATAGTTTAAACATAAATTATATAGGTCTTGAGGAAACAATGTAAATGTTTTAGTATTTTAAATTTTATATTTCACTTGTTCATTGCTGATATAGAAAAACAATCAATTTTTGTATATTAACCTTGTAAGATAAAACCTTGATATAACTGATTATTAGTTGTAGGAATTTGTTTAATCTTCTTGGTTTTCTACACATACAATCATGTCATCTGCAAACAACAATTTCATTTTTTCCTCTCAATCAGTATGCTTCTTATTTTCTTTTATGTGGAGACAGTGCACAGCACATCCTTTTCTTGTACCTGGTATTAGTGAGCAACTTTTGTCATCATCAAATATGATGTTAGCTATAGGTTTTTTAGTAGCTATTTTTGTCAATGTGGGTAAGTTTTACTTCATTTCTAGCTTCATAAGGTAAGTATATGTTGTTGTTTTGAGAAGGTTGGCAATTAATTTTTTCAGTTTTTATACATGCCACTCCATCTTCTCATAAAAAATGTTAATTTCAGGGGCTGGAGATTTAGCTCAGTGGGACAGCTCCTGCCTGGCAAGCTCAAGGTTGTGAGTTTGGTTCCCGGTACCGGAGGAAAAAAAAAATCAATGTTCACCTAATAACGTTTTCATTAAGTAGATTATAAAAATATATTGAGTCACTGGTAAACAATTTTATGGTGTATAAAGAGCTTTCATGACTTTCATAAATATTTGATACTCATATATTACTGTCTCCATTATTGAAATGATTAAACTGAGGTAAAGAAAAGCCAAGTGTTATGGGTTGGAATTTGGTTTAAAATGTTTTGATATCTATCTGTTGGTTTATTGAAAGGGAAAGTTAATATGTAATTATTTGATCAATCTTACATGCCTATATCTGGTTATCTGTGCAACCACCTTGGAGATAGCATTATGTAACATAGCAAACATTGTTAATATCCTATCATCTTGTTTTGAAATTCTGTGTCATATTTATTTTTTTCTATGATGTTTTGTTTATGTATTTGTTTTTGTTATTTTGTTTTTTTTTCTTTTCACTTTAAAATGAAAGAGAGCTAGAATAGGTGTTTTGCTGATGTCTGTGGTTTATTGAAAGAAACTGTTAATGCTTAAAATTTCCTTTTTTTATTGACCAATTTTGCATGTTTGTATCTGGTAATCAGAACAACTAATTTAAACACAACAATATGCAGTGTAAGAACCATTGTTGAATTCCCACCATCTTGTATGGTGAAGCTCTGTATCATTTCCAATGTTTTTTTTTAAATTACTTGTTATTGTCTTTGTTTGATCAATCTTACATTCTTACATTTGGTGGACTGAGCAACTTTGTTAATGATAACAGTATGCAATGCAGCATCCACTATTAATTCCTGTCATTTTGTCTTGAGATCATGTATCATTTTTGTTGTTTTTGTTTTTGTCTTCATTGTTGATGTTTTGTTAGGTTTTTTTCTCCTTAAAAAATAACATTTAGCCTATTGCTTTTACTGTATTTGCCAGCCTGTACGAACATTGTATCAAACTTTCTCATAAATGATACTGTTTACCGTTGCCTCATAACCTGTCTCTTAAATACCAGGGGAATCTGGGTACCAAAGGGTTAATGTCCTAGGCTATATCTTTTCTGCATAAACTTACTGGGAATTCCTGGAAGAGGTTTTTTTTTTAAAATTCTCAGAGGTCTGCAGTGTAAAGAAAACAGAAGTAAATAGATGTAGATAAAATGGAGGTCTTTTCTTTGAGGGAGTAGAACATCTGATTTGGGTAAGTGCAAGGAGATAAAAGTGCTTTTGAAAACTAACCTTTAAGTTTTGTTATACAAACTAGAGCTTAATAAATGATTACAATGTAGAAGATTAAGTGACTTTGGTGTGTGTGTGTGTGTGTGTGTGTGTGTGTGCACAAACAGAATAGATGGTATGGCCTGCAGATTAAATAGAAAGATCATCTTCAAAATATGCTCACCCTGAGTTTGGAATTATGTATTGGGAAATGAATAAGATATGGTCAAACTGCCCAGTGTTTTCTTTTTCAACTTAGCAGGTGTAGCTCCAATTTATAGACTGTCCAATTTTTTTCGATAAATATTACCTAGAAAAAGTAAAACTATTAGTTCACAGATGCATGTAATTTATAATATTTTTCCTTCTTATCCTCCAAAGAATTAGAAAATATAATATTAAATCAGATTTAAATTTAAATGGAAGGACTGAAAGTAATTTCAAGTACGTTCTAGGATTGCTATGGAAGAGTTGATTTTTTTCTGTTGCAATTTGAAATTTAAAAATTCTAGAATGAGATTAACATTCTAATAGCACTAGTCTTCCATAGATCTTCCTTCATCTTTTACATTTTTGCTGTTTTAAAAACATTTTAATATAAAATACAAAAATATAATATAATATAAAATATAAAATTATTAATTTTATATTTCTTATTTATTTATGAGTTTATTTAGAATGCATACTCAGTGTGGGGAAATTTGTGTTGGTTATCTTAGATATTTGTATTTCTGGTAATTTATGCTGTTTATTCAACATTGGGTCATTTTCCAACCTAGAAACATAGCTAGAAATTCCAAGAATGCATTTCTTGTCTCTGAAAAGACAAATAGCGAGTTTTTAAGGCTACAAATCCTAAACATAAAATCTTTCTTATTATGTAGGTGGATTTTTAATGTTTGTATTTCTAAAGGAAATTGAGTGGTTTGGATTTTTTAAATTTAGAATTTCTTTAATAAGTTGGTAATTGTGATAAGAAATAAAATAATCCCACTTGGATGGATAAGATGAACATGTACATTATACTATGATACAGCTTCAAATTGTACTTTGAAAAAATATGATAACCTGAAATGTGACCTATGAGTGCTTAAACTAGGAAATATCCCATTAATGAATGAGTAAATGCATGAAGAAATAAGGACACCTAACTTAGAAGAGTGTATTCACTGCTTTGTTGCTCTCATACATTCTGTTAGAAACTACTGTGTAATCAATATTAGTATTATAGATAATACAATATTAGTATCATAGATAATCAATATTAGTATTAGTATTATAATATGGGTTTTTACCTTGGTATGCTTAGACCTATATTTATAAACATCAAAGTCTACTGAAATTGTATTAATTTTACATATCAAAAATTATGTTCAGATAGGTTAAATAACTTCAAATCAATCAAAGAAGTGGCAAGTATGTATACAAAATGTTCTGTTCATTTGTATTCAATTCTTAATGAATGCATAAATTTATTCTTATGTGATGTGTGCATAGTAACCAGTTACCTCCTCTTAAATTTAGGAGAAATTGGTCGATGAAATTACCTTCTAGCACTTAATGTTTATCAAGTATTTTCAGTCAGATTATTATTTAAAACTGTCATCCATGATATTGGGGAATTTTGTGGCAAATAAGATTGTCTGGAAATCAGTGTGGAGATTCCTCAAAAAGCTAGGATTAGAGGCCACATCCAACTCAGCTATTCCCCTTCTCGGTATGTTTACAGAGGAATTGAAAACATACCACAGATTTATATGTGCACTCATGTTTATAGCAGCACAATTTGTCATAGCTAAATCTTGGAAACAACCCAAATGCCCAATAACCAAGGAATGGATAAGAAAGATGTGGTATTTTTATACAATGGAGTATTACTCAGTTATAAAGAAAGATAAAATTGAGGCTTTTGTAGGTAAATGGATGCAACTAGAGTCCATACTCAGAAGTGAAATAAATCGGACCCATATGTTCAAACATCATATTGTCTCTCTAGTGCAAGAACCTGAAAGAGTACATAAGATCCAAAAAGGTACAATTGATATTGTGAAAGGGAAAAAAA
>NW_004955414.1:20512085-20517784 GCF_000276665.1 Chinchilla lanigera
AGAAGATAGCTAACATAACTGTACTACTAATTTCTATTAGTTCATTGAAAGGAACATTTAGTGCTTATATTGTTTGATCAATTTTGCATGCCTATATCTCTTAATCTGAGCAACTACTTTGAAGGTAACAGTACACAATATAATAACCATTGTTAATTTCCTGTCACCTTGATTTGAAATTCTATATTGTTTTTAATTTTTTTTTCTCTTTTAAAGAAGATTGTCTGGAGAAAAACCTCTGAGTATCTATACTGACTCCACAAAAACAGTTTTACTTAAACATATTTTGTATATTTGATCAAAAAGTATAAAACCACCAATTTAGAATAAATTTTGAGAAGGAAATGTATTATGTTGGAGAATATGAACATGTTTAACAATATATGGCACATTTGGAAGATTGCAGTTAATTAATATGCCAAATATTCTCAGGTACATGACATATGAAAGAACTGTCTGTCACAAAACTGTTTTATCCACATGTATAACTGCTTTTTGTTGATGCTATTTCAGATCTGGCTGAAGAGCTCACGTTCCACCCCTCATGCCTGTTCTTAACAACTCAGAGGTCAAGCTTTTTCTCCTGATTGGAATCCCAGGACTGGACTATGCCCATGTTTGGCTTTCCATCCCCATCTGCCTCATGTACCTTGTTGCTATCATGGGCAACTGCATCATCCTCTTTGTCATAAAGACAGAGCCCTCACTTCATGAGCCCATGTATTATTTCCTTGCCATGTTGGCTGTCTCTGACATGGGCTTGTCCCTCTCCTCTCTTCCTACCATGCTGCGGGTCTTCTTGTTCAGTGTCATGGTAATTTCACCCCATGCCTGCTTTGCTCAAGAATTCTTCATCCATGGATTTACTGTCATGGAATCCTCCGTACTTCTCATTATGTCTTTAGATCGTTTTCTTGCCATCCACAACCCCTTAAGATACAGTTCCATCCTCACTAACAAGAGAGTTGCTAAGATGGGACTAATCTTAGCCATGAGGAGCATCATTTTAGTACTTCCATTCCCTTTCACTCTAAGCAGATTGAGGTATTGTCAAAAGAATCTCCTTTCTCACTCATATTGTCTTCATCAGGATATCATGAAACTGGCCTGCTCTGACAACAAGATCAATTTTATCTACGGCTTCTTTGTTGCCCTCTGTACTATGCTGGACTTGGCCTTGATTGTTCTGTCTTACGTGCTGATCTTGAAGACTGTACTCAGCATTGCATCTCTGACAGAGAGGCTGAAGGCCTTAAATACCTGTGTCTCCCACATCTGCGCCGTGCTCATCTTCTACGTGCCTATCATCACCCTGGCTGCCATCCATCGCTTTGCTAAGCATAAAAATCCCCTTGTTGCAGTCCTTATAGCAGACATGTTTTTATTGGTTCCACTCCTCATGAACCCCATCGTGTACTGTGTAAAGACTAGACAAATCCGTGAGAAGGTCTTGGGGAAGTTGCTGAACATATGTGTGAGATAGAAACTTTAATGTACTGTATAAACATTACAGTTACCAACCAATCAGGACCGTAGGCATCTGCTATGTGTTCAGTGCTATGCTGCCCATTGTCTAGTGGACAGCTGCAACAGGAAGAGTAGAGAGCAATTCTATGGCAGTGCAGAATCTGCAATAGAACTGGAAATGAAGCTTAAACAGAATGTGAGAAACAGGAGAAAATGATGTCATTCACAGAGGTTTAATTGGTGCCTTTAAGAGGAGATGAAATCTCAAATGTGATGGAATAGTTAGATCAGAGTCAGCACTTTAAGAATGGATAAAATATGAGATAGATATTATTATTCTATTGGTATTTATTAAATTTCTTTCTGCAATGTTTAATCTCTATACTCTCATGGAAAGGGAAAGTAATAGAGCACACAGCAGCTGTGTAAGATGTTCTTCTGGTAGGAATAGAGCATATAATTTGGCAAATATTGAATGACAGCTGTAAATAAAATGAATGAACCAGATATTGGAATATCTAAAAAGATTTGGAAAAATTCAAAGTTAAGAAGTATAGGAATCCAGTAGAATCTTTAAACAGATACCTAATATGATAAATTTTATTTATTTTTTTATTTTAAAAAATAAAAGAAGGAAAACATATTAACAGACAGACATCCATTTATAAAATAGCAAAAGAACCATACAAACAAAACAGAGTGACAGATAAAGTCATAGGAAATTAACAATGGGTGTTGTATTACTTATTGATATCTTCAAAGTGGTTTTCTCAAAAAAATAGAGATATACAAGATTGATCAAAGAAGTAATCATTAACTGTTCCTATCTGTAGAGCAATAGAAGTATTACAACTGTGTCAGCTATCCTGTATATACATATGTACATAATTTCTCCTTCTTTTCCTTCTTTTTTTCCCACACCCCAGTTGCCCTTTACTTTTGAGCATTTTCCTTTCATTTCACAATGTCTATTATACCTCCTAGTTTTTATTCACTTTGTCAGGTCTTATACTAGTGAGACTATACAATGCTTACACATGCAGGTCTGATTTATTTCACTTACGAGTATAGTCTCTAGTTGTGACCATTTACCTATAAAAGCCTCGTTTATCTTTCTTTATAGCTGAGTAATATTCCTTTATACAAAAGTACCACATTTTCTTATCCATTCCTCGGTGGATGGACATTTGGGTTGCTTCCGCAATTTAGCAATTACAAATTGTGCTGATATGAACACGGGTGCACATATATTGCTGTGATATGATGTTTTCAGATCTTCTGGGAAAATACCCAGAGGGGGAATAGCTGGGTTGAATGGGACCTCTAGACCTAGTTGGCTGAGGAATCTCCAAACTAATTTCCACAGTGGTGTCACCAGTCTGCATTCCCACCAGCAGTGAAGAAGAGTTCCTATTTCTCCACAGCCTCACCAACATTTGTTATTGGTTGATTTTTTTAATGCTAGTCATTCTTACTGGGGTGAGATGAAATCTCAATGTTGTTTTAATTTGCATTTCTTGAATGACTAATTTTTTTAGTCATTGAATATTTTGTTGAATATTTTCTCATGTATTTATTTGCAATTTGTATTTATTTATCTGAGAAGTGTGTATTCATCTCAGCTGCCCATTTATGGATTGGGTCTTTGAATTTGGGGGGCTGATGTTTTCTAATTCTTTGTATGTTCTAGATAGAAGCCCTTTGTCTGAGGGACAGAGAGCTAAAATTTTTTCCCAATTTGTGGGTTTTCTTTTTACTCTGCTGGTGATTTCTTTAGATGTGCAGAAACTTCTCAGTAGGATGAGATCCCAGTTGTTGATTCTTTCAAGTGTTTCACATGCAGATTGGTTTCATGAACTCTCTGCCTACCCCTATGTCTTCAAGATTTTTACCTATGTTCTCCTCCAGAAATTTAGTATTTCTGTTTTAATATTGAGATCTGTGACCCATTTTGACTTGAGTTTGGTGCATGGTGATAGACTTGGGCCTATTTTCAGTCTTTGGCAGGTAGCAAGCCAATTTTTCCAGCACCATTTATTAATTGATTTGCAAATATTGAACCAACCCTGCATTCCTGGAATAAATCTGACTTGGTCGTGGTGTATGATTTTCTTAATGATTTGCTGCATTCTATTTGCTAGTATTTTATTGAATATCTTTGCAAGTACATTCATTAGGGAGGTTGGTCTGTAGTTTTCTTTCTTGGTTGGGTCTTTCTCTGGTTTTGGGTGTGTATAATACTTGCCTCCAGAAATGAGTTAGGGAGAATTGCTTCCTTTTCAGTTTCATTGAAGAGTTTAAGGAGTTTTGGTATTAAAGCTTCTCTGAATTTCTTGTAAAATTCTGCTGTGAATACACCAGGGCCTGGGCTTTTCTTTGTTGGTAAGTTTTAAATCACATTTTCAATCTCATTAATTGATATTGGTTTGTTCAGGATTTTTGTATCTTCTTGACTCAACCTTGGTAATTCATACATATCGAGGAACCTGTCAATTTCTTCTGAGTTTTCTATCTTAATAAATCAAATTTTAAAGACAATGTTTGGGTACCATGAACGAAATGGATTGAATTCAGGAGAAATGAGATGCCATCTGTAGGGGACATTGAAATAATCATGCTCTGAAGCCTTGACTTTGGGGGTGGGCAGAGAGAGAGAAGAAAATCATTCAGTTTTCACTGTTATTTTGGTTGCTATAAAATAAACATGTAATTTATAAGAACTTCAGGAGTTCCATTAGACTACTAAGGAATGATTTTAAACTCTGATTTTATTGTTTCATATTTTCTATTACATAGTGTTTTTCTGTGTGTTTAAGCAAAGTGAAGCTCTCTAATATGTATTTTGAAATTAGATTATTTTTTACTAGTACATGTTTGTTGTAGTACATGAAGTTTACATTCACCTTGCGGGGGGGGGGTACATGTAATACAGTTAGTTTCCTTTTCCTTTCTTTTTTTCCTTTTTGGTACCAGGAATTGAACTCAGGACCTTGATTTGCCAGGCAGGCACTTGTGCCTCTGAGCTATATCCCTGGACCTTCCTTTTTCTTTTAATCTCCTTCCCCTTCAACCTCCCTCCTTCCTCCTCTGAGTCCCCTTTCTCCATTTTCATTTGTGCTGATATTAATAATCTCAGCTCATGTTGATGACATACACTGTGTATGTTCACCGAGGTTATTAGGTTCCTGTGCATGGCATACCTGGGTGTGGTGGCACATGTTTGCCTGTAGATGTGGAAGTAAATATGTGTTTTAAATAATATTTGACCATAAAAGTGAAGATTCAACCTTTCTAAGATATATCTCTAATTCAGTTTTCATCCACTGGTTTTCATTGCTGTTGTCTTGTTTATATTTAGAACATCTCCCTGATTCTCAATCATCCTGCACATTGAGACAAACAATTTGAGTTTTCTAAATTGCAAATTCAACACACTTAAAATCCTTCAATCACTATATTTGAAAGCAAATTATAACTGCAAGTCTCTGGACAAGCACAAAGGCTTTGCTCATTAAACATTTGCTTTTCTCCCATGCTTCTGTTAATATTCTCTGCCTAACATTTTAACTCAATATCATAAATCCAACTTGCAGTTATTTAACTTACCCCTAAACTTTTGCTTATGGTATGTTTTCTGTTTATTATTTTCCAGTTCCATAGATTAAAATTCTGACATGCATCTTACTGGGACATAAGCACAGCATGTGGTGGCATGCTTATGTTTCTTTTTGGAGGCAAAACCTGATTCCATTTCCTTGTCCTCCCAGCTTGCAGAAGTCACTGCATTTGTTGGTTGATGGACTCCTTCCTGTGTCTGCAAAATATTAGATTACAGCTCACTGGGCTATCTTTTGCAGTCACATCTCCCTCTGACCACTGCTTACAAATCTGCATTTGGGCTGGGTTCAGAGTAGGATTGCTTACTTCACTGAGTGACCATTTAAAAGGCTATAAAGATAGGGGATAGAATAATGTGCAGCTTTGTTCCCTTGCTGGTGGTTGATAATGACTCAACTAATTCTCAGGCCTTAGCTGGGCTCTTTGGATGGAACACCTGCATGTGGTTTTCCCATGTAGTCTAGGCTCCCTATCAGTATGGTAACTGGGTTCCAAAAGCAACAATAAGTGAGATAGAAACAGATGGAATATATTGGACAGAGGAGAGGAGAGGATGGAGAGAGAGAGAGAGAGAGAGAGAGAGAGAGAGAGAGAGAGAGAGAGAGAGAGAGAGA
>NW_004955414.1:20517884-20523995 GCF_000276665.1 Chinchilla lanigera
GAGAGAGAGAGAGAGAGAGAGAGAGAGAGAGAGACAGAGAGAGAGAGACAGAGAGACAGAGAGAGAAGCCAAAAGAGAGAGTGAAAAATATATCAACTTTTGTCATTCTGTCTCAAATGACATACAGGATCATTTCGAGGGTAGACACTTGACCCCTTTAGTAACACAAGGCACGAGTTACCCGATCTCGGATCTGTTTAGTCTTCACACTGTAGACAATAGGGTTCATCACAGGAGGAACTAGAAGGTACACGAAGCCCATGACCACCTGGACCAAATGAGGTGCCTTCTTTCCAAAGCGATGAATGACTGACAAGCCAATCATGGGAGTGTAGAAGAGAAGTACAGCACAGATGTGGGAAACACAAGTGTTAAGAGCTTTGACTCTCTCAGCCCTGGAGGCAATGGATAGCACAGTGCGCAGGATCAGGGCATAGGAGAGGAGGATGAGCAGGGAGTCTACACCCACTGTGGAAACAATGACAAACATGCCATAGATGCTGTTGGCCTTGATGTCTGCACAGGCCAGTTTCATCACTTCTTGGTGGAGACAGTAGGAATGTGACAGCACCAGGGAGCCACAGTAGGAAAATCTTTTTAGCATAAAAGGCAGTGGGAAAATGAGGGTCACACTTCGGCCCAGAGAAGCTAGACCGATTCTGCCAATGACTGTATTGGTGAGAATGGAAGCATAGTGCAAGGGGCGACAAATGGCCACAAAGCGGTCAAAGGCCATAGACAGCAGCACGGAGGACTCCAGGAAAGACAAACAATGAATGAAAAAGAGCTGGGCAAAACAGGCATCATGGCTGATATCTCGTGCCCCAACCCAAAAAATGCTCAGCACTGTAGGGAGGGTACAAAGGGACAGACCCAGGTCAGTCAGAGCTAGCATGGACAGGAAGAGGTACATAGGTTCATGGAGTGAGGGCTCTGTTTTAATGATGAAAAGAATTGTGACATTTCCCAGGATGGAAATCAGGTACATGAAGCACAGTGGGATGGAGATCCAGATGTGCATGTGCTCAAGCCCAGGTACGCCACTCAGTAGGAAGGTAGAGGACATGCTGCTGCTGTTATCCAGGGATCCAGGTGTCATTGTATGCAACAATAAGGGGTGAGTTGGATTCCCTCCAAAATCTTGAGATGAGTTGTGGCAACGCTACTGACTGCACCTAGCAAATGAAGGAAAAAAAGTTAAATTCAAATAGATCTGTACCGTACTCCACCTCCAAGAGGCTGTTTGGCCCATGTCCTGGCTTCCTCCCAACGTCTTTCTGAGGTACATTCTCAGAATTTCAATGAAAAATAAAGACATGGAATTTTAAATTGGTTTTCTAAGATTGTACAACTTGTAAGAGCTAAATTTTTGAGCTGAGTATTCTAAAGAAGGGAATTTTTTTTTCTCTTCTTTTGCCCCTGAATCAGGCAGGCCCCTTATTCTCTGTGCTCTTGATATTTTTAAAGTCCATGTCTCAGTATTTTACCCAAGTTAGCCTTGAGATCTTGGGCTCAGGGTATTTATTCTCTTGCCTCAGTCTCTTGAATAGATGGGACTGCAAAGCTCTGCCTCCATGCCCTGGTTTGGACTTTGATTAGGTTCATTGGGAAGAGGATTATGGGAGGAAGGGGAACTCAGGCTCTCTGTCTTGGCACTGTGGGTCAGCAGTGCATTCCACCAGTGAAGACCACCACTATCGTTGGGGGTTTTTCATCCACAACATTTTATCTTTTTGAGGGCCAGTAATTGCTCCATTTGCTCCTTCAAGGTAAGGAAAGACAACTTCTTCACTACTCAGACTGGCCATAATAACTTGACCTACCCCCTATGAAAAGACTTTCATTGTGCACTCCTCCCATTCCCTTTTCTACCTGGCCTCTTTAATCTTGCAATTTCTCTGCCATCTTATATTTCTTTCTCTTACCTTACTTTCTTTTTAAAAAATCTTTGACCTATTTTTTTTTACTTTTATTTTCTGTTTTGTTAGCTTCATAAGCTATACACAACCTTTTGTCCTAGATAATAGTCAGGGCTTCACTTGGCTCTTTCTGTGCTGTGCTGACATAGAAGCCTGGTCTTCTCCAGGTAGCTCATAAATGCTGCTCTTCTCACTCTACCTCCAGAGAGAACTAGAGATTGTGTGATGGCTATCTGTGACGCCATTTCCTAACTGTTGAAGTAAAAATTAAAGCTCTGATTCTCCACTCAGGCAATAACTGACATTCCCAGAAGCCTAGGAATCCAACCATTATGGATCTAGGTGGCAGGAGAGACTGAGGCACCATTAGCATAACACCATCTTCAATCTTAAGGCTGAATCCATGAGAATCCATAAAACAAAAAGCAATGATGGTAACTGGGCCCCTTCTGTAATGGAAGAAATAAAGGCTCTGAATTTTGTCAGTGGACAAAGAGCAACATACCTATCAGGGCCTTCTGGTTTCCAGAGCAATGATCTCCCTCCTCCTTGGTGACAAACTCAGCGGACTGTGAAGCCACAGAGAGCAGGGGCTTTGAGCTGTTTTCCTCTATGAAACCAGTACTTAGAATTTGCTCACAATTTTTCCTTACATGAATGATTTAAGTTTTACTTAGTTGACTGTTATGAACTTGACACATACTTTATTTCTTCACAAAACCCTGTGGATGATGTTCTATTATAGTGACATGTTATAAACAAGGAAGTTGAGGATAAAGTTATTAACATTTCTAAGATCAGTGAGACAAATATACAAAATGAGACTTGCAATAAGAACAAATTTTCTCAGAGGTAGACTCCACATAGCCGTTACACTGATAATTCGGGGTCAAATCACAATAGTTAACATAAAATCACAGACTTAATAAGCCTACAAATAAAAATTCTGATCCTGGCTAATGTTGTAAATAAACTGGGGCTGAGGATGTGGATCAGTGGTACAGCACTTGCCTTGCATGAGGGTGATCCTGGATTCAACCCATAGCACCACAAATAACAAATCACCCTTATCAAAACAGCAACAAAAACAACAATATCTATCTATCTATCTATCTATCTATCTATCTATCTATCTCCAAATATTCTTCTCTCTCACTGCAAAAGCCAGCAACATTAATAGCAGTGTTACCAACTCACTGTCCAGTTGAAGTTCAGTTGCCCTTTTGTGCTGTGTTCCTCAGCTTCTGCTATGGCCATGACCAATGGTTTCCACCTTCTTCATCATAATGAATTCAGAAGAGCTGGATAAGATTACCTATTCAGGAGAGACACTAATAATAGAGCTCACCAAGCCAAAGGAGAAAATGTTTTTAAAATAAAGTAGGGTGGTAAAGAATAGAAACCTTGCAATTTACTGTTATTACCTCAATTTACAAATATGAAAAGAGAAGTTTAGAGACTTTGCTAAGGTGCCTAGAGTCATACAACAAGTCATTGGCTGAGACAGAATTCAAACTTAAATTTCTAGAGCTTCAAAGGACATAAGGAAAATAGGTAAAAAAGTTTAACAAGTCTAGGCCCCTGTTTAAGACAGCCAGAATTGGAGGGGGATAAAATGACAAAGGATAGAGAGACATAGCAATAGTCTTTTGTTCCCACCTTTTGTTTGTGACATGATGAAGAGAGACTCTCTTTCCAGTTGGAAGTTGACCTTCTTGTTGTAATAGAGAAAGGCAGGAGAGGAATCAGGGAGGAAATGATAATTAAGGATTGGAGCAGGACATTTGGACTTAAAAGAAAAGCCAAAATAATGAAGCTAGGCAGGATCTGCTGGAGAATGATCACCTCTAGCTTGTTGGCAGGACAGATGCTAGTAAGGTAACTTTCCTAAATGCTTATTAGAGCTCTTCAGAGAATCTATTAAAAAGTTTGGAGAGTATTTATTCCTGACCACTATTAACACAATTATCTAGGGCAGAAGGGGAGATGGTATGGTAGATTTAGTGGATGGTTTTCCTGCCCACTTGAGATTTTTTTTTTCTTTAGAAAGGACCCGTGCAAATTTAATGCCTTCTGATTCTATTATTCATATTCTGTGGTCATGCAGGGAAATATTTTATGTTATAGAAAAGTTTTTCTTGCAGAGGGTCAGATTGCTTCCTATCTTACTATCTCTTCACTTCAGAGTAACTGCTGATTCTACTAAACTCATGCTTAAGGGTAAGGGTAGAGGTCGAACCCTCAATAACTGAGTTCATCTCCTTTCTACACCTTGTTTTTTCCTGTCCAGCTGCCTTGTCTCTGTGCATCTCATCAACCACAGAGGAGGCCACTCTTTGGGCACGTAATCAAGGAGGCGAATGGATGTGAGAAAGCTGTTTGTTTTCTGAACTACTGCTGAGACCTGAAGTTCCATGAAGTCGGCAAGATCTGACTCCAGCACTGCTCACCTTCATAAGGCTTCCTGTGTAACCTGCTCGTGATTAAGAAAGCCCTTCTCTCTTCTTACCCTCCAGAGCTCAGGCTGAGTCTTCTGGCATCTCTTTTTGGCCCCACATAACTGAGCACCAAACACCCACCTACCGAACTGACTCATACCAAGACTAAGCACAGAAGGAAGAAGGAATCCTGAAACCAGAGGCCATGGGAGGTATAAAGGGTGGACGTTTAAATCCCTGACTTTTATACAGTTGCCTGAGGCACCCTTGAGATCCATTCTCAGATCTGTAATCAGTTCCTTACTGGGACTGGACCCCTGGGCCTCATCACTTCAGACTCTAGGGATAAGAGACAAAAAGAAGAGGAGAACAGTCTTGTAGGACCCCTGGACTAGGATCTGAGTACTACGTACTATAACTACTGCTGAAAGACCTAGGGACAGTTCTGAGGAAATTCCACACCTTTGGTATAGTAGAGAATTGTTGTGGTTTATGTGTGATACAGCTCCGTGATAATTTATGTACATTAACTGTGATGGTGTGAGTGTGAGGCAGTGTTAACCAAATGTGGTATTTATAAAGTGCCTTTTAGTAAGGTACTGTTATGGGTTAGATCTAAAATGGTTTCCCAAATCTCATGTATTTGGAAGATGATTGGTATATAGGGAAATAACTGACTTGCTATTGAGACTCAGGAGCTAGGCAGAAGAAATGTATCACTGTGGGCATAGCCTGGAAAGTTTCACTTCTCTCTCTTTCCCCTCCTCCTTCTCCTCCTTCTGCTTCTCTCCCCTACCCTGTCCATAGTGCCATGGTTAGCTGTCCTCTGCCATGCCCTGTGCCATGCTGTTTTTCCATGAGGCCAGCTGACTATGGACTGAAACATGAGGCACCCTTGAGATCTTTAAGTTGTGAATGTTAGTTATTTTGCCCCAACAAGGAAAGTAATTCATACAGATAGGTACAGAGAACAGTTTTCACATGGTGTCAGATTCAGTGAATAAGGTGAATGAGGGCAAACCATAGTGTTTTCCCGAGGCACTTTTCTATTGGATGACACTCAGCAGCAGCATTTGCCATATTTTTTATTGTATTTTGAAAGAGGACTTTCCAAACAGCCTAGAAAGTGGCAAGAACATGGGATTAATGGTTTCAAAGTGAAAGGGAGTACTGTATGTTGAGGATTAATGGCACTGTAACTTTTATTGGAATCATTTAAAAAATATTCATGGTATATTTTTATTATATCTCATGCATATTAAGGAATGTTGTAGCATCTCTAAAGCAATCACAAGTTCATTCCAATCGTTGACCTGGCTGATCCCTTTGGAACTCGGCAGACTTCTTCCTTGGGGCCACATTCCAGTAGTCCTCTTCAGCAATCTGTTCACACAGCTGAGACTGACAAATCAGAGTCCGCAGAAGATTTGTACCCAAATCTTTTATGATGCCTGTTAAAATACAGATTTCTGGGCTTCATCCTTTCCAGACCAAATTAGAAACTTTGACATTTATGACAACCACAGGATTTAGGAATTTTTTTTTTATTTTAAAGAAAATAAAAATCAGAATAAAACATTAAAAATGAATTTCAAAACAGGGTGATAGGAAATCTACAATGGTTGTTATATTGCATATTGTTATCTTCAAAGTAATTCAGATTATCAGATATAAACATGTAAAATTGGTCAAAAAATTAGGAATTCATTGTTCCTTTAAATAAGCCAATAGAAATTAGTAGTACAATCATCTAT
>NW_004955414.1:20524825-20534838 GCF_000276665.1 Chinchilla lanigera
CTGGTACTGGGAATCGAACTCATGCACTCTTGCCAGGCAGGCGCTATGCCGCTGAGCTAAATCCCCAGCCCCTCTCAGTGTTGTTTTAATTTGCATTTCTCAAATGACCAATTATGTTGAACATTTATCATATATTTATTTGCCAATTGTATTTCTTCATCTGAGAAATGTTCAACATAGTTCTGGAAACATTAGCCAGAGAAATTAGACAAGAGAGAGAAATTAAAGGAATAAGGATAGGAAAGCAAGAAGTGAAATTATCATTATTTACAGATGACATGATACTCTACATAGGAATTTTCATGTATCCACATCTTTATGATTCTAAAATTATCTGTTGGCTTAATAACTAGATGTACATCTTCACTTTTAGAATGGAATTATTCCCAAACACGATTAACTGTTATATTAATTTACTAGGGTTTATGAAATACCACAGACTGGGTAGTTTTACAATGGGAAAGTAGTTTTTCACATTTTTGGAGGCCAATAAGAAGAGTAAGGTGCTGGCTGATTTTATTTCTCCTGAGGTCTCTCTTCTTGGCTTGCAGATACTATGTAATATGATCAACTTATATGGTGAATGTTTAAATTTAAGAAACCATGATTATAGTAAAAGATATATTGCCATGACTCCCTCTCAGAATACTTCTACACACTTCAACAACACTTATCCCATTGTTCTTATCACTTTCTGAAGCAGTTCTGGGAGTCCTCTTTCATGTGTGTCATTGTGACATGTGACCAACAGTACAGAGAAAGCTGCTGCTGAGTGCCCTCTGACAGAAAGGGAGGCTTGGAAAACATCACAGTGTGTCCTCATCCACCTCCTTCACCTCACCTGGCACTATGGGACTTTGAGCTCTTCTGTAAAGTCAAAATGAACATGAGGGAAAGTATTTTGAATTGATTCAGAACTTTGAGATAACCGTAACAGTGCAATAAAGATACAAATGAGCACTTTCAGAATTGCTGCAGAAAGTGATAAGAAAACTGAGTAAGTGTGTTCAAAGTGAAGGGTAGTATTTTGAGGGGGACAAATGGCAATGCGCCTTTTTTGTAATTTTTTTTTAATTTAAAAATTGATTGAGTCAGGTGTGGTGGTACACATCTGTGATCCCAGCACCCAGGAAGCTGAGGTAGGAAGATTGCTACAAGTTCAAGGCCAGCCTGGCATACATAGTAAATTCAAGGCCAGCCTGAACTACATAGTAAGACCCTATCTCAAAAAAGCAAAAGACAAAACAAAACAAAAAAAGATGGATTTTATATTTCAATCACACCTTTTATGTTCTCAGTGGTCTTTTCTCTGTGCGTGTTCACCTTTAGCTTCTCTTTAAAGGTGTCCACATTTCCTTCTTGTAAAGACTCCAGTTGCATTGGGTTTGGACTCCAATCCAGTCACAACGTTCTAAACTAATTATCTCTTTAATGAACCTATCTCCAAATATAGTTACAACCTGTAGTCTTGTGAGATAGGACTTCAGCTCATGATTCCTGTTTATCCATAATCTTGCCCTTCATGTATTCATCTACTTAACAAATATTTTATAGCAGAAATAATGTCTTACATACATTGAAGAAGAACGCAATTAATCTGTACTCCTTTGAAACAGTATTTATTTATGGTCTGTAAGGTCAGTTTATCAGAAGAGAGATCTAGTACTGTGACTAGATTTGAATGCTATATGTTTGCTGGAGAAAAAAACAGAATTTTAATTAATCTTCAACAGATTTGATTATAGCCTGAGGAAGAGCATAGAGATTGACTTGATTACAGGGAAGGAAACCTTGTCTACTTTAAATCTTAGCCATTATACTTCCGTAAGGGGAAAACAGGACATGGGGTAAGGAAACAAGAGTTCATAAAGTTTAAACCTCACAGAGTCAAAAATTTCAGGTTTTGAGGTCAGACAGACATGCACTTGATTTTGGTTTCAAATTATTAGATATGGAATATTGCTTACAATAATTTTTTTTTTTTTTTAAGTACCGGGAATCAAACTCAGGACCTCGCGCTTGCCAGGCAGGCACTTGTGCCACTGAGTTATATCCCCAGCCCGCTTACAATAATTTATCTCATTAAGATATCTAAAAAAGTTTATATAAGAGTCAAAGAGGAGATTATTCCATTTATAGTAGTAAGATGGCACTAAATAAAAAAATACTTGAAGAAAATTAAAACTTTAACAAAGTGTTTGATAGTCAATTTTTACTAGAAAAAAAAGTTATTGTCATGTTAAATGCATGCAATCAGTACCTTTTGATTGATACTCAGGTCAAAACTGACACTAAGCTAAAAAGTCAAAGCCATTTAAAACCTGTTAACCACAGTTCATGTGAAGAAGGTGGCAGACGACCCTGTCACCGAAGCTGTAGCTGGTATGCTGTGGAAATATTCAGGCAGCCTAAGAAAACAGGTGTGAAGATCCATTCCCCTGGAGATAACAGGTTTATCACAGTTGATGACCTAAAGAAATTCCTAAGAAGTTACCAAATATTAAAATGTTTCATAGTATAATTGTATCAGATGGAAATGGAATACTTGTCCTTAAAATGGTACATGCTAATGCTCCAGGGCATGCTTTGAGACCCGGTTTCTTATGTACTTTTGCCTTTGCACTATTGCAAAGAAATAGTGCAAGCAAGTCCAAGGAAGCAAACTTGGACTTTCAAAAAAAAAAGCATCATCAGTCCCTATGACACCTACAAGATAGTTCAAGTCAACCATTTACCTTTGGTGACAAGTTTCATAACTGACAGGAATGCCAATACAGGACTAATTGTCAGCCTAGAAAAGGAACTTGCTTCACCATTAGGGCAATTGATAAAAGGTGTGAAAGTCTCTTACTATGGCAGTGGTATCAGTGTGCACCTTGTCTTCATTACAGCAGCACAACATCAATCTAGTTTACTCTAGAACACAGTACTTTTATCCATGTAATCAAGATAGGACCTCTTTTTCCACATTATACTAAAGGAAGAACATATAGATAGAATTTGTAGACAATCATTTTCATTACTTGTGTAAGGTCTCTCTTATTTAGAGAGATCTGGGGAAGCCTTAAAAGTGGTTCATATTTCACGCTGCTAGATAGTCAGTCTAGTCACTGGATATGAATGAAATTCTATGCAGTGCTCAGAATCAAATGTTATGTTAATGCACTAGGGCCATTAAGTGTCCCCCTTGCACAGCACTCCTAGGCCTGCACAAATGCAGTAGTCTCTTACTGTGAATGTTAATGAGAACATATTTTCTTCAGATTGATTTATGTCTTTGGATTGAGTGTAAAACTGATAAAATGACTTAGTAAAAGTAATAAAATAAGTGCAATCACTAACTTTCCTGTAGTCTAGATGAATCTGATTCTTCTTAGATTCTTCTCAGAGGGTGCTGATTACACATCTGATTCTTCTCAGAGGGTGCTGCTTTTTAGTGAAAACCTCATAATTTTTCTCCATACTTTGAATTCTATAAACAATCAATTTTAATGTCTGTTTGTTATCAAGTTTAAATACAACTTATTATTGAATTCTGTTTCCAGTATCAGTATGTACATAAATATAATAGTATATCCATGCATTTTTCATGCATGGATATAAATAAAATAACATTTTAAAGGTAAAGATAAAATAAATTAACATTCACCATAGTGATGGTAATGGTCAATCATGTAATCTGAGAACTAAGAAGAAATTCTCCTGTGAAAATCCATATGTACTGCAAGAACAGTGCAGATGTGAGAACATGGGTATAGTTCCATCCCATAGATACCATCAGGCAGACCACTGTGTACCAGAGTGTGGGAGGTAAGGATGAGGATTCTATCCATTCCTAAACATGTAGAATATGCTACTGGACTCTGAATGTAGGTGATAGCTACACCAGAGCAGATCATGTGTATAATTTTTTTTATTTTGTGTGTGTGTAGATAAAGGGATAGGTCAGAGGGTCCAACTTCTAATAAAGGAATCATCTTTGAAGAACAGGGAGGGACAGGGTAAGTGTCAGGCTCCTGGCCAAACACAGCCCTGTTTGTGAGACTGGAAACAACGAAGTATGGTGAATATCTCAAAGGGTGGTAAATGACTTCTCCATGAAGTAGAAGACCATAATGAGAAGAACTGAAGACAGTAATAGGGAGGAAATGTAGAAAATGAAGAGATAAGGGAAGCGTGCATCTGCAATAATCCTATGAAGATTAAAGCAGAAGTCAGTAGGGTGCTAGGAAGGGTAGCATTCCATTAAAATGTGTATTTACATGAATTTACATATTTGAAATATGTGATTAGGTGTGTAAATATATGACTGTGTTTGTATGTATTCATATCCATGTGTGCCTATGTAGAATTATGCAAAAGTAATCTTGTACTTTTCTTTCTTGTTGTCTTCTTTACTGGGAAAGTCAAATATCTGAAACTGATGATGTTTTCTTGTAGTCAACATTGTTGTAGCTTTTCTAGTTCTATTTACTTCTTCCTAATGGGGAAATTTTACATCTTTGTCTCTCTTACAATGGCTTCTTTTTGGTGCCTGGAGTTAGGCCAAGGTAACTAGAAAAGCAGGAAATTGCTGAACCAAAACTTTCTCTTTCTTATGATTCCAGGGAAAGTCTGAGAGGACATATTTACCTACCTGAGTCAATATAGTGCTACACTTCATTCCTTATGTATCTACACATATGTGACAATGAACAGAAATGAATTTATGTAAGCTAGCCAAGTGGGACATATCTACTGACACAAACAAGGTTGGCATATCAAACATAGACACATAGTAACATTAAAAAACTAAGGAAGAACTACAGTACTCTGTGTATATGTGTGTGTGTGTGTGTGTGTGTGTGTGTGTGTGCGCATCAGTTGTGTTATGTGAGTAAACACAGAGATGAACAAAACATCTTGAAAGGTAGATAAAGTAAGGTTTTTTTTTAACTTATCCACCCACATATATATACACATCTATGTTTTTTTAAAAGAAAAAACCAATTTCCTTATTGACTGAAATGGTGAGTGATAACCGGCAGTCTAAATTACTTTTTTTGTAGATTATGAATAAATATTCATATTGTTTCAACTTGATATTTTTCTTCACATTCCAGGAACTTTGCTCCTTTTCTTAATTTTGTGTGTGGGTAATGAGCAAACAATCTCATGAAAAGACATTATCTAGGATGTGAGTATGAATATGTGCAAATATGTGCTGTACATAAATTAAAATTATGATGTAAAAAACACAATATAAATTAAATGTAAAATAGGAAAAAAATCAATCAATTAAATTACTGACTAGAGCACTGAAAGATAAAATATGTACTTTTGAGGATATTCTCCAATAATAATCTTTAATATGTATTGACAATTTTATATTCCTCAGGCACTGTGTTAGGGATTTATATTATCTTATTTCATCTTCACAACATCCCTATGAGGAAGGAAGGTATAGTTTTCTTTATGCTTGTTCTTCATTTGAGGAAACTAAAAGACAGCCAGGTAATATAGAAAACTGGGTTAAATAATCCTAAATTATTGCAGGATGATCAGGCCCACAATCTCCCAAGTGAGTGGAGAGCAAAGGCTTAAATAAATGTGACAATGATAATGATTTTAGGGCCCCAGGGGGGACTAACTCTCTTACATCTTCAGTATTCTCTGGGTTAGCCAAAGACTGCTCTGGGAGGCCTGTATTTATTAGGTTTTCAAAGGGGGAGGATACTCAAGAAAACCAGGGAATCTCACAAGATCTTGGGAGAATTTTCTCAAGTAGTAAATTATGTCAATCAGGAGAACTACCTTATCTTTAGGTTGGTATTTATTGTAGGAGTGTGGAGTCTGCAGCTGCAGCCTCCTTGTAAATAATTAGGGTTGGAGCCAAACGTCCTCAGCTGTGGCCTTATCTTGTCCTTTGAGGCATCACAGCTTCACAGGCCTATACAGGCCTCAGTGGTGACCAGTGACCCATAGAGGTTTATTTACCACGAGTCCATTGCCCATCTTTAGACAAGGTGCCTAAGCTTTGGACAACTCCCAAGTAAACATGAAAAGCCAATTGATTGATATTAAATCCTGCTCAGAGTCAATACATAGTGGTCTCCATCAAGGTAACCACTTTGTCAAGAACACACAGCCCGTATCTTCTGCAGCTGATTCCTTTTTGTTGATAAGTGGGAGCATGCTCTTTTCTCACAGTATAGCTGATACCAAAGTCGGCCCCCAAAACAAAACCAAAACCAAAACCAAAACATGGTTTGGGCTCCATGCCACAACCTTTCTCTTTTTATGCCAACCTAATCCTGCTGAAAACATCTAAGTGACTTTGCCAACTCAAATTTCTTGGCAATACGTTGGCGGATTTGCTTGGTCTTGATGCTGTAGACGATAGGGTTCATAAGTGGCGGTACCAGCAGGTACACATAAGACATCAGAAGGTGCACAATACGTGGCAGATGCTCACCAAAGCGGTGGACAAGCGACAAGCCGATCATGGGGATGTAGAAGAGCAGCACAGCACAGATGTGGGAGACACAGGTGTTGAGGGCCCTGAGGCGCTCCTGGCGGGAGGCAATGCTCAGCACAGTGCGGAGGATAAGGGCATAGGAGAGGAAGATGAGCAAGGAGTCCACCCCCACAGTGCAGGCCACAACAAAGAGCCCGTAGACGTGATTGACAATGATGCTCGAGCAGGCCAGCTTCATGATCTCTAGGTGCAGGCAGTAGGCATGGGCCAGCACATGGGAGTGGCAGTAGTGGAAGCGCTTAAGGAGGAATGGCAAGGGGAGGATGAGGAGAGCACTTCTGAGCAGGGAGCTTAGCCCCATCTTGACAATACGTGCAGGTGTCAGGATGGTGGAGTATCGCAGGGGGTTGCAAATGGCCACATAACGGTCAATGGACATGGACAGTAGAACTGAGGACTCCACGAGAGACAAGGTGTGGATGAAGAAGAGCTGAGTGAAGCAAGCAGGAATGCCAATCTCTCTGGCATTGAACCAGAAGATGCCCAACACAGTGGGCAGTGTGCAAAGGCAGAGGCCCAGGTCTGTGAGGGCGAGCATGGCCAAGAAATAGTACATGGGCTCATGGAGAGTGGAATCAGTACGGATGACATGGAGGATGGTCAGGTTCCCGAGAATAACTGTCAAGTAGATGGAGCAGAAGGGAATAGAGATCCAGCCATGGAGGTTTTCCAGACCTTGAAAGCCAGTCAGGAAGAAAGTTGCTTTTTGGAGACTGCTGTTGGAAGGGATGGCCATGGCTTTACAATCTTGGACTCACCAACCTGTGATACAGAATGAGACTCTAGAAGAGTGACAGGGCTGAACTGTCTGTCACTTTGCCATAACTAGTGAGTTTCAGGACAGCAGACAGCATGGGAGAGAATGGGGGGACCTGGTTGATTAGCTTTGCCAGAGGGTCCTGGAAGAATCTTTCCTAGTGAATTATGATAGCCCATGAACGCTATGAGATTTAGCCTTATGATGGTGTGTCCAACTGTGTCAACCTCTCAGAGGGTTAATGAGGTCACTTTACACAGGCATTTTTCATGTATTCCCCCTAAAAAGTTATCCACTTTAATAACTAAAGCATTTGGAATCTATATTATATATGTAAGAAACTGATACTACACATCTCTACATTATTGCCTACTAGAATCAGGCATATAGATAGTACCTTCAAAACATTTACAATTTGCCTATGTACTTTCTGTTATTGCATGGTACCTCTGGGACAGGAGAGATCCCAGAAAATGTTTATCTGAACCTCTTGAACTTGGAGGTTGCTACTAGAGCCACACACTCCCTTAGTCTACATACCAGATTTTGGTGAGGAGGCACAGGGTGGTATGTAAATCTGAAGCTTGGGACCCAGTAACAGGAAAAACTCAGCTCCCAGAAAACACATGGTTAGAGGAAACTGAGACTTTGGTTTAGTCCTTGGAAACATCAGGAGAGATGGGGGTCTCCACTATCAGAGAGGATAAGCCAGACCCTCAGGTAATGATGGGAATGCTGAAGAGGCATGCGTCATCTGAAGCACAGGAACAGAAAAGAGAATGAAGAAACAACTGGGCAAAGCCTCTAATCTTTAACTTGGAAGCAGGAAACTAAGCCTGGAGGCAATTAGTGTGAGCTATGCCTCTGGGACTTGGATTGCTACAAGATTCAGGTATGAGTTCCTTTAACACCTGGGTTGGTTGTCCTTTGCTCTGCCTTCAGAACTTTCAATTATATTGCAAAATGCTCTGTTGCATTCTGTGCATACAAATGTTGTGTGACTACTATGTTATTTGTCACATGGATAAAAATATTAAGATATATAACATTTGTTAAACATAAAATCTGCCTGTTATTGTTCTAAATGCCTAACGTGTATTACATCATTCAACTCCTACCTATGCTGTCAGATAGGCTGTATTCCTAGGACCATAGCTCAGGTGAGGAAATTGTGTTATGGACAGGTACAGTGATCTGGGCTTGGATACAGAGCCAATAAGAGGTAACAATGAAATTCAAACCCTGATGGTATAGTCTACATTGTTGTCTTTACACCATATTTTCTATTTCTATTTCATAGTCAATTAGCTGGCTCATGAGTTAGCCAATTGAAAATATATTTAAAAACTCAACGAGTTTACTATCTCGGACAAGTCTATGGACAGCCATTTCTATGATATGAATAATATTAAATCAATGAAGATGTTAGCAATAAGAAGCAAATGTGTTAGGACAGGCTGAATACAAGTTAAAAAGAAATTCCTGGGAAGAGTGGCTAGGGCATATTATTTTTGTAAAATGTGCTGATCTTTGGTTTGAGTGAGAGCTTGAGTTAAAGGACATCCATCACGAGTGTGGGGAAAATTACTAGGAGATGCAATGTAGAAAACAGAGTTGGGGGCTTGGATCACAACACTGGAAACAGTTTGAAGCTAAGGCAAATTACTAGAAAAGAGAAAACAGTGAATCAGAAAAGCAAAATGACAAAGCATTTATGGCAATAAAATCAAATTACCAAGTTGACTACAAAAATGATGAAGTAAAGTAAATGTTGTTACTCCCCCACAGTCTTGTTTTGAAATTTTATATCATTATTTTTATTTTTTAATTTTCTTTAAAATAAAAAAAGACATTGCACTTATAATGCTGAAGTTATTGCTGATTTTTCAGGGAATACTAAAATAAACTAAAGAAAACCTGCAGATTTAAGTTATACATATTGTGGGGGATAAGTAAAACGTCTATATTTGTATAATTTTACTCTAAGAAAACCTACAGATGGATGACAATAGAAGGATTTTTAAAAGAAAAAAGACAAGAATTGGGGATATTCTGTCAAAAGGTTTCCATTTTTTGTTTTTTTTTTTTTTTTGGTTTTGGTTTTTCTCCGGTACCGGGAACCGAACTCACGACCTTGCGCTTGCCAGGCAGGAGCTTTTTGCAGCTGAGCTAAATCCCCAGCCCTAAGGTTTCCATTTTTAAGGTACAGAGACCTTACAGGTTAACGATAAAGAAAGAAGACTCTACCAAGTATTTGCGCCTCATGCTTCAAAATGAAAGCAATAATATAATGATTGATTTGAAAATATAACTCTTCTAGTCTCTTGATGACAAAAAAGAACAAGAAAAAGACACAAGGAGAAATAGCAAGGGAAGATGAAGAAATGGGGGTAAGAACTGGAGACTCGGAGAGCAGATGAGCTAAGAACAAGAAAGTGAATATCAGGATTTGTAGAGCATTGCAAAGGGGGTTAAAGCCATGGATAAGCTTGTCCTGAGACTGAGAACACTAGTAGAGAGAGAGGGAGGGAGGGAAAAACAGACAGACAGAGACAGAGAGAGAGAGACAGAGAGAGACAGAGAGAGACAGAGAGAGAGACAGAGAGAGAGAGAGAGAGAGACAGAGAATGGCAAGAGAATTTTTAAAGAGAAAAAACAATAAATATTTGAAGAATTCTTACACCTTAAAGGAACCTGCAAACAAAAGTTTAAGCGTCTGGGGCTGGGGATTTAGCTCAG
>NW_004955414.1:20534938-20587252 GCF_000276665.1 Chinchilla lanigera
AAAAAAAAAAAAAAAAAAAAAAAGTTTAAGCGTCCATGTTAATTTTCAGCCAGCACTCAGGGTTTCCTTCCACTTTACTCTGAGCCATTGTAGTGATTTCGAGAAATAGCAAAAATATTGAGAGGTCATCTGTATAATTATATTGCTATATTATCAGAGGGGGCAGGGTCACTCTGTCTGTTGACTGAGAATTTGCACCAATAGTATTCTCATACAGCTGCTGTCTCACTTTCCAAACATATTTCTTGGGTGTTTTATGAAGAGACAAGTGTGTAAGGCATAAGACAACAAACAAAAATGCAAAAGCAAGTTATGATTAGCACCAGAGAGATTAATCAGTTGAATCACTAAAGCTCAGAATACTGGCGTAGATATAAATGCATGAGAAAAGAGGTGAAATGCAATAGAGAATTAACTGAATAGTTTTCAGTGCAACTCCTCTACATTTCCTCCTCAGTGTCACACAGCTCTAACTAATGAATCAGAGAAGAGCCAGCTAATTCTTCCACTAGACTACATCATATGCCCTGAGTCCTCTGTTATCTCTAACTTATTAGAATAAGTGATACCATTCTAGTGTGTATGAAAGAGACTAGGAAATGGACTAAGCAAAGATCCTGTTGATACTCTGAATCCTGTGACTTGCATTTTTGCATAACTTCATACAAAGTGCTTACTGGTATCAGTGTTTGTGTTGACAACGAGCTATACAGTTTCTCCCACAGACTACCAACACTTTATATTAGAATAGTTGTTGAGTGTTTCAAAGCACTATTAAATCTGCATTAGTATTTAAATTATGATAAAACCAGTTTAAGGTAAGAAAGATAGAGATTGCAATTCCAATTTTATAGATATGTAATATTAATGAAATAGATTTCTATCTACTTCCCACACAATCACAATCACAATTACACAAGCTACACACTGACAAAGCTCAGATTGCCTCCGTAACCTGAGTGGGGATGACTGGTTTGATGTGGGGATTCACCAAGTATGTAGAATTGAGAGGTTAGTAGACAGCCTTGGTTCCATGTGCCCAGACAGCTCTGAATTCCTGACTATTCTGTATGTGATTCTACTTGTAATACATACCTGAGCCCCCACAGCTGAAGAGGAAAGGGCTCATTTGGCATACTTCAATCCAGAACTCAAATCGGGTGGTAGCTGTGCTACGAGAATATTCCCTACTTAAAATGCAAGTGTCTTTTTGAAATGTGCATGAGCTTCTCCCCAGGGCCTTCTGCAGAGACTGAAAATTCCCTGGAGAGTTCCTTATGGCTCTTGGCTGAGAATAGAGGCTCTGAGAGGCTGAGAAACCCAACGCCTGAGCATCAAGAGAAAAAGGAAAGTGTTAAGGGTTGAAATATTTCTTGTCTGTGGGCAAGGATTATCTTCAAGACGTTAGGGTGTTTATAGTTACGGATTTCGTTTTCTGGACCTGGATACAAAAGACCATGGAGAGCAGAAATCAGAAAGAGAAGGAGTGGGTGTGAGGGTAAAGGAAGGCAAAGGAAGGTAAAGAAAGGGAAGGAGAGGGGAGAGGAAAAAGGAGAAGGAGGGAGAAGAGATTTGTTTTGTATTAAGATAATGAGAAAGCTGATTCCAACCTTGTCTGTGACCCTCTATAACCATGTAATTGTGTGATTTAGGACAAATTACTTAATCTCTTTGAGATTTGTCCCTTATGTTTGAAGGAGGGAGCATTTTCCTTGTCCTTTATTTTTGACACAGATTTTGTTATTCGCAGCCACTCTGAATTAGAGTCAATCAATAGAGTGATTTGGTTTGGCATGAGGAAGAAGCAAGCTCCTCCCTTGCCTTTGGTCTTAAACTATACCTTTCTTTATTACTTTCTTTATTACTAGCCATTTGTTGTGTTGTCTTTCCAGTACACATGTGGTTTAAATCACAGTTTGCAAATTTATACTCCAAATGCCAATAAAATATGTTCAAATATTTCAGTTCAGGTTAGCTACCAATATCTGTATCAAGAGTATTTCCAGAACAAGTTAGATGATTAGAATACCTGCTTACCGTACCGAATAGCTGAATAGAAGAGTTGATATGTTGTGGCTACTCGGAACACACTATTAGTAAAATAATTAGTAATGTGAGGGTGACTCTAGTTTTCCAAGATTAAGCCTAATTTACACCTTGACTTGGCTTCCCAGCCAGTTTGGAATCTGTACCAGCTTTTTCATTTTTACAAAACATTATACAAATTGTATTAAAGCCAGCCAGGTGGGTCCTGAGGCTCCCTCTTCATGCTTCAACACTGCTGCAGCCTCGTCTTGGGTCATGCTAGATTCATGTGCAGGGATTATAATTCTCACTTCAACACATTTCTAAATCTGAAAGAGGACCTGAGGTATTCCATCCCCTTTTCCTTGTCCATTTTTAGTGTACACTGTATTACTAAAACAGGGAGGGTGCTCACCAACAAAATGAAATATACTAGCCTACAAACTCCCAGAACAGTTAACCCCTCCAGCTTCCATTGGAGGTGGGAGATGTATTTGGCTATGCTGGGCCTTCCAGATCCTTTGTTTAAAAAAAAAATCAATCACTTGTGTTATTTCTTGGACAAAACCTGTAATATAAATGAAATTAAAAGGCTTCCAGTAGTCTTACATCAGTAGTAGATTATTTGACTAAGGGAATCAAAATTTTTGCAGGAAATTAACACCAAGTACTTAATGTTAATCACTTATTGTGGTGGTTGATATCTTTCATTGTTTATGTTTCTCAAGAAATTTAATCACAAAGTAATTACTGGTCCAAAATGAATGTCAACATGTGCATTGAGGGGCTGGGGATTTAGCTCAGCGGCAAAGCGCCTGCCTGGCAAGCGCAAGGTCGTGAGTTCGGTTCCCGGTACCGGAGAAAAACCAAAAAAAAAAAAAAAAAATGTGCATTGATATGGTTGTCAAATTGATATAATTTATCACATGACAACCAGATTAGAAAAAGCATCCTTTTAAAAAATTTGTGAATTTTTTAAGAGCATAGTATATTCAGTTAGTTAGCATACTGAAGGTAGATTTATATGTTGTGCTATAAATTAATACTTTTAAATATAGGTTAGTAAGTATTCATTCAATTTGATTTTATTTGCATTGTTGCATGCTTTTTAGTCAGCATGGGAAGAGAGGAGATGACCATTGTATGAACCTCACACACAGGGGCTAGATTATGTTAATTTCAAGTCACTATTCAGATTTTATAGGTAGAAATTCAATTATTATATTATATTATATTTAAATATGTTATTCAGTTCATCACTCTAACATTTTGAGCATTTATTCTGAATAAATTTCATTTCTGTAAAACACTGAAACTGTATGTTTAGTTTTATTTTGAATTTAATTAAGTTCAGTATTACAGTATTCAGTATTACATCAAAAACTTTGTTTTTGATGAAGGAGTGACATAAAAGTAGTTTGTTAGAGCATAGCAGTGTGGTAAAAAAAAGAACAATGTTCTTGAAAGATTAATAAAATTTTTTAAAAGGTACTTGGAATGATTATGGTACAAATATAATCTTTGAAAATATAATTCATGATTATGTCCAGGCACAAATTCTTCCATTCTATTTTGCTTTCAGGAACACTTAGAGCAACAAAATTACACATTTTTGCCTTTAAGCTTATATTTAATTTAAAACATTAAAATATTTAGCAGTGGAATACACATTTTCTTTTTTTTGGAGATGTTAATTAGATTCTACACAGTGGAGCCTCTATGATACCACTTAGCAAATTGGCCCCTTTGGTGTGATAGCCATGAAGATGCACTGCTCAGATTCCACTTGAAGGAGAGTATTCTTGCTCAGCTGCCCTGAGTGTTGTCAGCTGGAGAGTTCCTCCAGGTCTTCCTCAGGTCTTCAGGGAAAGTCACGCTCTTGCTTGTCAGTTCAACACCGAGTAAGCAATGTGGTCCCTTTCTGACAAATGGGCTTCCTCCACACAGTCTGGCTCAGGGGCTCTTGCGTAGGTTGGCAGAGATGGTTATCAGCTCCCAGTCTTAGTCTCCTGTTACTCAGAATTGATTTTAACCTTTCTCCTTGACACATATCTGCTTCTCAGAGATCACAACCTCTAATTTTTTGGTATTTTACTTAAAACAAGTTAGATATCTTTAATCAAAGCATTGAAAAAATGGATGACCACAAATTTAGCTTGGATATTTTTAGCATATTGAAGTTACTTGCTATCCTTTAGTTTACAAAAAAAAATTGAATATGTTTGTTTTACATTTAGAGCTATTTTACCAAAAATGTTACTTCATAAAAATTATTTTAGTGGGCAATAAATATATTAAACCCTCAAAAACATTACATATAACATTTACAGCCCTGTTTTTCTCAAAGGTGTCAAATTATGAACTTTGTGTATACTAACTATTGAAGGAAAGCTAAAATCTTTCAAGAAGTGAGAAAACATACATGATTTCAGTACAAGCAAAGCTAGGATAATTGATAAAGTGGATATTGGCATTGATAAAACAAGAGAGACTATTGCAAGTATGAGGTGAAAATGCAAATATTTTACAATATGGAGAATTTCATGAACTAATACATCATTCTATGACTGTAGGAATATGCAGAGAAAAAGGAAACAAAGATCTAGAAGGCTCCTGGCCAGAGATGATATAAAATATATTTGCCAAGGGGCTGGGTAGTGTGGCACCTGGTTGCTAAATATACCACTTGCCTCAAATGTAGTTAGTGCATCTTTCCTCAACCTGTGTTACCTTTTACCATTTGTTGTCTGGAGAATTAGAGTGATTTAATCTCATCTAGAAGGTAGATAGACAAGGAAAAGAAAAGCCAAGAGATGAATAAAACAACAAAAACCGGGGCTGGGGATTTAGCTCAGCGGCAAAGCGCCTGTCTGGCAAGCGCAAGGTCGTGAGTTCGGTTCCCGGTACCAGAGAAAAACCAAAAAAACAAAAACAACAACAAAACAACAAAAACCAATGTAATATGCATTCATGTGAAATTCATGTACATACATACATATGTACATACATTAAAATATATTTAAATGTAATTAAAATATTTTAAAAGATTAGCAAGAACTGAGACAACTGGGGTAGCAAAAGTATGCTTTTTTTTTTTAAAGTATGTGTTTATTTTAAAATGAGTATCTGTAAGTGACAGTACGTATTAGAAAAAAAATTTTTTTTTTTTTTTTTGGTATCAGGAATTGAACTCAGGACATTGCACTTGCCAGGCAGGTGCTTGTGCCTCTCAGCTGTATCCCCGGCACTCCTAGAAAGAAAATTTTTAAAAATAGGAAAATATATACAGTGAAGCCAGATTTCTGAAGAGGCTGGAAGATAAGAATTATTGTTTAGAGGATCAGGTTAAGTCTTGATAGAAAAAGAATTCCACATAGAAAAGAGGTTACTTGGTAGAATATACTTATACAGATGATGCCAGGAAGCAAAATGTAGACCTTTTAAATGATTATTTAAAAATAATCAGTTTCATTGCCTTTAAAAGGTAAGGCATAATTATGTGCAATAGAGTAGTGAAGAAATGGACAATGTTTAGTTACGTATTCCCCCTACCCTAACTGTTAATAGCTTACTCAGCCCCTCGACAAATGCATTTTAAATTATCTTGGGTTTGGAAACTTCTAAACCTTGTATTTACTAATCTTGTCTTCACTTTCTTTTAGGTGGTGAAAAATGGATGCTGCTTAGATATTTGATTATAATGAACAAATTCTAACAACTTGAAGTAAAATATAAATGGGAAAAAGATTGAAAAAGTAATAGAGATACTATGTGCAAATGAGAAGATATGTATTTTTTTTTCCACTAAAACCACTGAAATAAAAGAATGGAATTATGGTTATTTTGGATTCTTAAAAAATAATGTCCTTCATGATAATATAATTGACTTACATGACTTCAAATTAGTAACAATAATTTGATCTAATACTCAAATATGTTGTCAATATACAGATTTTAAAATTAGTAAATATATGCAGGGTGTTCTGCTACAAAACAAAGATAGCGGGCTGGGGATTTAGCTCAGTGGCAAAAGCGTTTGCCTGGCAAGCGCAAGGTCGTGAGTTCGGTTCCCGGTACTGGAGAAAAACCAAAAAAAAAACCAAAAAAAAAAAACAAACAAAAACAAACATAGCATCATCATAAACCTTAAGAAATACCTTAGTCCTTTCTTAATAGGGTTTCTTTGCTCAGAAAGTAAGAAATAATAGAAGAATGTTTTAAAAATAGGTATTAATACATGTATTTTCTCATATTATTTCACTAGAATATATTCTAAAGAGCAGAAAGCAAAATATTCCAGTATTTCTTTACAACTTGAATATCGAGATGTACAATATGAAAGTCTTACAATTACAGAGGTACGAAGAATACTTAGGGTATGGACTATCAGAAGACTTTTGCTCTCTCAGCTTGATCTGGCTATGAAACCCAACACTGCTCTACTCTATCTTGTTTTCTCCCAGCTAAACATTCAAAATCTATTTTATTATCACATACACATTTGTTCCCTTTTCAATTTCTTCGATTAATTTCTTTTTGAACAAAGCTTCTCCACCAGTTTATCTCGCATTTGACGGGTTTTCACACAGTACACAATGGGATTCATTAGGGGTGGCACCAGTAGGAAGATATCAGCCATGAGGATGTGGGTCATAGGAGACACATCCCTGGCAAAGCAGTGGAGCATGGCTGCACTCAGCATAGGTACATAAAAGATGAGCACAGCACAGATGTGAGATGCAGGTGTTGAGAGCCTTGAGCTGTTCTCTGGGGGGTTGCAATCCCTAGGACTGTGGTTAAGAGCATGATGTAGGAGAAGGTTATAAACACCAAATCCAGCATGGTGGAGAGGGCAGCAAAGAGCCCATAAACAACACTGACTCTGTTGTCAGAGCACGCCAGCTTCATGACACCCCGGTGGAGAGAATAGGAATGGGAAAGCAGGTTTTGATGGCAGTATCCAGCCGTTGCAAGAGAAAAGGCAGTGGAAGGATCAAAACGACATTCTTGAAAGTCAGAAAGACTCCGATCTTGACAACTGTGGAGCTCATTAAGATTGTGCTATATCTCAGAGGGCTATGGATAGCCACATAGTGGTCTAATGCCATTACAGATAGCACAGAGGCTTCAGTGACGGTGAACAGGTGGATAAAAAACTCCTGGGCAAAACATGCAGTGGCACGGATTTCAGCAATGCCGAACAGGAATAGTCCCAAGGTGGTGGGTAAGGAAGAGAGGGACAGCCCTAGGTCAGAGACAGCGAGCATGGAAAGGAAGTAGTACATGGACTCATAGAGGCTTTGCTCTGTCTTGATAAAGAAAAGGATGGTAAAGTTACCCAGTAAAGAAAAAAGATACATAGATGAGAAAGGGATAGATATCCAGATATGACTGCTCTCCAGTCCAGGGATGCCAATAAGGAGGAATTTAAGAACTTTGATCTGAGTGTCATTAAGAGGAGACACGATGTCTTGAAAGGCAGTTAACACACTCTGGTTTCTCTTCAGATTCTATAAGTCTTTTGCATTTTTGGAAGGCAATTAACTAGGTGGTTACTTTAGTGCATTTGGGAATTTTCTAAATCATGTTAGGGCAGAAGATATTCTTTTCTGGTACAATGTGTGCCACAGATACTAAGGGGAATAGAAGATACTTCCTATGTTCAAATATCTATGATTCTTCTGTCAGTTTAAACTGTAAAAAACAAAGTAAACATAACAATATGACAATAACATCATTTGCTTCCTAATTTAGTAGCTTCTTAAATTATGTTAAAGTGTCAATTTAGACTTAACATATTTTATAATTCTAGAAAAGCCTTTGATCAAATGGAAGTATTTCTGTCCTATGTTCCTGAAACCAATTTTATGACCCTCATCTCAATTTGATTAAAAAAAGAAGAAAAAATTTCTTAAGCCAAAAAAAAAAAAAATCTTTAAGAGAATGGCAATGTTTACTGCAGATTGAGGGGTAGATTCTTTTTCTTCTACTCAAACCTATATGTTTCTGTAGGATGAATAGTTGAAGTACTGGCAGAACTGGTGATTTATATCCTGAAACTTGAAAAGGGCCTTTAGAAAAATATGTGATCTTATTCTCCTGCAAATATAGAAGGTACTCGGAAATGTCTTGAGCAGATAACTAGCAGCTAACACATCTTATTTTACTCCTTGTCCTAGTAGATTAGTAGCTGTTACCTACAGCTTTCTACATCATGGTTGGATACTCATAGTTTCTTAAAAATCTGTATTGTTTATTTTCTCTGCAGATAATTTAGTCTCAATTGCACAAAATAGGTTCTTCATAATTTCCCTTCTTATTATTTCACTAATAGCTGTCTCATCCCATTACAAGAATAGAGAAACACGTTTTTACCTCTCACTACTACATTTCCAGTACTTTACATAGTAAGTGGAATTTGTCTGTGGCTCCAAAATTACCTATTTAACTAAATATAGCTTTCATTTTAAATCGAATGACTTCCTCCATTATTCATTGTCCTATCAAATAATCAGCATGTGATTGTGCTCCTTTTATTGCCTTGTTTTGGGTTACTCATTTTGCACTCCTCAAAAAGAAAACAAAAAAGTTGACCCTCTTAACTTATCAAAACACAAATCTGGGGGACTTTTTGTTCAAGAGGTAACTGCCTTTAAAGGCTCTGTTTTTCATTTTCTTAATGACCTACCTATTATTGACTCTTTGTTTAATCCTTTACATAAATCCCCTCATTTTTAAATACTTGTGAAGTTTGATTCTTGCACTTTTTGAAGACCACTGAGAGTATGAGAGTAATTCAACTCCTAGGAAAATCCGTTTTCGTGTTTCTGTGTCCTGCTACCTGCTTTTGCTGGATTTTTCTCTTCTTCATAAACTCTTAATGGATGAGTGCTCAGAGTACTGGTCAATGTCCTATAATCCTATAGAGAGAGATCAAGCTTGCAGATGTCATGATATCTACCATTTGTGAGTTTATTACTCTGCTTAAACTCTGTATCTGAGTCACTTGAGTTGCTTTTCCACTGTTATATCTATTGCTAAATTAATCTTACATAGATAAACTGTGGTCATTTATGTCCTGGCATTTGTCTCATCAGTGTCTTCAAAGCTGCTTGCTTTTTGTTTTTGTTTTAGTTTTTTGAGACGGGCTCTTGCTTGTATAGCTCAGGCTTGTCTGAAACTCACTGTGTAGCCCACACTGACCTTCAACTTGCTGCAATGTTCCTGCCTCAGGCTCTGGAGTACTTGGATTATAGGTATGAACCATCATGCCCAGATAAAGATGCATTGTTTTTTAGAATTAGTTGTATTTATACTTGACTCAACTGTATAAGAATATGCCCTTACAATTTTAATTATTATATTATATTGCTATTTCTAGATAGCAATATGACTTATTATAAAATGACTATCACAGATTTTCTCATTTATTTTCTTGCATTATTACTTCATCTCTTCTACATATAAGAAAACAAAGTGTTAGAACAATAACTTGTCCAATTTTACGTATCTACTACCTACCAGCACAAATTGAGGAGTACCACGTGATATTTGAGATATACTTTTCACACATATCATCCAGACTGGGCGTTTCTAAAACTTCTAGACATACACTCCTCTCAGTATGTATACTTGGACTCTCCTTGAAAGTTCTGCAATATTTTCCATGCTATAGCTGGCTTCTAGTTTGCTGTTGGTAATGTGATATTGAGTCCATTCCTTAGGATCTAAACAGAAACACACCCCTAATCCCAGCACTCTAAGAGCCTGAGGCAGGAGGCTCTCAAGCTCAAGCCCAGCCTAGAAAACATAGTGACTAAGCAAGACTCTCCTAAAATAAAGAAAGAATGACTAAATAAAAAAAGTCTAAGGATGTAGTTTAATGCAGTGGTCTTGGTACTGAAAAAAGTCAAATTATACCAGCTAATCTGAAGAGAAATCTATCTTACCTTTATGGTGATTTTAAAAGAATCAGTGTGAGTTTCTACCATGAGATCAACAGTAGAATGGGACATGAAGCAGGGAAGAACCTTTTAGACTAGACTTCCCTTGTCTTCTTGTGAGTACTGTCTTATGACCCCTAGAAGGACACTTGGGAATACTTACTGGTGAGAACTACTTGAACAATAACACCCTACTTCATGGAAAGCCTTTCAATGTTTGACTCATGGGACACACATAGGGGACTGAACTCATAAAACAGCTCAGACTAAGGAACAGTTATTCATCAACCTTTGGATTTTGCTCATTTTTTCTCTAGCTATGGTTTTCTAGTTCATCCAGAGGCAGGACAGCTGGTTGGTATAGAGTCCTAAGTGTTAAGAGAGATCAGATCATCAGTACTGCATACTAACTTGAAACTATTCTCCCTTGTTCATATATTTATTGACCATGAACATTTCTTCTTTATGAAGCATTTACTTGAGTCTTTTGTCCACTTTCTATTAGGTTATGCCTTTTCCACATTAATTGGTAAGAATTTATACACACACACACACACACACACACACACACACTCACATAATAAACCTCTTCTTGGTTAAATCTAGCATGTATGCTCATACTTTATCACTTGCTTCTGTAGTCTCATATCAATCCCATTTATTCAGTCAATAGCCACTAGCCTGTGTAGATGTGTGCTTCTTTGAACTTATAGGCAGAGGATGCTCTGTTTTTTGCAACAAATATGAGTAGAGCATGGGACAGCAAACAAAACTAGTCATAATAGTCATTAATGTCTTGACTGTATATATATGTAATATGAAATTTATCTGATTTAATAACCTTATGATTTAATTAAATAAGGGAAAAGGATAATTAAAAATGTATTTCATTTTTTACTTTTTGTCTGCAATCTTTTAGGCTTTCTTATTTCTATTAATACAGAAACACATGCAAATGATTATACTCTTGGCCAAAATGAAGTGCTTTAATAAAGCACATCTTAAATTTTAGTGAACAAAGAAATCACTGAAGAGTTGCCTCAAGTGTGCATTTTTGTTCACTAGAATATGAGTATTTGAGTGAATCATAGGTCACTATATGCTCACAGTGATGTTCTATTGAAAGTCTAAGAATTACACTTAATTAACATTTTTCTTAAGTATTTTATTGTTCTGATACATGGAAGCAAATCTTTGAATCATGTTTGGTTTGCTTGCAAGAAGACTAGCTTTCTCTGCAAAGGAAAAGCTTGAAAATAAGGAAAGCATTTTTGCTGCAAATTTTTAAACTTAAAATACATTCCTCTTAATACTGCTACCCAGAAGCAGAACATGACTGATGAAAATTGTCTCCCAGCCTAAATCATACATACAACACATCTAAGAAATAATTCTTCTTTTGGTCTATTTGAATTTTTCTAGTGTTGTATCCTCTGCAGTGTTTCCCCATAAATCACTCACAAATGACCAGTTACACAGAAAGTCAAAATAAAATATAACATAACAAAACTAGAACCTTCACCACAACAGTTAGCAAAATTTAATTGCAAAGTTTAAAATATTGTTCACTGTAAGGTTTATATGCAGTCTCCTGTCATTTCATTTCTTAAATGGACTCTTTCACTTTTGTAGAAATTTTCCATTGGGTGCTTTTCTGAGGAACTTTCTTGGTGACAGATTATACCTAGGTACTGTGCAATTTAGTTAAGATAACTTAGGTAATTACTGGGCTTAATTGTGCATTGTTTGATAATTGTATTTAGACTAGCATTTCTTTACTTGGGCATAGTCAATTGGACTGGATTAGTTTTTTCTAAGTACTACCCTGTGTATTGAAGGATCATGAACATTTATCCTGACTTGTAAACATGATGTTAGTAACAACTCCCCACCTTACCTTTCCAAGCTGCAACAACCAAAAGTGTCTCCAGACATGGCTGAGTGTCTCTTGGGGGCAAGTTTGTCTTCAACTGAGAATCATTCTTATAAAAGCTAGAGCTGAACATTCATTCCTTAAGAACTACGCTCTACATTGTAGGAACTTGCAGAAATCATTATTTACATTAGAAAATCACCCTTCCCACTGGCATGTTTGTTTCTTAATTTTGCATTCATTTCATTTTATCAAGTGTGTCAAACAATATGCATTTTTCTGAGAATGTTGTACATGACATCACTGTATAATGTCCTCCAGACATTAGATGCCTGGCAAAGCATTTAATTATCTCTAATGAAAGTGGACATTACTGATCGCCTCAGTTTGTGCTACCTATCCTTACATTGAGTAAATGTGAGCCTCCATTTCCTCCAATTAATAAACTGCTTATGCTACTGCATATGTGCTACAACACCGACACCCTGGGGGGACCAGAGTGTTGAAAGATGGAAAAGGTAAAAGGCTGTGATTACGTACCTCAAATCCAGAAACTCTTTTTGTCTCTATCTGATGTTAGGATTTTCTACAGTGAGTTAAGCTTGTGGGAAACACGGAATCTTGAATCTGAAAGCTAAAATATAGCCAAGGAAAAAAATCTGGATATAAATTATATGGTTTGAATGTCAGCTTTTTACATTTTTTTTTGTGTGAAATTCATTAAATCAATCTCTTATTGCTTCTGTCCCTTCAAATGAAAGAAATAGGCAAGAATGCTTTATGAGCCACTGGGTCACTGTGAGAATCAGATAAAAATATATGGCCTACACATAAGATAGTTATAAGCTAGTTTCTCTTAGCTCATTGAAAAGAAAGGTTTATGCTAGTAATGTTTGGACAATATTGTATGCCTATATCTTGTACTCTGCATAGCTACTACAAATATAATAATAATAATGTATTGTAACCATACAGAATGTATTAATTATTGTTCTTATACTAGTCTGTTTTAAAACTGTTTATTTTATTTTTTAAATAAAAAAATAGCAAAAATTATATATATATATAATATATATTTATATATTATATATATATAGCTTAAAGTACCTGTAAGCATTTCTTGCATATATCAGTAGTTTTAAAACAATGTTCACATCAGTCAAAATTTTTTCATAAATGTAGGATATTACCCAGTTTGGGGTTGATCATTATCTTTTAAGCATTTGATACTTGTAGAAGTTGTCTATCCACTTAGCTAAGAATAGAGAGGGAGGAGACTTGAGTTGATGTCATTTTGGGAAAGACTTAATTCAGTGAAATGTACAAATGGCTTAAATGCATTTAAATGATATGTAAGATTTTGATCTCAACTTAGGTGGGGAAATTGGACTTTTTGTTATCCATGAAAAACAGAATATGGTTGTCTTTTAATATCAAGCGCTATTTCAATATTTTAAAAATCTTTGTGCATCTGTGATAAGCCAAAACTTAGAATATATAGCTTTAAAAATTATCCTATTTTAATAGAATATAACTGTACTCTCCAATAAGCAATTTCTTTTCTCCAAACACATCATTATGCATTTATCTATTATTAACTATTATTCAAATTCTCCTGCATCAGAAATGTCCCAAACACTAGTTTTGTAGAAATGAATAAAATCTATTGATAGTGTCAATCACTGGTAGCATATTTCAGTCACAAAATAAACAAAAATATATATACTTTTAATTGCAAATAATAAGTATAAAGAACAACTTAGCAATAAGAAAGATAAAAAGAGGGTAATTATATGAGTTGAGTTTTAGATAATTTAGGACTAAATCAAAAGAAATTTTAGGAAAACAAAGGAGAAATGAGTCAACATGGTACTAGACACAGCATGATACTAGAGTCAACAACATTTTAACAGAAGGGATCCGATACAAAACAGAGGACTTTGTAAATGAAACACATTTTCAGACCATTGAGGTTGTAGTTTGATGATTCTTTTATGATACTGAAGAGGCAGAAATGGTCTAGTTCATATATAGTGTTTACTTATTTAATTCTGTTCTCCAAGAAGTAGATTTATATGTCAAAGATGCATTTGAACATCCAATTTGCCTTGTAAAAATGATTCTTACCTTACTAGAGGATTAATGAGATGGTAAGAAGAGTAGAAAACTACAATCCTAGAAAATTCTTGTAGTGTTTTGCTACAGAAATTTTAGTGACATAAAAAGTTGATTAAAATGGAGAAGGCACAGAATTGAGATATAATTTAGGCCTAACATCCAAGGGATTTAGTATAATATGCTGAATATAAGGAAGGAAGAGTGTGCTTCTGTCAGAACTATATGCATTACCATTTTTTTGTCTTCCCTGGTTTTATCAGAGGTGATTGGTAAAGCATTTATTTTCATTCTTGTTAAGTGAGCCAGGGATCTCAGCCAATGTACTTCTTGCTTCCAGTGTTATGACTTTGTCAGCTTCCAGAGTGAAGAAAATCATAGTATGATGATAGCAGTAGTACGTGTCTGAAATGTGTGATAAAAACAAGTGAATGTTTTTATTACAATAGAGCCATATTGACATTAGCCACCCTCAAAATACTTCTTCTCAATTTGTACTCACTTATCTCATTATTTTTGCCACTTTCTGAAGCAGTTCTGTAAGTGCTCTTTTGTGAGTGTCTTTATAAGGTACAATTAAAGTACAGTGAATGTTGTTGCCCAGTGACATACAAGAGAAAGTCAGGCTTGTGAGTGCATCACAGTCTGGTACTGTGCAGCTACACAGTCACACTGTGAAACTTCTGGCTCTTCCTCAAAATCAAAATGACATGAAAGAAATAATTTTGAATTAATTCAGAACGTTGAGGCAGCCATGACAGCACAACTAAAGACACCCATGGAAAACGATTTCTACAACTGCTTCAGAAAGTGACAAGAAGAATGGGATTAAGTGGGTTTTAGAGTGAGGTGAAGTATTTTGGTGGGGATTAATGACAATGTGTCTTTTACTGTAATAAAGTTTTTATGCACACCTACACCATCATTTTGGAATAGACATCATCTGTTTCTGTCAACTGTCAGGTTTTCTCAGACTCACCTTAAATCACTTACAAAGATCTCCCACTGTTTTTTATTACATATCACTGTTATATCTGCTTATGACACAATTTTGCCACAACTCTCACTCTGATCTGCCTAGTTTTCACACAGTAGACAATTGGATTCATCAGTGGAGGTACAAGTAAGAGAATATTTGCCATGAGAACATTGATGAGGGGAGAGACATGCTGGGCAAAGTGATGGACAATGGCCAGGTTAATGATGGGCAGATAGAAGATGATCACTGCACAGATGTGTGAAACACAAGTATTGAGGTCCTTGAGCTGCTCTTTTTGAGATGCAATTCCCAGAACAGTCTTGAGGATCAAGATGTAAGACACAGCAATAAGCATAAAATCTACCATAAGACAGAGAGCCCCAAAAAAGCCATAGATGACATCGATTCTGTTGTCAGAGCAGGACAACTTCATGACATCCTGGTGGAGACAGTAAGAATGAGACAACTGGCGTTTACTGCAATATTTCAAGCTTCTCAAAGTGAAGGGGAAGGGAAAGACCAGGAGGATGCTCTTAAAGGAGAATACCATTCCTATTTGAGCAACTCTGACAGATGTAAGGAGGGAGCTGTATCTCAGAGGATTGTGGATGGCTAGGAAGCGGTCAAATGACATAATCAGGAGGACTGATGACTCCAGTGCTGAGAATCCATGGATGAAGAATTCCTGGGCAAAGCAGGCACTGGCAGAAATTTCAAGAGCATTAAACAAGAAGATCCCCAACATCGTGGGCAGAGAAGATAAAGACAAACCCAAGTCAGATAAGGCCAGCATAGAAAGGAAATAGTACATAGGCTCATGTAAGGAAGGCTCTGTCTTGATGATAAAAAGGATGGTGCAGTTTCCCAGAATGGCCATCAGATAGGGATGGAGATCCAGACATGTGCATACTCCAGCCCTGGCATCCCAACCAAGAGAAATGTGATGTGTTGGTAATAGGCATCATTCATTCAGACTGCTGCAGGGAAATGTATATATACTTGTGTTATTAAAATAGGAATATCTGGAAATTTGGTAGAGAAAGGAAATATTGAAATTCATGGCTTATTTCAACTCTGTTTTGGCGAACAAGCAAATTCATGGTGTAGTAATATGGAGAAAAGTGTATGTCACTTTGGACTAGAATCTCCCTACATCATAATTTGCAGAAATTATATCTGCACATCTTTTCTTATAGAAAAATTAGATTTAAAATTTGTATTTAGATATGAATCTGGTTTCCTTTTCCCCATATTACTAAACTTAAGGCAAATAACCTGGAATTTTCTATTATTTCTTGCTTTCAGATACTATATAAAATGTCAGATGGAAAATATAATTTCTAGATTGACACTGTACACCGGCAAAGGTATCAAAGTGCCTTCCTAATTCTTGTGACTCCTACAAATGTAGGGTCTGAAAGTCAAATAATTTTATGTTTTAACCCTAGCCATGTGAAACTGTTGATATTTAAACCTCTTTTTAAAAGCCTCATTATTTTCAAATCATTTCTATAAATGAAAGAGTAGTAACTATGGAGATTATTGACAGATTTTGTTTTATATTTCCTTGGTCTAGAATTTTGACCAGTTGTTCTGTGTTCAGACTAAAAAATAACATGAAGTGGTCAGTATCATAATTTAGGAGAATCTGAAAGCTGTTGAAAGATAAACTCCCAAAAGGTACATGAATTACTTACATAATCTCAGAAAAGAATATTTTGCTTTGCTGCATGATTTTTGGATGACTCTTCTTGCTTTGAATGGAGCTCTATGTGACTAATTGCCAAAATCAGAAATAAAGTGAAAGTCAAAGAGAGAGTCTTTATCTTGGTACTTACCAAAATGTATATTCTGTTGGACACTTTTGAGAGGAGTTGAAAAATCCTATTTTAAAAGTCCAAGAGATCATTGAATTTCTCTTCCACTAAAGGCTCCTTCTGATATAAGGGGGCTTTCCTGTTTTTCTAATCACGCTCTACAATCATTGAGTTCTCCAGGGACTGCAAGCAGTCTGGAACTGTTGTGAGAATAATAGTAAACATTTGCAGATGCAGTAAATCCATAGAGATAATTGTGACCAAGGAAATGAAATGAGCCTCTGGACTCTAAATATAGGGCAGTTAACCATCAGGTATTGGAAAGGCATGATAAATCCACGCAGAAGCTACGATATTTATTTTGCATATTTGGCTTAGGTACTCCTCCTCTACTCAGGCCTTAGTCTAAATAGATGTGCTTTGAATCAAATTTGTGGGTTCAGAGAAGTATTACAAGGACAAGTACCTTGACGTATACATTTTTACCTTAGACTTTTCTCCCAACTTCTGAACTAGCTTTCCAGGTCCTATGGATAATACTAAGTAAATATCCTTTAAAACCAATTTGTGAAAGATAGGCTTCATTTTCTTTTTTCACAAGTCTCCCTTCTCAAGATACCTCCCACATAAATCAACCCTTATGCAGGCATAAGCCTGGATCCAGCAGATCCATTCTTTACTTTTCTACTGTAAATCTGTACTTTTGCATTATAGTAGCCATCTGTTCATCTCATTAGCTTTCCCTGAGGGAAAGAAGCAATCTATGTGCTCACCCACTTTGTTTGAGGAATGGCAAGGAGTGTGCATGCATGCAAAAGTGTCAAATGGGATTTGAACACACCTTTATGCTCAGGCCAACTGGGTTTGCATGTGTTTACCTGAGTATCATAGAGGGTCCAATAGACCCACACCACTCCAGGGTTTGTTAAAAAAAAAGGTTCCTTTTGATTTTTGTGGTAGAAGTATCCCAATTCACTACAGTGGCACATGAAAAACCAGATTTGCAACTTTTGGAGGAGGTCAAAGTGAATCATTAGATTACTAGTGTATGGGTGATGAAGATGATCCATTATGGTAAGATAAACGCTTTTATAACAGGAAAGTGGTGCTGGGTGGATAATGATGATGACGATGATGATGATGATGATGATGATAACTTTGATGCTGGACATGAGAGACAATGTTCCTGTGACAGTGAAATAGAGAAAGAATTGACTGATATAGACACAGAGAATGCAGACCTCCTTGATTAAGATGACAAAGAAAACAACATTATCAGTACATAATTGACTAGTCAAAATGTTACAAAATGGCCATTCAACCAAGTGGAAATATCCAGTGTTAGCATTAGGTCTGAAAATATAGTGAACTTCCTGACAGGGTTGAACGCTATTGGAAAGCATGCCAGCACTTCCACTCAATGCTGGAAATTGTAACAAACAAAAGATTACAACATGCTGTACAATTCACAAAGGATGAAATGTTCCGTGTGCACCAATAGCCATATTCAAAGGTGTATTCATTATGTCACCTCACTAGTTGAAATGAAAGCATTCACAGGTCTTGTCTACTTAGTGCAGATTTCCATGGTGATTACAGGAATATAAAAACTTATGGAAAAATGATGGCTCAAAATATGGCATAAAACTTCAGACACTTATAGATGCAAGAACTTACACATTTGTATTAGACATTTGTCTTGGAACTCAGCCATCAGATAGTTTTTTGTATAGTAATAAACCAAACTGATATTGTGAACAGACTTGTCACTCCCACTCCTAAACTAGTCAGAATGTGACACTCAACAATTGGTCTACTGGTTTCCAATTGATGTTACATTGGCTAACAGGTTACAGGTTGACCAGCACAGAAACTGTACACAGTAACAAAGCAGAAATTCCAAATGAAATCTGTAGTTTCAAATCAGAGATTTGTACAGTGCAATCCTTGAATTTCAGAAAGGTATAACATTGGCCTCATATATGGCAAATAAAAGCAAACTGCTACTGCTGATGTTAACATCTCACCATGATGGAAGCACTGGCAAGGAAATCTTGACAAAACAGAAGTCTGAGATGGAAAATTTCAACAACAAAACCAAATGTGGAGTAGATGGTGTTGACGAGTTATGCAGCAACTATAATGTCACTTGCAACACAAAGCATTGGCCAATGGTTGTGTTTTACTTGATTTGAACATGTGTGGCATAAATCATTTTATAGTTTACAAAGAAAATAACAAGAAAATATCACAGAAAAATTTTCTTAGAGAATAGGGATTGGAGCTCATAAGAAATCATTTATAGCAGTGGAAAAACAAAGTGTTTCTGCCTAGGGAACTATATAAAAATATTTTGGAGCCTACTGGTGAGCTGACAGGTAAACAGGCAGCTGCAGCATCACAAAGACCTATTATGATAACAGGAGAACAAAAAAATTGTCCACTGTGCCCTACAAAAAAAGTACAGGAAAACAAAATATATGTACTATCAGTATAAATGATACTTGTGTTTGAGACATACAGTTGTCATGTATGAAGACTGACTTGGGTGTGACAGTTGAAGCAAAGCTTACCTCTATGATAAACTTTTGTGTGTGTTTACATTGTAGTTCACATAGGTTTTTATTTCTGATGTTATCTTTTAGTTTTTGTAAGCAGGCACACAGCTGATGTGAAGATGTTGTTATCTATTCTAACTGCACAATATATATTAAGAATTTAATATTTTATTGACATTTTATTTTTCTGTTAACTACACACTGTAAAATACAACAGGAACCTCCTGACAAAACAGCAAGAGCATGAGCATGTCAAGTATGTCCCACAGAAATGACAGTAAAGCAAAACACATGTGCTGTCAGGGTAAGTGATACGTGTGTATGGAACATGCTGTTGTCATGTGTGCAGACTGCCTTAAGTATGATAATTGAAGTAAAGATTATTTTATTTTGTAAAATGCTGTTGATATTTTCATTATACTTTATATAATAATTTATTTGTGTTCTTTTTTAGACTTTATACACCAAAAAGAAATCAATGTTAAAAATTTGGATGATTTTTTAAAAATTATAATTACTTTTGTGATTTTTTTCCTGTTAGGTGCTCACTGTTTAATGTAATAAATCTCATAAAATTAAAGTTAATTAATTAATTAATGGGAATATTTTAAAGAATAAATGTAGGATTGGGAGACCCACGTTTATGCACCTTGATGACAAAATTAGTCCTATGCTCCAAGGGCTTCAAATTCACAAGTCAAAAATCAGAGCTTTTTTGTTTCATATATTCCACATAGTAAGAGTCATGATTTATTAGAGATTTACATTGTTTTCTTAATGAGTTTCAGGGCTAGATGATGGTTTTGAATCTTATAATCATTTACAGAAGTATAAATAATATTATCTTTTGCATTTTATTGAAGAAAATACTTCTCAAGGAGATCAAGAGGTCTATCCAAGGTTACAGGAAGGTTGTATGGTAGAGATAAATATAGGAACAAGTTTATCACATTCTTTATACAGTGATAACTTTATTCACAAACTTCATGATTCCTCAATTCTGGTTACAAACCAAATTAGATGAGAATAAAATCAAGTTACCCTATAAACTCAATATTGAACTCAACCATTGAATTTAATCAGTTCTTGTCTAATTCGGTTTGAAATCTGAGTGGTGAAAATAATTAAATTTGTGAACTGAGACACTACTATATACATTGTAGTCAGGGTGGTTGATATTTGGGGAGTCACAGTCTGAAGGGATTACTGGATTTACATATTATTTTCAGCATGCTAAACTAACTACTAATTATTTCTGGGGGATAATCTGGATCATTTGGTGAAACTTGGTAATAAGGAAAAAAACTCTATCGTAGGGATCCTAAGGAAAGGTTATTTAGAAGAAAAATAGATATTCATTCCCAATAATATAAAGTTTGTGAATGTAAATTAATGTTGAATTGAGTAAGGTGAGAAAACTGCAAATAACCTCCTGTTGGATTCATTTTGAAAATGATTCCCTTGCCTCCTTAATTATGTGGCCAAGAATTTTCTCCTTTCATTCACTCCTTCTGGTCTTTTTCATTAAAAGGACAGCAAGATGCATGTGTGTGTGTGTGTGTGTGTGTGTGTGTGTTTGAGTGTGTGTGTGTATGTGTTTTGTGTGATATGTGTGTGTGAGAGAGAGACAGAGAGAGACACACAGACACACACACAGATATAGACAGACACAGAGATGGAGAGAGGGAGATCATTGCTTTAGGGATATTACATGAATTTTGGCTCATTGTCCAACTTCAGAGTTTGAGTCCCTTTATTTTCTGACAATACAAGGTGCGCTAAATTGAGCAGAGAGAACTTCAGCTGTTTGTGAATCTTATTGGACCCTGGGATTGATCCCAAGTACAAAATAATAAAACAATTATTAAATAATTATTAAATATTCATTGATTTGAATAATTTTAAATCAATGAAAAAGTATAAAATAATATATTTGTATATTTGTGTACTATGTAGACTTATGTTTCCAATTCTGGGTCAAAAGAGACTGACTATGTCAAATAATATTAACTGACATACAACCCCAAAGATAGACCTCATTCCTCCCAAATGTTGTCATCCCATTTTTTTTTTCCCCCCCCTCCGGTACCAGGAACTGAACTCACGATCTTGCGCTTGCCAGGCAGGTGTGTCATCCCATTTTTAACACAGAAAATTTTTATCGCTTCTTTCTTAAATATTGTTTTTCAAATATATGAGAGCTATGTTTTACTTCTTGGAAAACATTTTCAACATTGTTCTCTAATCTGCTTGGTTCTCACAGCATAAATTACAAGGTTCAGAGCAGGTGGAATGACTACATACAACTTGGCAAGAAGGACTTAGATGTACAGTGGTATATTTTGGCCAAATCTATGGGTCATAAAGCAGAAAAGTACAGGAGTGTAGAAAGGCAGTATGACACAGGCCTGAGATCTGCAGGTGCTGAGTGTTCTGAGAAGAACAGCATGAGGAGAGGGCTGAAACACAGCACAGAAAATGAGGACACAGGAAATGACTGTGGCTATTATGTTAAGCATCAGTGCACAAATAGCACCTAAGCTATGCATGATATTCACCTTATTGCTGATACAAGCCGATGGCCAAGACCCATATGCTCACAGTAAGTGTGTCAGAAGATTTACTGTCCACAAAATGGTAACCTTAGTGTAAGTAGAACAAAGGGTATGGCACAAGACAAGGGTCTCAGTAGGATTACACATGCAATGACAATTACAGCCTTGTTTGTCTACACCAATGTAAAACAAAGAGGGTTACAGGTGGCCACATAGAGATCATAAGCCCTAGCTACAAGTACAGCTGACCCTACGCTAGTGCGCAGGTGGATGAAGAACATCTGGATGAGACATCCTTTAAAGCAGACTTCTCTCCAAAGAAGGCTGAGCATCTTGGGGATGGTGGATGTGGACAGATCCAGGCCAATAGATGACAAAATGGCCAAGAAGTAGAACATGGGCTGATGGAGAGTGTGTTCAGTCTGAATCACATAAAGGATGCTTATATTTCCAAGTGCAGCTGTCAGGAACACAGCAAAGAAAGGAAAAGCAATCCAGAGATGCATGTTCTCCAGTCCAGGGATGCCCAGAAGAAGGAATGAGTGAGGATGAGGTAGGGCGGCGTTAATTGAGGCCATCGTTCTTTGATCTCTTTATACTAAAGTAAATCATGGACCAAAAGCCACTCATTCATCAACTAGACTAAGCCTTGTTCAGTGTACAGAGAAAATGAAGAAATCAGAGGAACTTCTATCATATTTGTACACATTGCTACACCATAGAGGCATGAAAACACATAAAATTAAATGATAGAACATGCCACCAAGATTTCAGTGCTTGCATCACATCCATCCAATTAAAATAAATATTTCTGTTTAATAAGCATTCGATTATTTAGCATAGATTTGGTAAGATCTATGTTTAGACTGTTTATAAAAGATGAACTGGAGAATGTTTCTCTCCTGATGAAACTCTATTGTTTAAATTTAGTTTTAGGGGCTGGGGATTTAGCTCAGTGGCACAGCGCCTGCCTGGCAAGTGCAAGATCATGAGTTCAATTCCTGGTACCAGAAAAACAACAACAACAACAAAAAAATTTAGTTTTAATTGCTGTAACAATTGCATGGATTGGTGATTTAAATTGATAACATATTACTAATATAAATTCTTTTTGTACTACTTTAGACTGACAAAAAACTGTATGAAAAATTTAAATTACTTTATAGAAAAATCATTTTATGATGACATGCTTTACAGACAAGTGAAATATTTTCAATATGATGAATATTATTATTAATGGGCAACAGCCAAATATCTAAGGTGAGCATATAAAATTACCTTTTCAAAGAAACATTAGTATAGCCAACCAGAATTTTCTAAGCCAATTTTTTATGTATGTGGACATCTTTACATTTAATCTCCTAAAATAATTTCTCATTCCATAGTCATGTTCCAAGTGCTCCTTTCCCACTGGTGCTGGTATCCAATAGGCATGCTGCTTTGAAATTCTATACAAGAAGACATAGTAAACATCCCCAAAGCTAATAATATTAATCTTGTGCAGGTTACTATGAATTGTACAAATCCATCTTTATTTCTCATCTAATGATGTCTTTCTGTTTGTAAGTATCTTTTTGTTGACACAGTCAAAAAGGGAGCACATATTTACATACATGGACACACAAAAATATTAATGTTCAAATTTATAAAATAATACAAAATTCTCAGGCAGTGAGAAGTAATTTATATGTACCACTCCTTGGTATTAAATCTACCATTTTCTTGCTTCTGCCAAATTGTTGTATATCCTTAATACGGTAAATACAGTCTCTCTTTCTCTTTCACACACATGTATGTGTGTACATGTACATGTATATATATGTGTGCATCTTGGATGTGTATGTTACAACTTTGATCTTAAGCAAGTTCTTTAAGAAATAGTAGATCCCCAGCAGAAGAAGGAGACAACAAAAATTAACTGAGCTAATTAGACAATGTAAAGTAATACTGCATCAAGAGAAAAAAAGAGGTATACCAAGAAAGAAATAAAAAATATGTAGAAAATGATATTACTTTTCTGATGCTAAGTTTATTCATCTATGAAATGAAATGCTTACATTGGAGAATTCTTGTTTTATGACATTGCTGAATAAAGATGGATCTTTGAAAAAATATATTACTGGTACTGGCTATTGTAATCCTAAGAATATACAAAAGTAAAAAGTTTTGTGAACTTTGTTCTTAAATATCTCAGTTTGCCATGTAGCTTTTAAGAGGATTTGGTTGACATTAAAATCTAATCCTTACTTTATCTGTGTATAAATATTTTGATGCTGTTTATGGTTACAGTTCAAGGCAACTGATTACCATTGCTTTTAAGTGTTTACCCTGGGGATTGGGGATTTAGCTCAGCGGCAATGCGCTTGCCTGGCAAGCGCAAGGTCGTGAGTTCGATTCCTGGTACAGGAAGAAAAACAAAAAAACCAAACAAACAAGTGTTTACCATGAAAGTGTGTTACATTCTTAGAAATTTCACCATTGAAAAGGGTGGCTCAAGAAAAAGACAGTGTCAAAAGTTTCTCTTGTATTTTACTAGGTTATGACTAGTGATTGATATTTCTGAATGGTTTAGGGTAATTTCAGTATTGTCTTCTCTGCATGAAGAAACATAGGATTGGGCTGGGATCACATATACGAAATTTAAACTATGTTATATAAAATTAAAGGAGACATAATCAGATAAATAATCAGAAATATTGTGAATAATGAGAAATAATCAGAAAACACAAAAAAGTATTGATAGAAAGGTAACTGGATGAAATTCAGATTAATGAAGGAATGCAGTGACCAGAGAAAATAGTAAATTTGTAAAAGAATACTGGAGTTTCACAGAGAGATTAAATGAGACCTTTTGAGAAACACTGAAGCCAGAATTTGCTCACGTGAGTACCAGATTATGCCAACACATTCTTATACTTATTCCTTGTATAGTTATTTCTACTATCTGAAAGTTTTTGCTATTTCCCACTTTTATGTCATTGACTACTCTTGTCCCTGTGCTCAGATGATGCAGAAGGGTATTTAATCACTCACACAGACACTTGGAGAACACAGCACATCTCCCTTTGTAGTCTCCTAAACTCCACTTGCCTGCCATTGCTTACCAGCCGGGCACTTTGTACTCTGGTTACAACCTCGGGTGAGGCATTTGAACACCATGGGGATGGTGGGGACCGCAAAGCAGAGATCACAGTTACCATTTCTTGTGCAATTCAGTGTTAACAGACATAGACAACTCATGACCTAACTCTGGGAACAGATTCTAAAAATTAGGATTATCTTATTTCAGGAGTAATTATTTTTAAATTCTGCAACAGCCTTAAACATTTTCAATATGGAGCATGGAATGTTTCTGGGCTCTTTTTTCCTGAATTCAAGGAAGATGGGATGTTCACATCCCATGTTAGATAGGCTAGGGACTACACAAAGGGGGTTTTATCATCTCAATGGTGTGCCACTTCCCCATCAATTCAATATTTAATATAGTTGTGGCATGAAATATGGAATCACATTGAGGTCTGTCATGCCATTCCAAGGGAGAACTTTTGTCCCAAGGGGAAACTGACTGAAATCAAGAGGTGGAGACTAGAACTCGTCATCACTTGCCAAGTGACTGCTTATACAAACCAGATGCAAATTGCCTTATCCTCTTATCTCACTTCTGAAAATTGCTAATTGAGGAAACTTGTCAAGTAACTTTAATCTACTTTAGACTTCGCTTCCTGTGAGGTTAGAACCCCATTTCCTCAAAGAGTAGACAGTAACTGGGAAGACAAGTGAGGGTCACACAAGGCTACAAGGCTGAGTTTTAGGCTTTCATCCCAGAAGGCTTGTGGTTCTGGTGAATAAGGACAGCAATGTACCCTCTGTGATCAGAAAGAGTACAGCTGCTGAAGAAGTGATGTAGGGGACTTGGGTCATGAGAAGGAAGGGGTGAGGGGAAACAGGAGTGGAGACAGAGCAGATGCACATCTCCACTTTCCTTTTCCATACCAGGATAAAGGATCTTGGATTTGATTACTTTGTAAGCCATGGAATGAGTACAATTGTCAATGTCCTTTAGGAGGCTGAGGAAGGAGGATCTAGAATCTGAGGCTGGTCTCAGCTACAGAGGGAGTTCAAGGCCAGCCTGTATGGCATAGTGATACCAGGTCTGAAAAAAACCAAAAAAGAAAACTCAAATGAAACAACTGTGGAAATAATAAGATAAGAGACTAAAATATTGTACAGCAAATACAAAATAACTGTACTAAAGATTCAAATTTGAATAAATTAAAACATATTGGTTATAGAGATAAGTTTTATGGAAGGATATGAAAGAAGTAAAAGGGTCCCAATAGTGGAGAGTAAATACTTACTTTTTAACATTTAAACAACATATAATGAGTTGCATTTACCAAAAAGGCATTCACTTTTTAATTCTCTTGACTATATTATGTTTGCTGTGCCTCTTAAACATTCAAGTTCAGAATAAACAGATGACTGTAACACCCTGGACATTAGACATGATATATATTGACATTGTCAATGTAAAGGGAGTTATTCTGTGTTTGTGTTTTTTCAGAGTACTGGTTTTCTTTTTGACACATTTATAATTGCACTTAACTTATGGTGATCATTTGCAACTTCCCAGTGTTACCTTGGGCTTCAGTTCCTTTTCCCTAATAGCCTGCCTATTAGCCACGGCATCATTTCTTCCTTTGATACTCCATATGTGAGGGAATACACTGATATTTGTCTCTTTGATTCTAACTTATTTCACTTAGCCTGATTGCCTCCAGTTTCATCCATTTTTCCTGTAAATGATATGATTCCCATTTTATTTATGGGTAAATTATGTTCCATTGTGTATAGATGCTACAATTTCTTTATCAGCTCATAAACTAAAGCTGAAGAGTTCAAAAGTTGAAACTTGGACAGTTTCCATAGCTCTACTGGTTACTGAACAATAATAATGGAAATAGAATAATGAGAAAAGAAGAAAAGAAGAAAAAACAGGGAGGCTAGGCATGTTGGTTCACACCTGTAATCCCAGCATTGGGGAGGCTGAGGCAAGAAGATCATTGCAAGTTTGAGTCCAGCCTGGGCTACAAAGCGAGCTCAAGGCCAGCCTGAAGTGCCTAGTGAGACCTGGTCTCAAAAAAGACAAACAAAACAAAACAAAACAAAGCCAGGAAATACCATGATGTATAAATATACACCGAAGCACATGTGTGCTAGACACAGTTTTAGACACGATTGGAGTCAGAAATATGCACTTGCTAGACTTCCATAGGGTAGCAAGTGTCTAAGAAATGTGTAAAGAGCACAAGAGGCATGAATGTGAGTGAATTGGGCTCCAAGTCCCCAGCACCTGCTTTAATTTCATACCGTACATTACTCATAGATGATAAATTTAAAAAGATCAATTGATTTTAAATTCAAGAGACCAACCAAAGAGCACTGACCTCCAGCCACTGGATCCATATTTGAAAACAGAGCCTGAGACATTATATTGGTCACACTTATGGAGAACTACCCATTATGAGCTGTGGTTCCCACTTTTGGGATACACTGGTTAGTTATTTCAAGAGAAGAAAGGAGAAGAAAGGACTGTGAATGGACACACCCATATACTTAAAGATTTTATTGTTCATAAGATAACTTGATTTAATTGGAACAATTAAGGCACAATGCTACCAGTTGCTTAAGTTGATCAGTAAATATACAGGATTTTATTATGTAATTTTGGTTTCCTGGATATAACTCAAGATTTAATCCCAATATTAAATATCAACAAAAAGAATCAAAAGAGTAGATATATTCCATTGAGTTTAATTAAGAATAAGCAATGGGTTGGGGTAGAAAATGGAAGGAGTAATTGAAAAAAAAGAAAGTGATGTTAAAAGGAAAAACTGATTTGCATATGTTGAACCATCCCTGCATTCCTGGGATGAATTTCATTTGGTCATGGTGTATCATCTTCTTGATGATTTGCTGCATTCTATTAGCTAGCATTTCATTAAGAATTTTTGCATCTATATTCATTAGGGAGATTGGCCTAGAGTTTTCTTTTTTGATTACTTCTTTTTCTGGTTTTGGTATCAGGGTAATACTTGCCTCCAGGAATGAGTTTGGGAGAACTGCTTCCCTTTCTACTTCTTTAAAGAGTTTGAGAAGAATTAGTGTTAAATCTTCTCTAAATTTCTTGTAGAATTCAGCTGTGAATCCATCAGAACCTGGGTTTGTTTTTGTTGGTAAGTTTTAAAATTACATTTTCAATTTCATTGGCTGATACTGAGTTATTCAAGATTTTTATATCTTCTTGATTCAGCTTTGGTAATTCATATGTATGTAGCAATCTGTCCAATTCTTTTATGTGTTCCACCCTATGAGAATAAAGAGTTTTGAAGTAGGTATTGATGATCTTTTGAATTTCTACAGGATCTGTATTGATTTTTCCCATTTCATTCTTTATTGCGTGGATTTGAGTTTTTTCTTTCCTTTTTTGATAAACTTGGCTATGGGCTTATCAATTTTATTTATTTTTTCAAAGAGCCAACTCTTTGATTTATTAGTTCTTTGTGTTGTTTTCTTAGCTTCATTTGCCTTAGTTTCTAGTCTGATCTTTATAATTTTTGCCCTTCTTCAGGCTTTGGGATTAACTTGCTCTTCCTTTTCTAGAAGTTTGAGGTACAGCATAAGGTTGTTTATTTGTGTTCACTCTGCTTTCCTGATGTGGGAATCCATTGCTATAAATTTCACTCTGAGGACTGCTTTTGTTGCATACCACAGGTTCTGGTAGTCTGTACCTGCATTTTTGTTTGATTGTAAATGGTATTTAATTTCTACTTTAATTGCTTCTGTGACCCATTGGTTGTTCAGGAGGATGTTATTTAATTTCCATGTGTTTATAAAATTAAGCTCTGTGTTATTTCCAATGTTATTTTTTACTTGTTACTGTCTTTGATTGATAAATCTTACAACCTTACATCTGGTGGACTGAGTAACTTCACTGAAGATAACAGTATATAATGTAGCAACCACTGTTAACTCTTATCATTTTGCTTTGAGGTCATGTATTGTTTTTGTGCTTTTTTATTTTGTCTTATTGTTGTTTTGTTAGTTTCTTTATCTTTAAAATAAAAAAGAAGAAATTGCCCAATATGATGGTCCAGGATAATGATGACTCAAGCTGCATCGATGATTTTATGCTCCTATAGAGCAAGGTAACAGAAAGCTCACAGACTTGACTGGTGATTATGAAAGCTCACTTTCCTCTGCTTCATTTTCTTTCAAGAAATGGTCTCTTTTGACTCATTCCCAGATTAAGAACTAGAATCCACAGAGACTTTATCTTCTCAAAATAAAGGGCCCAATGGGATGTTCTATTGGATATCTCTACCACACAGAAAGCAAGGTCCTCAGAAAGACTGAATAAACTGAGGCAAAGCAGAGGTTAGACTTTCATGCTGGTGCTCAGCCTGGTGGGACCTCCCTTCTCTCAGTGCACAGGTGCACAGAAGGAAAAAGGGAAAGAAGAGATGGTAGGAGACATTAATGTATTTTGAAGAAAAAAGACCAAGACTGAAAGTTTAGTAGATAGACTCATGGTTAATATAGACTGCATAGTATTAGTATCAGTGTTTGGATGTTAGTATGAATCTAATTGGTGTAAATTTAGAAAAATTATTCTACTCAATAACTAGTGAAGGATGGATAACATGACACTTTGCAAAATGGTTCAAAGAGTTTTGAAAGTATTTTCTCTTATACAGGTAACAACAGGTTTAAGAGTCATTTGCCTTTATTATTTTGTGTTTTCTAGATTAAGAAATTGAGTTATAAAAATGTTAAAATATTTGTGCAGGGTTACAGAGCAAATAAAGAACATTTGTTGTTTCCTTCCTCCAAATCCAGAGTGCATGAGTCTTAAAGGTAGGTTTCAACAGAATCCATCTGAAATAGAGCCCATGCTTTCAGTGTTAGAAAGCACCTCACTGTGATTGTCTCAAGAAATAATGATGGCTTGATTATCTCGTACTGCAAACCTGCACTAGTAAAAATGGGATCACTCTAGGAGTAGTTTATCATCCCGTAGGTAGAGAGTACTCGAAATACTACAGTTTCACTCTGTGTACTTTCAGTTAAGCACCATCAACGTGATCCAAAATATAACATAGAAAATGTGAGCAATGAATAATTTATAAGTTTAGAAAGAAAAGACATAGTGATGGTTTGAGCCCTGGGGATATAGCTCAGTGGCATAAGTGCCTACCTGGCAAATGCAAAGTCCTGAGTTTGATTCCTGATACTGGAAAAAAAAAATAATGGTGGCTTGAATCATCGCAGTTGGTAAGTAGGCCAGCATATTGGCTTTACATTTTTTAGAAGAATCAATTATATTTTTGGTTCAAATAGATTGAGAACGAAAAAAGGTGATCCTCATGTTTTTAATTGATCAAATCACTGACTGATAATGACATTCAAAGATAGACAACAGCAAGACTAAGATTGAAACGGTCATGTGGGGGAAGTAGGTTTGATAAATCCATTTTAAAGATGTAATTTGTACTGAAAAGTGTAAATAATTAGCCAAGAGGAATTTGGTTCTGTGAATCTGAAATTTAGTTACCACAAGGAGGGCTACAAACCCTTATGTAGGAGTTTCCATTATAACGATATTGATGAATGAGATTGTTTATACTGATTACATTGGATAAGATAGAATGGAATTACAAACATGGTGTTTTATAGATAAATCTCTTAAATTAAGAAGCAATGGAGTAATTTTGTTACAGAGAGTATAAATAGGAACCTATAAAATAAATGATACAAACTGTTTTCATGTGGTACAAATAAGTTCCTGTAACATGAGACAATAATTTTCAGAGACCCTGAAAGTATAAATTATGAAGACATTACTTTTGTACAAAGTTTATATAAATCTATTCATGAAATATAGAAGTTGAAACAAATAATAATACATTAATATAATTCTTTATATTATATATGTTTTATATAATTCAATTTTATACATTGAAATTTACAGGTAAATATCCGACTTTAATTTTATGAAGTTTAAGAATACCAACAGAATCAACCTCAAGATGTAAATAATCACTAATGAACAATGAAAATGAAATAGATATATGGAATTTTGATTGATTGGTATATAGTACTTATATAAAATGCAGATAAACCTATAGAGCACTTAGGTACCAATACTTTGACTTGGCTACAAAAACTACATGACAAAAATACCACCTTATTCCATTTTTTCACATTTTTAGTGTACATGCCTTTGTGTTTAATGGACAGAGACAGAGACAGAGACAGGAAAGAAGTTAAGAAGGAAGGGGGAAGAGAAAGAAGTTAAGAAGGAAGGGGGAAGGGAAAGAAGGAGAGAAGGGAGGAAGAAAAGAAGGAAGGAAGGAAGGAAGGAAGGAAGAGAGGAGAGGAGGGAGGGAGGGAGGGAGAAGGGAGGAGGAAGGAAAGAAGAAAGTTATGGGAAGGCTGAAAAATCAATGTTGAGGCCCTTGTGTAAAAATCACTAATATTTAATGAATGACTAGAGGAAAAAATGCATTGGAAGAAGGCTGTAAAGAAAACTTAAGAGGTAGGATGAAATTACAAAATACAATAGTATAGCATTCATTTTTCTAAAGCCTATACAATCATGTAATTCCATGGTTATACATGTCACTCCGTGACTCTAAAATTTTATAAACCCAGATGGCTGTCCCATCACCCTACAACTCAGAACCAGGCCACTGGGGGTGACAGCCACACAGTAGAACATGGAGTAGGATGCACACGATGGACAGGCAAGACTAGTGGGAGGGAAAAGTCCAAAATAGGAGCCAGCAGGTGGTAAGTTAGGTGAACCAGTGTTGTGCTTAGGGACAAAGACACACAAAATAGAAACAGGTGGGTGGGACCACCCCCTTTTTAAAGATTGTAATTTTATTTTATTTTACAATCATAGCATATTAAGACTGATAACAGGTATTTTGAAAAAGAATGAGGGCATGATCATGCATGTAATTTTCCAGTGCTCCTCCTTTTCTTTTCTCTCTGCTTTTCACTTCAACGTTTTGTCATGTGTCTTAAATTCCTGAAGTCATAATTGCCTTAGCAATGAACTAGAGATGCCAATACATTTTATCTAGCCGAATGTTTTGAATTTTTGAAAAGACTATATATTTGTATACCAGGCTTGGAGAACTATGTGTGTGTGTTATTCCATGTAAGAAACATAGGTAAGGCCTATATTATCTTTGCATTCATTTCCATTTGCCTGTCATTTTCATTAATTACTTTTTGCCCTAACTTGATTTCTCAGATCTTCTATTCAAAGGATATTATACTTCTATCAAACCTCTTCTTGCTTCTCAGAATACTTATATGAAATATTGAAAATTAAACTTCTTCAATTTTTTGAGGATTAGAGAGGAGTTTGGCAAGGTCTATGTCTTGTAAATACTTCACTATTATTCAATCACAATTTGTAATTGTATGTACTTACATTTAATACAGTTTTAACACTTCATGATGACTATTAGTGTTCCGAAATAAATCTTATATGTACTTATTGAGTAGATATTAAACATCCTGTGTGTTGCTTTACATATTGTCCTTCAAACAACAAGAATTGATACCCAACATTATAATAATCGTAAGCTAGCAAAAAACTGCACTGATCAAATTCAATGAGATTGTGTAGGTGATGATATTGGTCATCAAAGAAGGTAGCTAATGAGGTGACTATTATAGAAAAATAATTTCATGTTAGTCAACTATTGATAAGTTTTCAAAGAAAAGGATATTAGCAAAGCTGAAAGTGTCATGCAGATTTTTATTTTAATTTAGTCCATAGCATCCTTCAGGGACTTATCCTTGAGATTTTGCTTGTCACTCTGTACACAGCGCATCTCACACTGATGGAATTACTTGCAGAAGAGCATGTACACAAATTTACAATGCTCCTTAATATTTAGGTTTAGCTACGGAAAACTGTCCAGGGACCTGCAGACTGGATAAGCACATATTTCTGAAGACTGAACTGGTGCGTTGGGAATCAGGATGCTCTCTCTCAATGCTACTCCACTTCACCCTTCCTCCTTTGTGTTGCTGGGGATCCCAGGTCTAGAATCTCTTCACCTCTGGATTGGCTTTCCCTTTTGTGCTGTGTACATGACTGCGCTCCTAGGGAACTTCACTATCTTGTTGGTGATCAAGGCTGAGAGCAGCCTGCATCAGCCCATGTTCTACTTCCTGGCCATGTTGGCCACCATTGACTTGGGACTCTCTACTGCTACCATCCCAAAGATGCTTGGGATCTTCTGGATTAATCTCAGAGAGATCGTCTTTAAAGACTGTCTCACTCAGATGTTCTTCATCCACAAATTCACACTTATGGAATCCACTGTTCTCTTGGCGATGGCTTATGACCGCTACGTGGCCATCTGCAACCCGCTGCGCTACAGCATCATTCTCACCAACAAGGTTGTTGCTGTCATTGGTCTTGGTATGTTAGTGAGGGGAATGATTGTTATCACTCCATTTGTATTTCTAATTTTGCGACTGCCCTTCTGTGGGCATCATGTCATTCCCCACACCTACTGTGAGCACATGGGTCTTGCTCGTCTGTCCTGTGCCAGTATCAAGATCAATATCATCTATGGCTTATGTGCCATGTGTAACCTTGTGTTTGACATCATAGTCATTGCCCTCTCATACATGCAGATACTCCGAGTTGTTTTCCGACTCCCTTCTCGGGACGCCCGACTCAAGTCCCTCAGCACATGTGGCTCTCATGTGTGTGTCATCCTCGCCTTCTACACGCCGGCTCTCTTTTCCTTCATGACGCATCGCTTTGGCAGAAACGTGCCCCGCTACATCCATATACTCCTGGCCAATCTTTACGTTGTAGTGCCTCCAATGCTCAACCCTATTATCTACGGAGTCAGAACCAAACAGATCTATGATCGCGTGAAGAGAGTATTGTTGCAGAGACAAACCATGGAAAAAGTATAGCACCTAACATGTATAGGTCTTCATAAGCAATTTTATTAAAGGTCAGTCAGAGGAATGTGTTATGAAAATTACACTCCAATATGTGAATCTAGTGGCCCTCAGGGTATTAAAGAACATTGACTCTCTGACTGCTTTTCACATCATTTCTCAGAACGTTTCCGGATTCTCATTCTGTCCCTTCAGTCCCCTTACGATTTTATTTTAGTAGGTTAAATTTTCTCTGTTCTTTGCAATATATGGTTGATATTTCAATGAGGAAAGGAAGAATGAAAAACAAAAAAATAGAAAATATTTGAGATCTTTTTTGTTACTTAACAATTGAACCCAGAGTAGCAATGAGCTGAGTCTATAAATGAATATTGACTGTACAATGAACATATAGGAACCATTTAAATATATATATTAGGAGTAGTAAATTTTACCAATAATATTGTACAAACTAGAAAATTGGTAAATAAACTAAAATTCTTGTAAGATTGTTTTTGACAAATTTAAGTATAACACAATTTATTATACAAGTTTTCAAGTTGCATAGACTCTTGGAAGGTAATGGTTAAAGTTATTGTAAATACATCTATAAAATCAAAATAAATGGGCCATGTGAAAATAAGAGATATTTTCTTATTTCAAAGAGAAAAATAAATGGGCATGTGAAAATAAGAGATATTTTCTATATTTCAAAGAGAAAAATACTGTTCTGAAATACCTACACTCAGGTTAATTAAAAGATAGTACATAATAGACAATAGACTTGAATAGAAAAAAAAAACACAATAATTGTGTTATATGCATAAATTTAGTAGTAAACTTATATTAAAGTTTCCAGATTTCTATACATAGCATTATGGTCTCAAGGTGCATCTATTTACCTATGAATGCTTCCTTGTTTTTGTTTTTTGTTTTTGAGACAGGGTCTTGCTATGTAGTTCAGGCTGGGCTTGAACTCACTATGTAGCCCAAGCTGCCCTTGAATTCACAGAGAATCTCCTACCTCAGCCTCCTGAGTGCTGGGATTACAGGCATGCATCACCATGCCCAGATCAGTCCTTCTTTTTTTATGTTAGAACCTTTCATTTTACTCATAGGTTCTAATATTCCTTTTACTTTTTTTCCATAACGGTCAGATATCTGCAAATAATTTCATTCTTATTGTACATACTTATGTAGGATGTAAATATCTGTTTTTGTTTGCTCTATTATCTGTCTGACCTAAAGATATAATCATATTGTCTATGTATTCTTTTCTTGGTTTATTCTTATTTTTGTTAATATATTTGTATTCTTTTTTGGCAGTTGTCTTATAAATAGTGTTAGACATTGTGTATTAAAAATCTAGACATTATTTCAGCATCCAAGGTTATTTTATTTCTTCACAACTGTTTTTGCTTTCATATCAAGGACTGGAAGCATCAGCATTCCTGAATTTTTTAGTTGATGTAGCAGAAAAAGTACATATTCTACATAAATGAACATTATCGGCTAAAACAGACTTATTTATAGGCTAACAAAGGAAAACTAATGCTTTGTGTAACAAGTGGGTAAAAAAATATTCTGCAAGTGTGGGAAGCAAAACTAGAGACAGATCGAATGATTTAGTATGCCAAGAATCAGAGTTACAGAATGTCCTATCTACTATCCAACTATTGTCCTGATAATGTGAAACATATTTCATAATCAGATATATCAGTATTGGTTTCATTTTCTGAGTGAATGAAAGCATCCTAAAGAGGAATTCAAACAAAGTTTTCATTATTTCATCCTAGATAACAAATAAAGCATATTAAGTCATTTGGCTTAAGTAATTTTACATTAATTGTAATACATAAAAAGTGAAGTTCTGTGCATTACTCTTCTTTCTGGATGAATGTTCTGGAAAATCTTTTATGAATCTGCTTGGTCCTGATTCTGTAGATGACAGGGTTGAGCACTGGTGTAATAACTACATTCAAATTGGCAAGAAGAGTGTGAATGTAGTGAGAATATTTAAACCAAAACAATGGGTCATAAAAGAAAAGAGGCCTGGGTGTGAAAGGTCAAATTATACACACATGTGAACTACTGGTACTGAGAGTTTTGAGCCTCTATTCATGTGAAGTGAGATGGAAAACAGCACGGAGAATTTGGATGCAGCATAGAGCAATGGTCATGTTGTTGAAACCCAGTATAGCCATGGTACCCAGACCATATATGGTATTTACCCTGATACTTGCACAGGCAAGATGAGCAAGACCCATGTGCTCATAACAGATGTGTGGGATGACATGATGTCCACAATTTCAAGGGTCATCTTAAGATTAGAAATACAAATGGATACAGCCAGGAAAGATTTCCCAACCACCCCAGAACCAAATAGAGCTATCACCTTGTTAGTAAAGATTGTACTGTAATGGAGAATGTTGCAAATAGCTACATAGCCATCAAAAACCACTGCAAGGACTACTGACTTGATGCCATCAAAGATATGATTGAAAACATCTGAGTGAAGCTCGCACCAAAAATTATCTCTGTGAGGGTAAACCAAAATAGGGCTGGCATTTTAGGGATGGTGGCTGTCTGTAATCTCAGGTGAGTGTGACAGCCAGCCTAGCCAGGAAGTAGAACATGGGCTAGACTATAGACAAGACAGTACACAGCATACACAGATACACACATACACAGCACAAAAGGGAAATCCAATCCAGATGTTGATGTTTTCCAATCCTGGGATTCCTAGCAGCAAGAAAGTGGGTTGGTGGGACTGGGTGTCATTTTAAAGGGACATTTTGCTGCTCCATTCCTGTAAGTGTGCTCCTTGCAGATGTATGTTAATCCATACTGGTATATGTGCTGCCAAAGTGAGCCATATTGAAAGGCCTCAGTCTGTTACTTTGATGATTTATAGTACTGGGGGAAAACACAGACATACGTTGCCTGTCTACCTTCTTATCAAAATAAGAGGTCATCTCCTTAGTGAATTATGTGGCACATGGATATGCATGAAGATTTTCTACATTATTCTGGAGAAAAGAGATATTAAGAAGATTACGAGGATAATAGATTAGTTTCCCAGGTAGAAGAATCCTAATTAAATTATGTAGACATTGATTCCTTAAAAAGCTGGAGCATAACTCCTCCTATCTTATGTTGAGCTATATATAGTGACTGACTTCTAAACACATGGTAGAGAAAGTAGCATGATGGGAAAGAGAAAGTTTAAAGTGGAAAACTGACAAACAGTACCTCAGCCTGCCAAAGGGTTGATATCAACAATATCAGATGATGGTAACACCTGGTCATGAGAATGGTTTTTACCTTGGTGTCCTTCCTTTCAATAACCCATAAACCCTGTTCCACCTTAGGAAAAATATGAGGCCAGGAGAAAAAAATAAATAAGGAAAAGTTGACATGTTATGAAATATTTAATAAGACTTCCCAAAAGGTTGTTAATAAAAAGTAAGGAAAATCTGAGAAACTTTCACAGTCAAAAGTCTTAACTGAAAGATACAACAAATGAGGAAGATCCAAAGTCTATTGCCCAACTTGAGAATATTAGACAAGAATGGGAAAATTTTTTGTGGTCACAAAAAAATATCATTTTAGACACAGAAAATAGAAACGGAAAATTCTAGACCTTGAAAAACAGTCTAGATGCAAATGCTGTATAACCGAATCCAGTAGTGAAATCTATGATTTCTGAGTACATAGCACAGTTATTTTTTCCTAGTTTCCAGTCTTGCAAACTTTTAGTCTTACTACACTCTTGTTCAGGATGAGGTTGGTCAGAAATGCACTGGACTCTTCTAGCGACCCTACGGTCAGGATGGAGAGTACACATTTATAGTTTCTTTACTTTAATCTCATCCTTGCAGGGCACAAGGAAAAGACTTTCCTCAGTGGACATATTTGACCTTATAATTACTGAAAAAATAAAAATTCAAAGAGAAATTATCAGTGACATTTTTGTTATTGTAAGTATAAAACTTCCATGCCTCAAGTGCAGTATCAGTCCCGCTGCTGTCTTTAGGTTTATGATACTTATATCTTCTCTCCTTTCATCCTCTTTGCCTCCCATTCTGTCTGTGGGCTGGGAAAAGTGTAGCAGACTCCCCAGCCATGTACCATGAACAGTTCTGAACCTGTCTTGCCCTCTCTGCATTCCTGGAAATCCAAATAGGAAATTTAATTTTTTCTGTAGCTGTTGCTTTCCAAAGGGAACCCTCCAAATTAAACTCTCGGAGGCCAAATTTGAGAAGGGCAAGAAGGCCCAGAGATTTCTGTTTTGATCAATGCACTAAGCTAAATAGTGAAATCCCCCAGGGATTCCTATGGACTCCAGTGGAGTCAGGAGGCAAAGTAATTATTATCAGTCATGTGTTCCTAAGGCTCTGTGGACCAACTGTGTCCATGAAGACAGGGTAGGGTTGGGGGATTGATACTGACCTGAACATAAGAGGGATCTTTTCATTCTTGGAAGTGGTCAACTTATGACTGGGGAAGTGGATGCCCAAACCTAAGATGAAATTCCATAAAATTTCACTCATAAACACACACACATATATATATATATATATATATATATATATATATACAGTACAAATCAATCAGGAAAATCCAAAGAAGATAGATTGTATTAATATTGGTATTATGATACTAAATCATATTATGATACTAATATTGATATTATGATACTAAATCATCATTTGGGAGAAGCTGGAAAAGTATACAGTAATTTCTTTTGGTTACAACTGTGTGAAAATGTATAATAATCTAATTTAAAATTCTTTAGCTAAATAAAATACTTTTTTCTTTAAAATTGATATTATATATAGAATTATAATTATTTCCATGAATAATTTGGAGTAAATATCCCATTCCCCAAATATATAAACAAATTCTGTGGGGTCTTTGTATGGTACTAGGATTGAGCCCAGGGCCTTAAACATGCTTAGTGAAGCTCTACCCCTGAGCTACATTACCAGCCCTTACAATGTAAGGTGATGAAAAACTCAAAGATCTGCCTTTTCTTTTCTTGAATGTTTAGAAAACTGAGTTCCAGTATCAAATTTTCTGAACCATGCCTGGATCAATGCAAAAACAGACAAAGGGGCTGAGCAAAAAATGCTTTCAGAAGTTCCATTCTGCATGAGAGCCACTAAAAGGAAAAAAAAAAGCCACCAAATTATATACCCTCTGTCTGTTTGCTCCCATCTAGGCTGGACTTGAGTGAACTTAACTTATTCAGAAAATATAATATACACAGTATCTCCTAAAACTGACTTCCATTATCTTTTGAAAAACCCAAAACAACAACAGTACATTCTTTAAAGATCACTTTTTCTTAATCTTTATTAAGTAGGTGAAACATCTAAAAATGGAGATCACATAATGAAATACTAGTCAGCAATAAAAGAAGCAGTTGATTTGCCACAACATAGACCAGTTGAAGTATTTTGTTAAGTGAAATAATCCAGGTACAAAATGACAAATACAAAATGATATTCATACACTGAAATTTTAGAAGTGTTAGCATCTTACAAACGAAGAGTAGAATGATGGCTACAGTGATTGCAGCAGGTTGGACAGAATTGTGGAGAGATGTTGATTGCAAAACTTCAGGTAGGAGTATTAATTTCAACTGATCTACTGTAGAACACGGTGACTGTAATTGATACTAGCTTATTGTGCTCTTGAAAAATGCTAGAAAGAGGACATTCAGCAGTCCTTACCACAAAACTGATTAATAATAAAAGGTAAAGTGTACATTATTTAGCCAGAAGCAGTTATTGCACAATATATATGTCAAAACATTGTGATTGAAAACATTACAAGGAACAAGATACATACAACTTCATCTGTCAGTTTTGAAACTGTATAGTTCTACCACAAACACATCCTGGTATCCCCTTGAAATCTTTTCTTCTCCATCGCTGCACTATTTCCAAGTCAATCATGTGCTCTTGGTGACTTTTCTATAATTTATATAAAGAAAAGCACATAGTATATGTATTGATAATTTACAGCAATGAAATCCATTAGCTTATAAAATTCAGTGATTTTTAACTTATTCCCAGAGCTGTGAAACAGGAAACTAGAAAATTTCTATTGTCATTATCACTAAAAGAAACCCTATACTCATTGGCAACAATTTCCATCCACGGAGGCAATGGCAATCTTCAGTTGACATTCTGCCCACATGGACTTGCCTGTTCTGGATATCTCAAACAAATGAAATCATAGAATACCTGTCTTTGGAATGTCAGCCAGTTGCAGTCTAAACCACGTCCCTACCCTGTCGACATGGCAACCTATCAGCTGGTGCTGATCTGGCAGAGAGTGCCCTTTTTTTCTTCTATTGACTATTCCAGCATTATTTACTTGATTAAAATAAAATACACTTTCCATCACTGTAAACAGAACATTTACCATTGCTTAAACATCTGTATTTTTATGACGTGCCAACATTTTGCATCCTGTGTGAAACATTTGGTTTAAACAAATCTCAAAAATTCTCTATTTTGTTCTCTATCATCTCTCTCGTTGTCTCCCATCCTCTGAGGACAGTTTTACTTAATTCTGTAGGGTTTATTTTACAGACACCTAAAGGTTATGGAGAATAGCTGAGAATAGCATGATGTTATCATGTACAGGGGGTGAATGACAAACCAAACTTTGGCTGATATCATTGAGAACAACATGGAAGTGAGAGCAGGCAGTGAATCTATGTCCCCACTTATCAGAAGCAAACATGGAAGGTTACATATGTAATAAACTATCAGAGTTAAAGACATCCAACACAATATCTACTTAAAATAAACATACATGATGAATACCAATTGGCTATGTAATGTACACGTGGCTGATGACTCAAATACCTGTGTCTAGTTTCATAGCCTGTTCTTACTACAGGGGCTATTTACACAACCGTCCAGTGGAGATTAGTAAATACTGACATCACAAGACCGACACATACAGGGAGGGAGGAAATGCCACAGTTGTCCTCCTATCTTCCCCAGAGTTTTAAACTGGGGGTAGTGATAAGGGAACTTCTGAAAAGAAGTTAAACTTACTTGGAGAGTTGTCAAGATACATTTTCCACTTGTCAGCTGGCTATTCTGCTATCTTTCTAAAGAAAGGAGTGCTGAAAGGATACCCTCAAACCAGCACCATCTTCCCAATTTTCTATCATTTTCCTTAATGTTTTCAAGATCTATGCATGCCATATTTGTAACAGCATTTAATGTCTTTTTATGATGAAATAATATCCCATTGTATGGATATAAGTCATTTTGTGTACCCATTTATCAGTGGATAGACATTTGAGTTTTTCCCACTTTTATAGTATTCTAAATAATAGTTTTATGCACATTTATGTCACACTTTTATGCACATGTTTTAATTTTGTTTGTGTGTAACTCAATATGGAAATGCTAGGCTCTATGGTAAATCTACATTTTCCATAGTGGATGAGCCATTTCACAATCACATCGTGATTGTTTGAGGATTCCAATTCTCCACACTGTGAAAAATGCTTGTGATTTCCTATTATTTCTAAAGATATCTATCCCTGACCTGAAATAATGCTACAAGGCTACTATGATACAATCAGCATGGTAATGGCAACAAAATAGACCAGAGGATCAGTGGAAGAGAATAGAAGATGTGGACACAACTAAAAACATACTCAGACACCTTCTATTTGACAAAGGGTCCAAACATGTCCACTGGAAGAAAGACAGCCTCTTTAATAAATGGTGCTGGAAAAACTGGCTTTCCACATGCTGAAGACTAAAATTAGACTCTTGTCTATCACCATGCACTAAACTAAAATCAAAATGGATCAAAGATCTAAATATTAAAACAGAAATATTAAATCTACTGGACAAGACAATAGGTGGTAATCTTGAAGACATAAGTGTAGGCAAAGAGTTCATGAACAAAACCCAGACTGAATGAAAAACATTACAAGGAATCAGCAAATAAAATCTCATTCTATTAAAAAGCTATTGCACAACAAAAGAAATCACCAACAAAGTGAAAAGAAAACCCAGAGTGTGAAAAAATTAAAGCCAGTTGTCCCTCAGACAAAGGTCTTATATCTAAAACGTGTAAAGAATTGAAAAAAATCAGTCCCTCCAAATTCAAAGGTCCCATCCAAGAATGGGCATCTCAGATGAATATACACTTCTCAGATGAAGAAATACAACTGGAAAATAAATATATGAAAAAATGTTCAATATCACTGGCCATTAAAGAGATGCAAATTAAAAGAGTACTGAGATTCCATCTTACTCCAGAAAGAATGGGTACCATCAAGAAATCAAACAATAACAAGTGCTGATGGTGCTGCGGTTGTGCTGGTGTTCTCCACTGTTGGTGAGAGTGTAGACTGATGCAACCACTGCATAGATCAGTGTGGAGATTCTTTAAAAACTAGGACTAGAGGTATTCAACCCAGCTACTTCTGTCCTGGATACCTTCCCTGAAGAATGAAAAACATCATACCACAACAAGATATATGTACCTATGTTTATAGTAGCACAATTTGTAATAGCTAAATCTTGGAAACAACTCATTCTCTCTAAATGAAGGTCAGTACAGCTTAACCAATCCCTCTCTCCAGGCAAGAGTTCAAATTTTACAGTTCAATATTTACAGAAGATTATACAAAGTTTGTAAGAAATGATTAAATAAGTAAAGTTTGAAAAACTCTTAGAAACATACATTGAAGAGAACTGAGGATAGAAACACTATATTTCAGAATGTTAAAAATTACAGAATAGTGAACATTAGTAAAAAAAAAATTAGTTACAATGTAATTAAATCTCAAAATGTAAATGTAAGTGGACCATCTAAAGAATTCACACAAAGTCCTTTCAGAGACTAAAAAAAAAATTTTAAGCAGCATGAGCTTCAGTATAGGCACTAGTTGATAAGGAAAAATAAAACAGAAAAATAGAGAAAGGTTTTTTTTTTTTTACAATTTTTTTATTTTAAAGAGAATTAAAAAATAACAATAGCAAAATGCTAACAACATAGACAAAAATGAAACAAACCAAAAACTGTAGGAATAATACATGGTTTCAGAACAAAATGATAGGGATTAACAGTGGTTGTTATATTACATATTTTTATCTTTGTCAAAGTTGGTCAGATTGCCAGATGTAAGGATGCAAGATTAATCAAACAATTAAAGAGAATAAAAAGGGATAAAACTTAGATCCAAAATCTGGCAATTTTTCTATTACTTAAACATGAGGACAAATTAAAATATATTTTTACATAAATGTAGAGCTAAATACTTTCAAAGAAAAGGGATTGGGGGAGCATTGTGATTAGCAGCAGGGCTTTGATGGGGAATATTTTATGTTCTCAATGAAAACTGAAGAATCCCAAGTTAAGAAGATATTTATGAAGATTTCCAAAGAAATAAATTATTGAGCATATATATCTTAAAATATAATTGTCACTTAATATTTATTGCAGATTTACAGATAAGATTCCACGTGAATGCCACATGAGAGAGATGAATATGGAAAAAAAACCCAAAAAATCAAGCTGAAATTTTTGTTTTCTTCTAACTAGTATAGGCAGTTGCAAAATTAGTTTTAATAGAAAACAGAAAGTGAAATTAGGAAAGTTAAAATTGTATTAATACTCAACACAAAAAGACACAAAAATATGCAATTTTCAATTTGGTAGTAACATGGAGTTTGAAAAACAAGAACTAAATAAAATTATCGAAAAAATAATGGGAAAATGTAAAATGAAAAAAAATTAATGAAAGCAAAGATCAAGAAAGTTGAAATATATTCTGATTAATGAAAATATTGTCCTCTAATAATCATATTTCACAGAATAAACATTTTAAAAGTTACTTCAAAATAGAAAATGAGAATGTGCAACATATATTTTAAATTAAAATATTCTATGAATATTAACTAATAGATTAACACATAAATATAATCAATGTTACAAAATGCGCAAATATTTCATCTGTGCAAATTAACACCATGTAATTTAACACAATAATAAAGCTGGTTGCAAAACTAAAAATTTATTCTCTAATATCAAAAAAACACGCTCTAGGATTTGCCTTTAAAAATTAGTCAGAAAATGTGTTGGAGAGTATTAAAAGTGCTTTTAATATTAATGCTGCATATAGTTTATTAAGTATTAACATTAATGTTGTGCAGTTTATTGAGCATGAATACAATGTTAAAAGTTTCCATTTTTTTTGCAGTCGCAATGATATATTTTTACTATAGTTTCTTCTTTAAACAAAGTGTAGAAGACAAAATAATCAAAACTCTAAAGTGATATAAAATAATATGACAAGTTGATGGCATAAATTGTTTTTTCCTCACTCTTTGACAATCTAATTAACAAATCACTTGAAAAGCACTGCTCTAATGCATATGTGTCACTCATAGGTGAATCTACAATTTCTACATTAAGGTCTGTGAAGAAGTAGAAATACATCATACATTGAACGTGTGAGGCCTGAGATTTCAAGATAGATAACTCTAGGGTCAAATGAGGTTGAAAGAAGAAAATGAAACACAGCTGTAGGCAAGACAGGCATAGATAGAAAAACTATATGTAACTAGGTTACCATACCTCAATGATATTTATGCTATGGAGATAATGGAGATTTAATATGTGATATGTTTGTGTTAGTATATCTGAGATATAGCTTTAAAATTAGCTATTTCTTTTTGTTATAATTGTACTGAGACATTTATTTAGGAGACAAATCTACTTAGGGTACATATTCGGTGATGATTGTTTTGAATCCAGGAAAATGTTCTCACAAGAGCAAAACAGGCTATAATTTCAAGAGAAGTAGATGTTTCTGTTAACTTCATGTCTTGATTTATATTCAGCAGGTAGTATGATTTAAGAAATGCAAACTACTCAAAATGAATATATTAAATAATAAATAAAATGTATGTGTGCATTAATAGATGAAAAAATATACAAGAGAAGGAAAGGAGGGAGAGGAGGAAGGAAAGAAGGAAGCAAGGGAGGAAGAAAGGAAGGAAGGAGGGAAAGAAAGAAGGAAGAAAGGGAAAAGTAAAGGAGGGTAAGAAAGAAAACAAAAAAAAATGAAAGAAGCAAAGTTAGGATAAAATTTCCAGTGACAATTTTAGATCTCTAACCAAGGAGCACAGGAGACCCAGTATATTATGCATTTTCCTCAGGAAAAAAAGCTATCCAGGATTTTGCATGAGCTCATATAAGCAGAAATCACACAAATTTCTCCCAGGGTTTCCCTAACAGGATAGCTCATCCATCTTTGAAACTGAGATGAAATGATGTTTCTGCAGTTTCTACATCCATAGTGCACAGGAGCATGGAAATGTGAATTGAAAATTGCCGGTAATAATGCCAATAGGTAGGAAGGTATAGGAAACGTTTCCTTCATGGCAAACACATGAGTCTTCCTAGGAAGATCCAAATTCTTAGAAACAGAACACAAGGGTCATCTTTTATTCAGCACAGTGAGCACTCGCTCTCTTATCTGTTTGGTCCTCACACCATAAATGATGGGATTAAGTACAGGCGGAATCACCAAATAGAGGTTTGCAACAAGAATGTGAACGTAGTGTGGAATGCTGTGTCCAAATCGATGAGTGAGGAAGGAGAAGACTGACGGGATATAGAAAACACAGAGAACCGCGACGTGAGAGCCACACGTGCTGAGGGCTTTTCCCCGGGCAGCCTGAGACGGGAGGTGGAAGACAGCACGGAGAATGTACACATAGGAGATGCCAATAAGGACAAGATTCAAAAGAAACAGTGAGACCACAAAGAGTCCGTAGATAGCGTTTATGCGAATATTTCCACAGGATAACTTTGCAATGCCCATATGCTCACAGTAGGAATGGGCTATGGTGCGAGCATGGCAAAAAGGCAGCCGGTAGATGAGATAGATCAAGGGAAGTAAGAACAATGCTGGACGAATTACAATCCAGAAACCAATGCCCACCAGCACCCGAGATGTCAAGATGGTTGTGTAGTGTAGTGGAGCACAGATGGCCACATACCTGTCAAAAGCCATGGCCATCAGGACTTCAGCCTCCATGCCGGTGAAGGCGTGGATCAGAAACATCTGAGCCACACAAGCTCCAAAGCTAATCTCATGAGCATCAAACCAGAAGATACCCAGCATGCGGGGCACCGAGGTGGTAGAAAGAGCCAAATCAACTGTTGAAAGGATGGCCAGAAAGTAGAACATGGGCTCTCGGAGGGCCTGCTCTGTCTTGATGACTATCAAAATCGTGGCATTCCCCATTAAAGCCACAAGGTAAATAGAACAGAAAGGCAGAGAGAGCCAGCCGTGGATCTTTTCCAGACCTGGGATTCCAACAAGGAAAAATGTGGTTGGGTGAAATATACTGCTGTTATAGTGGTATAACATTCTGTGATAGAGGAAATTCTTCCTCCTGTGGTTGGAATGTGGAAAATATGAGAGTGAGAGAGAATAATCAGAGGAGGAAAAGGTAGTACATAAGCATATAAGTTGCTAGCTCTAAGTTTCGGCAGTGTTGAAGTCAGTCACGTTACTATAAAAATAAGTCTCTTAATGAAACCCATCATTGAATCATCCTCCTAATCATTTAAATTGCTCAGGACATGATTGGATTCTGAGTTTTCAGTCTTCCTGCTGATAGTCTTCTAATCCTGAAATGGAGATTTGCAGCAAAGTCAGTGCACACTTCCAATCTTTTAACCTCCCAGTTATTTTTGGAAGATAATAGACTGTGATCAAAATCTGAGAATCCAGTCTTTGGTAAGAGTCTCTGTAAACATTAACACAGTTCATGGAGCAAAGTTAATGGACTCGGAAGGAAGCTTTGAATGCCTTTAAGCAATTCATAATTAAAATGCCTTCCAAATCCTAGGATATAGGCACTCCCACAGAAAGTTAAATTCTTCTAACTCCTCACTGACTACATACAGACACATTTATAAAAACCCTGGCCCTATTCCAGTAGCTTCTCACAACAGTGAAGCATAAAATAAGCAACATAGCTGGATGTCCTGAGGCAAGTCTTGGTTCCTTGAGAATCCTGCCCTGCAGAGGAAATACTAGTTGCTTCTGCTGTACCAACTGCACAGAGGATCAGCTAGGAAAGGGGTGAGAGGAGCTAATGACACTGCACACTCTGTCCACCATCCACACCACAGCAGTCCTTCTCAGAACCTGTGCTAATTTCATCTAAGCCGGGAGGTCACGACTTACGTGTTCACTTCTGTCATCATTCAAGACCCTGGAATGGAAAGAGTAAAATCCTGACAGCCTCCGATTGTGTTGGTTTGCTAGGAGGTATCTTTTGTAGTTTTGTGGAATTTCAATGCTTCGACAGAGAGGGAAACAACATGTGCTACATCCTGAAGGAACAGAGAATGATAATTAAGTTAAGCTTTCAAAGGGCTTCAAATGAACCAAGCCACTTAAAATGATATAAAGAGAATTTTCCTGTAGGCTGTGGCACAGATGCTTCCAAAAGAAAGCCTGGAGCCTTGCATTCATCCTTGGTAGTGGCTGAAATTTCTAACCATATTTTTAATTATCTTGCTATTTTCAATAAGGTGACAAAATAAATGAATTTTCCGTATTTGTTAATCCATTCCAACACAGGTCACAAAAACATTGCAAAGCCTCAGTTGTTTCTACAAAAACACAGAGACTCTGGCCAATTAATATGTTGTCTGGCAGAAAGATAATGGCAAAACCAATGGTGTAGCATCCCTGTTCGTTACTTTGGGGCTAACCCTAGCAGCCTGTCTCAGCGGTATATGTGTACCAGCCTCATTAATTCCTCCTCCGATAGAAACTGAATTGATCTCATGGAATTAATAAGATTGTTAAGCCTGAATCTTCATGAGAAGTTTTACACATAACATTTAACTTAATATATAACTTATTTATGAATAATACATACCCACTACTTGTATGTATTGTGATTTAGTATGGATAGATTTAATTTAACACTTATCTCTTTTCCTGCTGGGCCTATGTCAGCCACACAGTCCAGAACTCAGCCTGTGTTGCCGTGCTTCTCTCCATGGATGGCCACATCACTCACCAGGAATCATAGCTGCTTCACCTCAGCCTTCCACAGAGTGCCGAGAAGTACCATACCTGCTCTCCCTCAGGGGTAGCAATGGAAAGGGAACTTTGTGGTAGGTTTCTACCACCTGAGGCCTCTTTTCTAATCTTGGCTTTAGACAGAGGTCAGAGATCGAGTCCCTAGTGACTGCTCTCAACCTCTAGATTTGCTCCTGCAAAAAAAAGAAAGAAAAAAGAAAACTGGGAACACAAGCAAACTAAGATGTGTGGATGTACAGAGGAAATATAAAAAAGTGTAGATTAAATACATAATTATTGCTCACTTTGACAATATACAGAAAAAGATGTTTAAGCTGATAGATCTTTTGCAGAAGGGAAGACACAAAGATCTGGAGGGAGGGGGAATGAGGAGAAGGAAATGGAAGAATTAAGATGTGTTATGCATATGCACCAATTCCCTTGAGGAATGTAATCATTATGTACTGCGAAGATGTCCTAATAAAAATGGGAAAAAACTAAAACTATGGATTAAAAAACATAATTCCTTCTCCACATGAATGTGATTCTGTGACACTTCTATACATGCGAGAAACTGGCCACTTTAATTGCAAACATTTTAAATAGTAAGAAAGGCTTCTTTAGCCTTTCATTAGCTTTCAATGTTTGTGTTTCTGCTCAGTGACAGATTTTTCTTAATTACTAAAGGGCTTAGATTTTTTTCTTGATCAACATAAAGACACAGAGCCAAAATATTTCACCCAAATTGACTTCTGTGCATGAATTTTTCATTGCCACAACTTATTCATAAAAAAATCCTATTGATAAATATCTAAAATTTCAGGTTGTGAATTACTAAGAAGTATGAAGTCCGTGATGCTGAAATCTCGGCTTTAACATGTGATAGCTCTGGAAGTTTGGATGACTTAGATACCATTACTACCTCTCCATTTCTTTTTTAAAAAATTGGACTAATAATAGTACTTCCCTTGCTAGGTAAATATAAGACATAAAGTAAACATGAGGCATCATGATTAATATCTTATATATGTATTAAATCTGAGGCATCTAGGATTATGTCACATATATATATATATATATATATATATATATATATATATATATACATTAGTACTTTCTTTTTCTTCATGTGTAGTTTGTTTTAAAATGTATGGTTGTTAAATAATTATTTGTATTATTTTAGATTTCTGCTCACAAGGACCACTTACGATATATGACTTATGCAAAACAGATTGAGGAATCACGTATATTACCAATTTATGTACATGTTTATTCTGAATTCTACCACATTTTCCTCTGAATTTTGAAGTCAATCATGTATGTATCTTGTGATTTTTATTAGAGTGTGATTATTTTGAGTGAAAAAATAGATCAGGTTATTATATAATTGAGGTTTCTGAGAAGCACTGACATGAGGAGTAATATCCTACATCTGATTTTGAGTATCTTTTCCAATATTCTACACAAATATTTAAAACATCTCCACATTTACAGCTTTTGTTTTTTGTGCATATATAGTAAAATATTTTCTTTGGTTCAGTCAAATTTTCACATCCAGTAGAAAACCAACCTTATGGTATTTGCCAGGGGCATTCTTTGTTGCTGTTGTTATTGTTTGTTTTTTTCCATGCAAATAAGGAAGCATCTAAAGTTGGAAGCTCTTGAAGATACTTTGGATCCATGAGGGGTGTCCTAGGATGAAAGTAAGTTATAGAATTGCAGCACCAGTCAAATATTATCGAAATTATTCTCTAGTGAAAATCATGCTGCAGTGGCAAATGAAACACCAAGACATCACCCAGGATTTGGAGGTAGATTTATTAATGTTGATGGACCTGACCCTGAATCATTGCCAGTGTCAGGTCCAGATCTCTAGTAGTTTTGAGCCTATGGGAGTTTGCAAGCAGGAAGTACAGAAACAGAATATTTGCCAGTTATTCATTGGTTACATCTTACAGCCTTATTACTGATTGGCCTAAGGGAAAATTATATCATACAGGCAAGTTCAAATTATGGGAAAGCTCAGAGTTACAGGAAACACTTGATTGAGGTAACATATGGGTTCAGGATGGGGTTGGTTAGATAAGGGAAGTAAACACTTGATGCTGGAAAAAACAAATCTACTCAGGGCAGTAGCTAGTTGCAGACTGGTATAGGACCTCAGAAATAAAAATTTAACTATTTTCTTTTTCAATGTACTTATTGAAATAATTCTTTTTAAATATATGTCTGCACAATTGTTATGATCTTTGTCATTTTTGCTCCCTCTTCTGCTCTCCCATTCCCTCTTCTGGGGAAAGAAATTTTAAAAGCTCTAAATAAAGGAAGAGCTACTTTATATCTCTAAACTAAAATTTCATTGTAAGGATGTATTTCCTCACAATGGGTTCTATAGATTTAACACCATTTTATCAAAATCCCAGCAAGTTGCTTTGTGGATCTCAGGAAAATGATTCTAAGCTTTATACAGAACAGCAGAAGATTCAGAAGGACTGAGAAAAAATTGAATATGTTGGAGTACTGTCTTAGTTACTTTTCTCATTGCTGAGACAAAAATATCAACACCCAAAGTTAAAGGGGGAAAGGATTTAGCTCACAGTTTATATAGATTTCACACTATAATTTGCTGGCCCCATGGCAGGGAGGTTTGGCAGACGGATATTGCCAAGAAGAACCGTTTCATGGCAAGTAGAAGACAGCAAAAGCAAGCAAGCAAGGGACCATAACAACATCTTTCTGTCCCTTTTATCTTATCCAGGCTCCTCAGGGTAGAGAGCACTCACACCCTTAATTCTACTGCCATTGAGCCTAGCATTGCACTATGAATCAATTCCAGTGTCACACACCGTAAATCTAGCTACCTCTGAAAATACTCCACCATGACTGCATGAGGCTTTGTGGGGACTTCTAAACACAAGTCGCAAGTACTGATGCTACCCATTTGATACTTGTAATAAAGCTGCAATAATTACAATAGATAACACAATAGAACAGAACAAATGCTAAAAGATATATACAAATATAGTGACCTAATCCTTTTTTTATCTCTTCCTGTAGTTTTTCTGTATCTTTATTTATTTCGTGTTATTTTTATTAGTATGCAGAATAAGCAAAAGCAATTGCATGTAGAAAGAATAAATTTCTCAACAAATGGCACTGGAAAAGCTGAAAGAGTATATGTGCAAAACAGAACAAAGACAGAGAACTTACTTCTCAAATTTAATACAAAACATTGATGAGCCAAATAATCAAAAAATTAAAAACTAAAAACAAAACAAAATACTACAAAAGATAATGTAAGAGAAAATTTTGTGGCCTTGAGTTTAGCAAGATAAAGAACATAATTCATGAAAGACTAAATGGATAGCTTCAAAGTTATTAAAATTAAAATCTGTTCTGTAAGACATTGTCAAAAGAGTGAAAAAATAAGTCATGGTAGAGTGGAAACTACCCCCAATTTACACAAATGACAAACTATTTTTATCCAGAACACAATTCTGATAATGTTGTGTGTTATTCCAGATATGCATCATTCTGGACATAGATGGTGGATAATGAGAGCATGGGTTCTCGTTGGTAGAGTAGGAGCTCCAAAAACTCCATAAACACTTGGAAATTAAACAACAACCTTCTGAACAATCAATGGGTCACTGAAGAAATTAAAGAGGAAATTAAAAAATACCTACAAACAAATGAAAATGTAAATTCAACTTACTGGAATCTATGGGATGCAGTGAAAGCAGTCCTCAGAGGTAAATTTATAGCAGTGAATTCACACATAAGGAAAACAGAAAGAGAACAAATAAGTAGCCTAATGTTACATGTCAAACTATTAGAAAAAGAAGAACAAGTCAGGCCCAAAGCCCAAAGAAGGGAGGCGATTATAAAGATTAGGACAGAAATTACTGCAATCGAGACAAAGAAAACCCTCCAAAAAATAAACGAATCAAAGAGCTGGTTCTTTGAAAGAATAAATAAAATTGATAAACCCCTAGCCAACCTTCTCAAGAAAAGAAAGGAAAGAACTCAAATTCATGCAACAAGGAATGAAAAGGATGAAATTACCACAGATTCCACAGAAATTCTGAAGATCATTAATACCTACTTTGAAAATCTTTACTCCTAAAGGATAGAAAACAGAAGAAATGGACAGATTCCTAGATACGTATGAACTACCAAGGTTGAGTCAAGAAGATATCAAATTCCTGAACAACCCAATATCAATTAATGAGATTGACAGCGTGATTAAAAACGTACCGATAAAGAAAAGCCAAGGCCTGGATGGATTCACAGCAAAATTTTACAAGAAATTCAGAGAAGATTTAATACTAACCCTCTTCAAACTATTCAATGAAAT
>NW_004955414.1:20588907-20596212 GCF_000276665.1 Chinchilla lanigera
AAAAAAACAAAAAAGTGGAGTATGGAAGTAGTCTTTTCAATAATTTTATTCATTCATTCTTTTTGTTGTTGCTATGCTCAGGTCAAACACAGGGTGTCTCACGTCATGGAAAAGTACTGTATTACTATGCAAGTACATAGTTTGGAAGGAGAGAGTTTTTTTTGAAGAAGAAGATTAACTTCATAATGGAGAATCAAGATGAACACTACCTTAGTCACAAAATCCAGGCACATATCAAAAGTAATATCAATGTATTCCACCTCTGCTCTCTTCTTTCTCTCCAAAACATAAGCCTATTGTAATTATGAGATAAGCAACAGAGAAATCTCAATAGAGTGAAGTTTTATGAAACTCCTAACTGATCTGGAAAACTTCCAAGAATTCAAAAATGAGAAAAGTCTCCATTTCTTTTACCATTAAGAGGAATGTAAGAAGATGGAATTGGTGGCACACACCTGCAGATGTCAGCAATCTCAGCACCGTGAGAAGCTGAGGCATGAGGATATCAAGCTAGAGTTCAGCTAGGGCAATTTGTTTACTTAGGAAGAACTTGTCTCAAAATAAAACCAGTCTGGAGAAGGCCTTTGGTTAAAATCTAGAATTGGAAAAAGAAGTTTAAGTATGACCATGGGTTGTGCTTGCTGGACCAGATTCTGGAGAAGTAATAAAAGAATAGGCAGGTATTGATATCTGAAAAAAATATAATTTGTAATTTTGATTCAAGGAGTATCAATATGGTTTCTTGATTTTAACAAATATTTCACACTAATAGAAGAATAAAATGCATAGAGTATCCTAAGGCAAATGGCTCCTGAGGAAAGCATAGATGTTCTGAGCAAAGCATCTATCTCTTCTTCAGTGGCTGCAGAACCAAGATAGGGTACTTTTTGCCTTCAGCATTCTACACGCTGTCCAGCTTTGTGCTGCATCATCATTGCATTTCTATCCATTAACTACTCTTGAGTGCCAGCCCCTCTTGACAAGGGCATTCCCATAGGACCAGAAACTGTGGTCATTATAACCCTAGAGAAGAAAAATGATGTCAAAGTTAATTCTTCTCCTCAAGGACAGGAGGTAGCCATGGCAGTCTAGACTCTCAGATTGAGAAGTAACTGAGAAGTGTCCTGAAGATCCTCTGATGGAGGAAAACAATGCTCTTAGTAATTGAGAATGACGGAAGAGAATAATGTGTGCTCTGAATAACTAGATGAAGTAGCTACTAACTGTTCAATGCTAGGAAAATAATATTAGGACATATTTTGCCACTGTATAACAGGAATAATGACATTCAAATTGTTAACCTAATGTGAACAGGAAAATAAATAAATAATTTACTAATCAAAAGGGGAACTTATAATAGCAATTTTAAATAATAGCAATTTTAAATAACAAAAACTTTGGGGTACACATAGAGTTGATCCATGACACTCAAAGCTTTCACCAGCCATTTGATAGGAGGGTGAGCTTTCTACTGTCTTCATCCAACAAGAACTCTTATTTACAAGAGCCCACAAAATGGCCACTGACCAACCCAGAGCTGTTACACTAAGAAGAAAAGATGAAGATTCGGTCTGACTCAAGAAGATGTAACCCTATATCCTCACTATGCAGCAAAAAAGTAAATTCTCCCAAAGTACAGTTGTGAAGCACATATGTGTTCATTCAGAAGCTATGCAGATAATAAATGTCAGTAAAAGAATGTGTTTTGCAAATCTCCTCTGCTTTGATTAAAATACAATGTTCTCATCTTCTCCCTCTAATGTTCTTCCCCAGTCACAACTGAAGTAATATATCTCAAGTGCATTATCTTTGTGTTGTTTCTCAGGATCCATTCCTTTTGTCTTCTGTTTATCTTAACTCATGACGTAAATAATCAAAATATTTTCATCTGTCATGTACATTGCCTGTCAGATCCATCATTTTATTTGTCTTCTCTTCAATGTCAAATCAGTTCAAGTCACTGTCAGTAAAATTCTGACTCAAAGAAAAATGGTTTCATGGTGGCTTTTAGGGCTGCTATAGCTACCACATATAAAATATAGTTTTTATCAAATTTAGAGTATATGAAATTTCTGCTTTTCTAAAGTTTGGTATTATGGTATTGCCTTCTCCAAAATGCTTAATATCTGCACTATTTTATTAAGTTTTCCTAAATCTTGCAACAGATTACTATTTCATTTGAATTAATGACTAAAATATCAAACACATATCATTGAAGAAATCAATTCTTATTAAGTAATGTTTTTGAGAAAAAATCACATTGCAGTCTCATTGTGTGTAAATGTTTACCCTATTCACTAGAATACTAACTTCAGAGAAATTGAACACAGAAAAAATATGTAATATGTAAGCACTGAGGAAAATACATGGTGAATACTTAGAAACCCATTACAGTAAAAGTTACATTGACTAGAAAAATGGGATAAGTGTGTATGAAGTTAGAGAGAGTATTTTAAATATTTTGAGGGTGATAAAGGACAATATGACTTCTACTGTAATGAATATTTTTATTTAATCATTCCCCCTTGTGAATGATTATCCCTTACTGATAAAATATTTATGGAAATTAATGTCAAATAGTAGCATTACAGTGTGTTCTCATCCACATTGTAAATTCTGGCTCTTCCCCAAAGTCAAAATTACTATGAAAGATAGATGGTTTCATAGAATTCAGAAAATCAGAGCAGCCACGATGGCACAATTAAAAACTCTTGTGAAAGAAGACCTCCAGAACTTCTTGAGAAAGTGGCCAGAATGGTGGGAAGTTGTTCCTATACAGCGTATATTAGTTCATTTAACTAAACATTATTTAGTTAACTAAACGTTATTTTAGTTTATTTAATTAATCATTAAATAAACCAGAGTGCTTTTCCACCGGGGAGAAAAAGAATGATGCATGTTCACCGTGAAGGGGAGTATTTTGAAGAGGAGTCATGGTAAGGTGATTTTCACTGCAATAGAGTTTTTAAACTTTAAATAACCATCATATTTATTGATCGTGCTTCCAAATTTAACCCTTCACTTTCTATACTTTTTTTTTGAAACAGCATTCATTAACATTGGGAGCAAAAGCCTAGGAAACTTTTGATTTAGGCAGTGCTTCTTAACCTAAAGAGTTTTTGGCCACACAGTGCCAAGAAACTTTGGGGATATATTCCAGGCATCAATTATATAGGTGCTTAGGATGTCTATAAACATCGTATAATGTGACAGAAAGCCATCACAATAAAGGCTTAGCTAGTCCAATGTGGATACTGTCAATACTGAAAAACACTACTTTAAGGATAAAACTATTCTAAAAATCAAAGTTCTCAGTTTAAGTCTCAGTGCGATGTGAAGGCAAAATGCAAGGACTTTAGATCTATGGAATCACAGATCATGGTTTGTAGGTCCAGACATCTTTATCTTTGAGCTCCAATTCTGATTGTTATTAACTGTGAAACTTAAAGTAATAGGTGGGCATTTTTGCCTTTTTATCATTTTTTCTATGAAATGAGTTCATAATAATGTTGCCTGGGTAACAATCTCCCTTACATACTCCACTAGTTAATATATGTTAAACACTGAGACTGCATTAAATACTCAGTAAGAGATAATCAAACTGGACTCCTGCTCCTTCAGGGCTGGGTAGTTATTATTTACTATTAGTATTCTCCCAAGCTGTCAGTTCCATGGCTCTATATTTGGTATCCTGAACTGAAACATGTTTCAAGGACCTTAACAATTATTTTAAGCAGATTATATATATATATATATGCATTCAGTAAAATAATCAGAAGGGTAGTTTCTATACATCCAAACTAATGAGCCTCAGGTAGTCTTGATCATGAGATTGCTTCTGATGTATATTTTTTTAAATAAAGAAAACTCTTCTCTTTGTAAGTGTGTCTCATGTTTAGGAAAATTAACTCGCATGCTAATATATTATGTTGACATTCTGAAGTGTGTATTATATTGAATAGGTTAGGTTTTGGAGAATTTGGAGAATTTTATATCTTATTAGTCATGAAAGAATAATATCTATTTTTCTGTTAAATAGTGCAGTGAAAGAGAAAAACCACAGACAATGAGTCTGGTGATATTTTGCAAACTGTGTTCCACTCCACCTATCTCATTAAAACAATTTAAATGATAGTTCATTGTTTCTTCTCAAAGACTGATCACTGCTTTCCTACTACTAGTTTTCCAGGACACCATCATTGTCCAAAATATTATTCAGCACCATTAATTTCACAAATACTTGCCATATGGTTCCCTAATCACAGTGTATTTTAATTAAAACTTGTATAGGGGCAAATTTAGGACTGGCTGATGGGGCAAGTAAAGGACTGCCACATTTTACATTGAGGATTTTTCTTCTAAAGAAAACTACCCCAATAAAGAGAGTATGATATTTCTTTTCTATTTTCACATCATCCAGACTTAAGAACATCTTTTTATTAGTTCAGACTATAAAACACTTTAGGAAAATGCAACAGTGTGCGTGCATAAGTGAAAGAGGGATGTAGGAAGCCCTCAGTTTTACAATGCGATGTGTTCATAGAGACACAAGTTCTTTATTGGGCCTCAGAGTCATGTGCAGAATGAATAAAAGGTGACTGGATACCAGAGAGTGGCATGATGTATCATGTGGAAGTTAATACAAACTGACTATTATGTCTCAAAAACTTTGAATTGTGTATCCTAAAACTGAGCATGTCCTAACATATCAGCTGTAGATATTCGCCTTCTATGAGAACTTGTACAACACAGAAGCACAAGGCTTAATGTACCAGAGCACAGAAGCCATAAGTTCCTTTCTAAGGTACTCTACTTGAGCAACACCTAGCGTTTAGTGTCATACTCTTTTCTAAATGTTATAGTGAAATATCAAGTTAAAGACTTTTAAAAAGCCAGAAAAATAGAACAGAAAGTAATTGGTATGAAAGTTGTAATCAAAACGTTTTAACATATGGTGGAGCTTAAGGAGAGAAGGGAATAAGACAGATCAATATTTAAGACACAGAAAACCAGAAGTATTTGTTCCAAATTAGTGTATTATACATAAGCAGAAATTTGTGTCTTTCTTGATACTCTTATTTAAAAGTTAAAGAAGGAAGGAAGCCCTACCAAAAGATACTATTCTTAATGAATCCTCTGAAATGTTTAACTAAAGAATGACAGAAAATCTACACATGTATTTTAAAAAATGTAAAGAGAGAGATTATGACTTCCAGATTCTTCTGAGGCAATTATAATGTGTACTCCAAACTGGGATGAGAGTATCAAGGAAAATAAGATCATTATGGTTCCATAAAATTGATTACAAAATCAAAACCAAAAAAGAAATATTAATAAATCTAATCTGTTGATATATTCAAACATATATGCAAGCATTTGTTTATTTCTTTGAGTTTAACTTGGTCATTAAGTTCATTTTACATGAAAAAATCACAGAAAATGATTCACTATATTAACACAAAAGGAGAAAATAATAATTTATATCATAACAATAATTGACAATTGATAATCATAATCTAGGTTTCTAAGAAAGATATTTGTCTAAATTTCATGTTAATAAATCTATTAAGGTAGAGATAGAAAATAATTTCCTTAGTTTGTTTTAAAAACTATAATAAATATCAATCTTAGTTCTAAAATATTAATGTTTTCCCAGAGACAGGAAAAGAAAATTTTCTACAGATATCACTGAGAAGAACAGAAAGATTGGAAGGAAAGAAACAATGCTTTCTTATTATTCACAGATAGTATTTGTGAAGTACCAGTAAATGCAAAATACTCTGAAGAGAAGTCCTGAGAACCAACAGGTTAACTCTTCAGGCTAAGTACATGCATTTCTACCCAAAACACAAGTGTAAATAGAAGCTAACATTTCAGCCTAAGTGTAGAGGCATAAAAATTACAGAATAAGAACTAATGAAAGATTTGCAAGACTTTTACACTTAAAATTTCGAAGATGGCTGAGAGATATTTAATAGCAACCAATTCAAGCAAGGGATTCACTATGTGAATTAGAACACTTATTTTAAAAGTGTTATTACTCCAAATTGTCTCATAAATTAAGCTTAAGATTTTGTAAAAATTGAATACTTCTTTTAAGTTTTAATGTAGGCATACAAATATCAAAAAGGTCACAGCTGTTTGAAGTAAAATTGGTCTAAACCTGTTGGGCTGACACTATTCTACAACAAAGTTTCACATAAAATTGTAATAATTCAAGAAAATATTAGATTAAGGCAAGGGTAGAAAAATATTGTCCAGCGGAACTGAACAAAAAGACCCCAAACAGCCTCAGAGAGACACATTACACTGTATGACAAAGGCAGATCTAAGGTGCAGGGATGATGCTTTATCCAGTAAATGATTGAGTGAACCATATAATTATATAAGTTGTATTCCTTGATCACCCATAAAAATACATTCTACATAGATTCTATATCCAAATATAAAAAATGAGGCCATCAACCTTTGAAAGATTTCATATAATAGTGTCATTGATTATATTAGCAAATGTGGCAGTTACATATTTATAGGCCCTTAGCTTTGAACAAGGTCTTCATTGTCTCCTCTGCAAGAATGGAACCAGACACAATGCACATTTTTTACCTGTACAAGTAGCATGATATTTATCTTGAACAGTAGAGGATGCTGTAGGGACACTTAGAGGAGATACTCTGAAGTACTTGTTTGGATTTTCTTGTTTTCACTATGCACATAGCAGAAGAAAGTATGGGAGATATTTAGTGATGCTCATCCCATCAAATTTCAGCAGTATCCCTAGTAAAACTCTTTCTTAATCTTACAGTTATTTGACCAGTTAACTTCACAGCCATAGCTTACCTGTAACAAAAAGATGTGTCTCCATTTTATCAGTCCATGCCATGATTTCGTGTCTATCTGTACTGCAACAAATGTAAACTTCCTTCATTCTGAACTATTTCTCTGCCTGCCAACTTCAGCATATCTGCATCTTGGAGGAAACTTCTTGCTTCTTAACTCTGAAAGAGGATTTGTGTTGCTAGCACTGGCCCACCTCTTCCCCCTGGGGATTTTCTTTCCTGGCCAAGGCAACTGAATGTACTATTTTGGCATCCAGTGAGCTGAATGTGCAAATTCTCCAGTAAATTCTCAGCTTTTCACTTGAGGAAGACCTCTCCCTTCTTCCAAACTTACTTCTTCCTAAAATAGCCTCCCCCAAATCTAGAGTACATATAAAGTTATTTTTACACTCTTTTTTATTTTAAAAAATAAAAGAAGGAAAACATATTAACAGACACACATCCATTTACAAAATAGCCTAAGGAC
>NW_004955414.1:20596648-20597894 GCF_000276665.1 Chinchilla lanigera
TGATGAGTCCTATTCATATTACTCAATGAATTTTGTCTTCTAGGTGGAACCTGAATAACATGGTAGGCAATTAAAAAAAAAACTCTAAAACTATTTTTAAAAGAACTAGATTTACTTTAAAGTTTGTAACATTTCTGCTCATCAAACATAGCACAAGAAGAGTACATACATACAAAATTATCAAAACAAACAAAACTACAATTTTTCTCAGAGCAATACAGTTCTTTCCATTCATCTAGCCTCATCTACTGGTTTGACCTGATTGAGACTTAGAAAGTTAGACAACAAGGGTATCTCCTCTTGAATTTCTGTTGTGTCCATCCATCAGCTGTAGAGTGTCCTTAAGAATGTTTATTTTTCCTTCCTCTATTTCCAGGGTTTTCTGGGATTTCTCACTACAGAAATCTCTGAGAAATACACTTAGAGGTATATTTTAACGAATACTATGTTTAAAATAGAGAATCTTTGCAATAAATATATAGAAAGAAGAATGGAATTAAGTAAGGCTGGCCAGAAGGAGAATGTGAACTGCAAGTCAGGTCTGATGAAAACCTTGTCCAACATCAGAGGAAACTCGGAAACTAAAATTACCCAACCAAAGACTTCTGCATTAGGTTGAATGCGTGAGGCTTCTGCAGCCTTTCTAAACCATTTGCTGCTGGACGGGTGCTGGCTTTGGAGAAGGCACATTTCTCCAGGTGAAGCTATCACTGAAGTCATTAACAGTACAGTGGAAGAAGCACTCCCAGCTCCAAGGGCTACAATTCCTCCCTTGAGGCAGGACCTGGGTAGTGCATGTCCAGGCTCATCACGACCCAGGCAGAGTACTTTCTGTTTCAGGAAAGTGTTCACTAGGAAAACTAAACAAGGTTCCTTAAAACCGCCTCCCAAATTGGAATGTGCGGACAAACCCTAGACGAATCTGCTTAGTCCTGACACTGTAGACTACAGGGTTAAGCACCGGGGGCAGAAGCAGGTAGATGTCAGCCATGAGGACATGGACGGTTGGAGGCAAATGTTTCCCAAAGCGATGGACCATGGACACCCCAATCACTGGGACAAAGAAGATGAGCACCACACAGAGATGGGATACACACGTGTTGAGAGCTTTCAGCCGCTCTTCCCGCGAGGCGATACCAAGCACGGCATTGAGAATCAGCACATAGGAAAGAAGTATGAGGACCGAGTCCACACCTAGAGTGACAATAACTACACACAGGCCATAAATGCTGTTGATCTTGGCATT
>NW_004955414.1:20598949-20600447 GCF_000276665.1 Chinchilla lanigera
ATACAGAGTTCAAAAATAATTTAGAAAGTTTTCCTATCTCCATCCCAAAGATTTTACAAATGTTTTACATGAGATCTATTAAAAGGTCACTGAAGTTGATTTTAATGCAGTTTAAATACTTTGAGGTTGAAAGAGACCTAGCAGGAAGGGATTGAGAATAATGAGCTCTGCTTGAAATAGTGAATGCTTAGAAAGTCTCAGGTCACTGATTCACCTAATCCAACTAATTAAGAAAAAACTAGTATGTTCATTTAATTTTCTGACAGCCTCTCCATCCTCTTAGCTGCATTTCAGACACTATTCTCCATTGACCACCTAATTTTAAAAGTTCTGAAAAATATTGGAGCAGGATATTATAATATGTCAAGCTTTTCAAATGTTTTACAAAGATTGATACCTGTTTTTTCCCCTCTTGAACAAAGTTTACACTGTTCATCTTATAATCTTGCTCTTTATAATTATATATTAACCCAAAATGCGCTATAATCTACCTAATATTTATTTGTGATTTAAAATGAAAACTTACCTCAAATATATGCATGACAGTTGTGCACTATGATCACTTAATTTGCTGTGAAATAACATGTTTTCCAAATAACTCAGTTGCATTTTGTCTTTTTCTTACTCAAGTTATCTCCACTAGAGATAGTCAAATTATTTTTCTCTTCAAACCTCTGTCTCTGCCTCTGTCTTTCTCTTTTTCTTTATGTCTCTCTTTATGTACTTTTAGTTTTTGTTGTCTTTGGTCTATCCATCATTTGATAAGAATCACCTAATTATAGACACTGTAATTTTCATGCCCCTTGGACCACTGGTCTGGAAAACCTGTGACTGTGTGAATAGTGAAGCTTAAATGCTTCCACTATTTCTGTGAATAGCTCTCATTTCTCAGGGGTAGAACATTAAAGATTGGAATCAAACTGGTAAATCCCCAGAGATGAAGCAACTCTAAACATCCCTTAACCCCAGCTATAGCAAATGTATATGGTCAGGAATCCTGGAAATAATAGAAATGCATCCCTAGCACATCTATGCTTCTCAGTCCTTTCAAATGTAACACTTTTCTCAAATGAGGTTAAAAGAGTAAATTCATAATAACATCTCCAGTATGGAGCGTTCCTAAAGCCAGTCTTAATTTGAGGCCTGCTACAGGCCAAAATAATGAATCTCAAGGATGGGTCTTCCATTATAAGACTTTTACCATTTCTCACTGAACAGAATTATCAGTCATGTTTCTAGCAACCATTTTTAAGCAACAAGGATCAAGGATTTGTATTAAACATGACTGCCACAGAATTTACTGTGGAGTGTTACACATCAATACATCATTTTTCTTTATACCTTGGTTCTCCTAAATTTGTTTTTATTTTTATACTTTCTTAAAGTTAACTCCCTGACAAAGTTATATACAGGTTTATGCAGGTATTGATGAGTCCTATTCATATAACTCAATGAATTTTGTCTTCTAGGTGGAACCTGAATAACATGGTAGGCAATT
>NW_004955414.1:20601372-20631388 GCF_000276665.1 Chinchilla lanigera
TAGATGCCACATTTCACAAAATTATTATGGGTCCAGTGATATTTATTATTTTATGTACATTGTACTTTATGACTCCATCAGTGTGAGTAATTCTGTTCACTGATTATGAGGTAGCAGCTTTATCTTTCTGCAACAAGCAAGTTAAGTGAGTCACTTTAGTTTTCCTTGTTTACTGTAGGATTTGTTTTTTTAATATTTTGCTTATGACTTTTACATCAGTATTTATCAGTGAGAGTTGCTTGAAATTTTCCTTGTTTGCCATCTCTTTTTTCTTTTTTTTTTTTTTAGTACCACTGAGGTATATCCCTGCTATAGCCCCTTTACTATCTCTCTGAAGTGTTTTGGTATATAAAATAATACAGAGTTCAAAAATAATTTAGAAAGTTTTCCTATCTCCATCCCAAAGATTTTACAAATGTTTTACATGAGATCTATTAAAAGGTCACTGAAGAGTAGTTTTAATATTTTAATTTTAAAGAGAAAAAACCAGAAAGTCAAAAACGAAACAACAGCAAAAAAATAAAAACAGTACAGAATTTCAAAACAAGGTGATAGGAAGCTAACAATAGTTGTTATAGTATACATTGTTGTCTTCAAAGTAGTTGCTCAGATCACCAGACATCTGCAAGCAAGATCAATCAAATAATTGAGCATTAACTGTTCATTTCAACAAACCAATAGAAATCAATAGTACAATTATCACAGCTATCTTGTGCATGTGCATGTGTGTGTGTGTGTGTGTGTGTGTGTGTGTATTCCCCTCATTTTCTTGTTTCCCCCATTACAGCTATTCCTTCCTTTTAAAAAAAGATGAACATAACCATGAAATTGTGTTTCAAACAGACTATTAGAACAGATTCAGTAGTTGATACAATATATATGGTTGCCTTCCTAGTAGTAATTCAGAGTAGAAGATATAGGTAAGATATATTGTCTATAATATATTATCACAAAAAGTTGTTACACAGCTATTTTCCCTTAGTTCTTTTAAAAAGAGTACGCTTAGTTACAAGTTGGAGAGTTAATTGTTACAGGTAATGCAATTTCTTATCTTTTTTGTCAGTTTTGAAATAATTTGGAGAAATTAAAAGTTATATTTTAGGAATATTTACATAATTATATGGATTTTTTATTCTTAAACCATGTTTATCTAAAATGTGTACTCTGGGTATATAATTTTATATGTTTTGGCTAAATGCTGTTCATTAGGTACCTTTATGTCTATGGCCATATCACTGTATCCTTTTTTTCCATTACTCATCTTAGTTTTTTGGGAATTCTTTCTTTTATAATTGCCAGTCTCACAGTAGATGAATAGTTTTGTTAGTCTGCCATATAATCAACTGTCAGAAGTTGGATGCTCCAGTAGCAGGTATTGAGGAAGAGTTTGAGACACAAACGGTTTCTTAGGAATTGAGGGAAGAAGCAAGATTGGAAGACAGGAAAAGATGAACTGCCACTCAAGGCTGAGAGTTGGGGTCATGCGCTGGGGCGTTCTGGCCCACCCTGAGCACTGACACCCTGCTTCACTCTTTCATCCCATATGGGAGCCCTGGAAGAGTGTGATCACAGGTACATGTTTCTCTCAGGTGCAGGCAACTCTGGAAAAACAGGCAATATGCACATAGTCATATTGTAGCCTGTAACTGAACCGGGCCTCACTTCTTTACCAGCTTCTCTCTCAGTTACTCTCTGTCGTCTTCTCTCTCCTGTCCTCACTCTTGGAGACTCAAGATTGCTATTTGATGCAGAATAATTTGCCTTTTCCAGAAATCATTCTCAGATTCTATTCCAAAGAATGCTTCAAAGCCTCCCTCAACCTCATGACCTAACGTTCAAGTCTTTTCTCCCAAGTTCCTTTGTCATCAAACTTCCCTCCACTTCTCTACCTCCACTGATCAGATCAGCCCGGGCATATTAGCCTTGCTCCACCTTGTCTAGTCAGTACTTATAGGAGGGCTTCTGACTGTCTCTCAGTCATAGGTTTACTTAGAAGACCAGATACCACACGGTAAACTTGAACAGGCCCTGGATCTGCAGCACTGACATGGCATTCTCTGGATGGAACACCAGTTGTGAACGCATGCCCGGTGAATGCATGCGTGTGCTTCCCATTACCACAGAGACATCACTGACTCTCGGTCTTCTCAATCCCCTGTGCCCAGCTTTCAGGAGCCTCTACGCTCTCCATCAGGAATGTTTCCTTCTAAGATCCAAGTGGTGCTGGAAACATTTGCCCTACAGCAAGACATAGTAGACACTGAATCAGTCTTGCCCAGCAGAGTCGTGTGTCAGGACAAAGACACTAATTTTCTAGGTCTGTAAACTCCTCCCTCCCCAAATCTCCCTTCTGCTTGACTGCCTTCGTCACAGTAAATGCCATACATTCCCATACCCTCAGAACAGAGTTTTCTTCTGCTACCAAGGCAGTTCATTTGGTGGTTGAGAAAAACTCCAGGTTTGCGGGCAGAGCCCTGAGTCCTACACTGAAGTTTCCAGCCAAGGACTTCAAAGACTGGGCCTGCTGAGGAGGGCAATAGTACATCCTCAGAGATGACTGCAGTAGGAGGGGAGATGATTGCCTTAGCATTTTGGTTTTTAAAATATAATGTGAATCTTGGTTTCCATTCTCACAACTTTCTCGTTCAATCCACAATTCTCTAAATCCCCACATTCTCAGTGTGGGCTTCCTCATAAGGACACAGACAGTATATGATCCTTAGACCACTGCAATGTTTCCACACAGGAGTCTGTGAGAATTTCAGAATATTAAGCTCATCCATGACTTACTGAGTCAGAATATGTATTTTAATCAATATTTCAGGGGATTTGTGTGTGTATTAAATTTAGAGAAACGTTCCATACTTTAGACATGTCCCCTTACCTGCAGCTGAATTACTAGTAAGTTACACATTATTTTGAGCTCTGGCTGGCTTCTCTGGATCCATAATATAAACAGTTATTTTAGGAATGTCATTTTGCCCTTACCCTTTGATAGGCCTCAGCATTTGATTTATCAATAACGGAGAACAGAACAGAACAGTAATATGTCAGAGTGGGGAACCCTAGGAGAGATAGCCACAGGACTCAAGGATTAGGTGGAAGAAAAGAAAAGAGTGAGGAGGGACCATTTCATATTGCCATATATAACCAGTATGATTATGAACATTTTATATTATAAACATGAGCTAAGTATAATGATAACAAAATGAAAATGAGGAAAGGAAATTTAGAGATGGGGGAAGGCATGGAGGTGGATGAAAAGGTGTTAAAAACAGAAAGAAGCTGAGTTATGTACATTAAGCTACTACTCAAGATAAGTGTAAATATGATGTACTGCAACTTTATCATTAATGCTGTATTTCCAGTCAGTTGTGGAGACTATCAGGTTTGGTGGCTTATGTATGAGGCTTTGGTCAGGATATTTGATTTTTATGACTGAATTTCTACATTTGTTAAATAATCATAGTAGTTTTACTACCAAAGGGCTAAATGGCATAGAATGAATGTAAGGAAATAAATAGAATGAATATAATCCACTAGTCAGTTTTTGGAAGCACACTCTTTAGGTGTCAATGTTGTCCACACTATAGTATTACAAATTTATTCTGCTTCCTCCACCCATTCAGTGCATCTGCTGAGGGGAGGAAATCCTGAATGCTGCTGGGAAAATCAGCAGCATGTGATCAGATATCACAGAAGTCGTGAACAACCGTGGAAGGCCACTTGCGTGAACAGGTGTATGCACTTTTGTGCTTACTTAGAATCAAAACAATTGGGGAAATATTTGACATAGATTTTGGTTGAAAAGCAGAAGTGAGAGCATTGGGAATAAGATATGATGTATGTTACTCAAAACAGATGAGGCGAGATTGTACTAGAGAGGATAATCAAAGAGGAAAGAGAGGAGTCATATAAATAGACCATCACAAAGAAAATAATATTATCAGTGCTTTCATTATAAAAGAGAATAAAAGCTTACATTTTCAATTCAAAGAATTATTAGTCTTAAGAGTAAGATGGGCAATATCCATTGTTCTCTTTGAAGCCAAGTGTCCCAGGTTTATTAATATTCTTGTCCAACCCTCAAGAAGTATGGAGTCTACATCTTGGACGAGTCCTTACTGATTTCTTTAGAAGCACTTTTCCTTTACAAAAATAGCACAGACCTCCCATTTTTGGCAGTGAATAGATCTAGGCCCCTTTGGTTTTGTAGGGTCCCTGGTGCTAGGGTGTCTACAGGGCCCTGGAACTTGATTAGGTTTAGTAAGATTTCATTGTGTCAAAAAATGGAAACAAAGCTTTTGTAAATAAGGAGGGGAAGAGGTGTTGAAGGGAGGGTAGGGAAATGTGTAAAAAGAGGAATTAAGATCTATCATGTTCAGGTACAAATTCTCTATGATTTATGTGATCATTATGTATGTCTAAAACATACCAATAAACTTAATTAATTAAGAAAAAGGATTTCTCTGAGGCTATCCTGTAGGCCCTGTGAGAAGCTTTGTCAATTTGATTGCACTGATTGGTTTGTTCTGGGGTGGCCATAAGGCAGAGAGATATAAGAGTCTGAGCTGGGATTTCCATCATTGACTGTGCAACGCTGGGCTCTCTTTTGCCTATGGAGATAGAGGGAGCTTCAGAACTCTGACCATGTCAGCTGTCAGCAGCAAGTAGCAGTATACTGGGAAGAGACAGGATTAAATTAGCCTTGGGCTGGAACAGCTGGGCCCCTCTCCAGAGATCTGGGGAGAATCTGATCTTTAAAGTCCCTTCAGACTGGATGTGGTACATGGCCTAGGGGGTGGCTGGGGTTTTATGTGGCCCAGTGTCTCTCTGTGTTATATCTAAAATATGACCCACAAGCTCCTGAATTGAATGGTAGAGGTTTTTCCCTGTTTCTGATTGTGCTGAAACACTGATATCAGTAGCTGATATTAAGTGTGTTTTTGTGTTTCTTTTTTATCTCGTAGTTCATTATTAAAGCCCACGAGGAGGTTTAATAAGATCTTTTTGAGGAGACTGCGGTCTATCCTCTAATTTTTGAACTTGCTTTTTCTCTCTGATGTGGCATTCTCCACGCATGGAACTCAGAATAGAGGCTCTTTAGACGCAGATAAATATATCTAGATGTTTTAACCTTTTTGGAAGATACAACTGCTCAGGTGAGAAAGCTATGGTTTTTGTAATTACAGTGGTTCCTCAGTTCACAAACTTAATTCGATTCATTCTGTGAATCTGGAAAGGATGGCTACATTTGTGTTTGTGCAGGAAAAATGGCCAAAGTCATGCTCATCATCAGATGCAGATTTCACAAACAAAAACAAAATTTTGCGGAACACTTCTGTTTGCACATAAAATTGTTCACAAACAAAAACGTTCATGAGTCACGGTACCACTGTACTATTATCTTATCCTGCTTTTAGTCCTAATTTAGTCCTAATTTGCCCCCTTAGGGGCCTTCATTTTACATTTATTTATTTTTTATTTTAAAGAGAAAAAACAATAACAACAAAAACAAAATGACACAAAAATAATAAAAATGATACAGAATTTCAAAACATGATGATAGGAATTAACAGTGGTTGTTATATTACACATTGTTATCTTCAATGAAGTTGCTCAGATTACCAGATGTAAGAATGCAAGATTGATCAGACAATTAAAGAGAAGAAAAAGTAATAAGAAAAATTAGAAATGATACAGTTTCACTAAACAAGATGGTAGGAATTCAGCAGTGGTTGTTATATTGTATATTATTGTCTTCAAATTAGTTGCTGATTACCAGATATAAGTGTGCAAAATTGGCCAAGAAAAAAATTAAGTATTAACTGTTCCTTTCAATAAACCAATTGACATCAGCAGGACAATTATCCCAGCTCTCCTTGTACATCCATATATATATATTTTCTTTCTTTCTTTCTTTCTTTCTTTCTTTCTTTCTTTCTTTCTTTCTTTCTTTCTTTCTTTCTTCCTTTCTTCCTTTCTTCCTTTCTTCCTTTCTTCCTTTCTTCCTTTCTTCCTTCTTTCTCCTTTCCCTCATCCCAGTTGTTCCTTCCCTTTGAGCAATTTCTTTCCCTTTCACAAAATCTATTGTAACATCTGGATTTTATATATTCTTTCAGGTTCTTACATTATGGAGACAATATGATGTTTACACATGCAGGTTTCACTTATTTCATTATGAGTATGGCTTCTGGTTGCATCCATTTACCTATAAAAGACTCAAGTTTATCTTTTTGAGTAATACTGAGTAATACTACATTGTATAAAAATACCACATCTTTTTTATCCATTCCTTGGTTGATGGGCATTTGGGTTGCTTCCAAGATTTAGCTATTGCAAATAGTGCTGCATAAACATGGGTGCACATATATCACTGTGGTATTGTGTTTTCAGTTTTTCTGGAAAAATATCCAGAAGGACAATAGTTAGGTTAAGTGGGACCTCAAATACTAGGTAGTTTTTCTTTTTGTCTTTTTGAGACAGGGTCTTGTTATGCAGTTCAGGCTGGCCGTGAGCTCACTTTGTAGACCAGGCTAATCTCAAACTCCCAAAGATCCTCCTGCCTAAGCCTCCCGAGTGCTGGGATTACAGGCGTGTACCACCATACTCGGCCTTCTAATCCTACTTTTGTGAGGAATGTTCACACTGGTTTCCACAGTGGTTTTACCAGTTTACACTTCCACCAGCAGTGGAAAAGTGTTCCTTTATTCCCACAGCTCCTCCAACAGTCATTGTTGGTTGATTTCTTGATGATAGCCATTCTTTCTGGAGTGAGAATCTCAGCATTGTTTAAATTTGCAATTCTTGAATGACTAATAATGTTGAACATTTTTTCATATACTTACTTGTTATTTGCATTTCTTCATCTGAGAATTGTATATTTATCTAAGATGTCCATTTGTCTTTGAATTTTGGGGGTCAACTTCTTAAAACATTCTTTATATGTTGTAGATAGAAGTCCTTTGTCTGAGAAACAGTTGGCTAAAACTTTTTCTAGTTAGTGGGTTTTCTTTTCACTCTGTTGGTAATTTCTTGTAATGTGCAGAAATTTTTAATAAGATGATATCCCAGTTGTTGATCTTTGAAGTATTTCCCATGCATTTGGTTTTTGCTCATCAACTCTTGGCCTAACCCTATGTCTCTAAGATTTCTACCTTCTCTTCTAGTAGATTTAGTGTTTCTGTTTTAGTGTTTGGATCTTTAACCTATTTTGACTTTAGTTTATTGCATGGTGATAGAGATGGGCCTAGTTTTAGTCATCGCATGTGGAAAGCCAGTTTTTCCAGCACCATTTATTAAAAAGGCTATCTTCCTTCCATTGAACATGTTTGCTTCCCTGTCAAATATAAATTGGCTGAGTGTGTTTGGAGTTGTGAGTGCATCTTCCAATCTATTCAATTGATCCAAAGGTCTATTTTTTTCCAGTACCATGCTGATTTTATCACAGTAGCTTCAAAGTACAATTTCAAGTCAGGGATTGTGATGCCTCCTGCCTTTCCCTTGTTGTCCAAGATTGTTTTTGCTATTCTCGGCTTCTTCTGGTTCCAGATGAATTTTAAGAATATTTTCTCCAGCTCTGTGAGGTATGCTAGTGGTATATTGATTGGGATTGCACTGAATCTATATAACAGTTTTGGGAACATGGCCATTTTCACAATGTTGGTTCTTCCTATCATGACCCGGGGATATCTTTCCATTTTCTGAAATCCTCTTAGAGCTCTTTTTTCAGAGTATTGTAATTTTCAATGTATAGTTCTTTTACTTCCTTTCTTAGATTGATTCCTAAGTATTTCATTTTTTTGGGATGTGATCGTGAAGGGTGTGGTTTCACTAATTTCTCTCTCAGTGAGTTTGTTGTTTATGTATGGGAATACTATGATTCCTGAGGGTTGACTTTGCATCCAGCTATGCTACTGAATTTGGTTATTAAATCTAGAAGTCTTTTGGTGGAGTTTTTGGTACATCCTACGTAGAGTACCATATCATCTGCAAATATAATTTCACTTCTTCCTGTCATATCCTTATTCCTTTTATTTCTCTCTCTTATCTAATTGTTCTGACTAATGTTTCCAGAATTATATTGAATAAGAGTGGTGACACTGGGAATCCTTGTCTTGTCCCTGATTTTAAAATGAAAATTTTCAGTTTTTGTCCATTTAGTATGATGTTCAATCTTGGATTGCTGTAGATGGCTTTTATCAGATTGAGGTAAAGACCATATATTCTAATTTTCTGTAGGTTTTTTTTTTTAATCATAAATGAGCATTTTATGAAAAGCACTTGTTGCATCTATTGAGATATAATGTGAGTTTTGGCTCAGTTGATATGGTTTATTACATTTACTGATTTGCATATGTAGAACCATTCCTGCATTCCTGGAATGAATACCACTTGGTCATGACATATAATCTTCTTGATGGTTTGCTGCATTCTGTTTGCTAGTATTTTATTGAGGATTTTTGAATCTATGTTCATTGGGGAGACTGACCTTAGTTCTCTTTTTTGGTTGGGTCTTTGTCTGCTTTTGGTATCAGGGCAATACTTGCCTCCAGGAATGATTTAGAGAGACTTGCTTCCCTTTCAATTTCATTAAAGAGTTTGAGGAGTATTGGCATTAAATCTTCTCTATATTTCTTGTAGAATTCAACTGTGAATCCATAAGGACCTGAGTTTTTACTTGTTAATAAGATTTAATTATATTTTCAATTTCATTGGCTGATATTGAGTCATTCAGGATTTTATATCTTCTTAATTCAGCTTTGGTAATTCATATGTATCTGTCCATTTCATATGAATCTGTCCATTTCTTCTGTGCTTTCCATCCTGTGAGAGTAAATATTTTCAAAGCAATTATTAATGATCTTCTGAACTTCTATAGGATCTGTAGAGATTTCAACCTCTTCATTCCTTATTGCATGAATTTGAGTTATTTCTTTCTTGTTTTTGATAAGGTTGTCCAGGGATTTATCAATTTTCTTTTTTCTTTCAAAGAACCAACTCCTTGATTCATTAATTTTTTGTATTATTTTCTTAGTTTCCATTGCATTAATTTCTCTTCTGATCTTTATGATTTCCTTCTTTCTTTGGGTTTTGGGCTTGATTTGCTCTTCTTTTTCTACAAGCTTGTGGTGCAGGAGTAGGTTGTTAATTTGTGCTTGTTCTGTTTTCCTGATGTGAGAATTCACTGCTATAAATTTCTCTCTGAGGACTGCTTTCATTGCATTGTATAGATTCTGGTAAGTTGTATCTGCATTTTTGTTTGATTGTAAATATTATTTAATTTCTTGTTTAATTTGATCTGTGACCCATTGGTTGTTCAGGAGGCTGTTATTTAATTTCCATGTGTTTATATAGTTTAAGCATTTTCTTTTGTCAATAACTTCCAATTCCAGTGCACTATACTTGGATAATATGCATGGCATAATTTTGATTTCTTTGCATTTAATTAAGCGTGCTTTATAGGCTGGTATACTGTCTATTGTAGAGAAAATCCTGTGCACAGTTGAGAAGAGTATATATTTTGATATTGTTAGGTGAAACACTCTGTAATGGTCTATTAAGTCCATTTGTACAAAAGTTTGGCTTAGTTCCTTCTTTGTGGATTTTTTGTGTACTTGATCTCTCTTTGTGATGATGGGGTATTAAGTTCCTCCACTGCAATTGTGTAATTGCTTATTTGATTTCCCTTGTCTATTAATATTTGTCTTATATATTTGGGTGCTTCCATATTTGGTGCATATATATTTATGATTGTTATCTCTTCCTCTTGCAGTTTTCCCCTAACAAATACATAATGACCTTCTTTATCTCTTTTGATTGTTTTTGAAGTTCACCTTGTCTGCAGACAACATAGCTACCCCTGCTTTTTTCTGGGTTCCTGTCACATGGAATATTGTTTTCTATCCTTAGCTGTTCAGTCTATGGATTTCCTTTTGATTTAAATATTTTTTTTTGGTATACAGTATATTGTTGGATTTTGCTTCTTGACCCACTCTCCCAATCTGTTTCTTTTGCTTGGTGAATTAGGGCCATTTACAGTAATGGTTAAAATTGATATGTATTGTCCTATCTCTGTCATGTTATTTTCCTGCTGTTGGTTTCCTACTTTTTCCTCTGTTTAATTGCTTTCTCTGCTTCATGGTTCCTTTATATTGTTGTTCTTGAAATTGTTGCCCTTTTTATCTCTTTCTAGAATATCTTTAAGTAGTCATTTTCGGGTTGGTTTGGTCTTCTTGAATTTCCTCTGCTGCTCTTCATCATGGGAGTATCTTATTTCTGTTAATTTTGAAAGATAGCTTTTCAGGATACATCAATCTGAGTTGGAAGTTGTTTTATTTCAGGATCTGAAATATTTCACTCCAAGCTCTTCTTGACTTGATGCTTTGTGTTGAGAAATATGCCACGGTTCTGATGGGTTTTCCTTTATAGGTGATCTGATTCTTTTCTCTAAAAGCTTTAAATATTCTGTTCTTGTGCTGAATTTCTGGGCTCTTGGTTATTATATGTCTGGGTGTAGATTTACTTTGATTATGGCTAATTGAAGTTCTATAAGACTCATTTAAGTATATGTCATATTCTTTTCCCATGCTTGGGAAATTTCCTGCTATTACTTAGGCAAATAATCTTTTTAATGTCATTTTTGTTGACTCTTGCTTTTTGGTTGACACCTACCGGTCTTATATTGTTTTTCTTTTCACCATCTTGCAGCTGTGGAATTGTTATTTCCTGGTTCCTTGTTATCTTTATCTTTCTTGTCATGATTCCTAGCAGCAACGCTGTCTTCAAGGTCTGAAAGTCTATTTTCATTCTCATTCAATAGGTTTTGACAACTTCAGTGGAATGTTTAATCTTCTGGATATCTCTTTGACTCTATTTCATGCATTCTAATTCCTTCCTATATTATTCATTCAATGTTTGCATCATTTTTCTGTGGTCTATTTTTTATCTATGTCTTTTTTAGATATGCTGAGTAAGTTTTTCATTATGGTTATCATTTCTTTTCTTACCTGAGAGATTATTTCTGATATGATATCTTCTGTAGCCTGATGCAGTTGTTTCTTTACTTCAGTTGCTATCATTTGAGAAATTTCAGGTGTGTTACTTCCAATTTCTTCTATGTTGATGTCTCCTGAACTTTTTCTGGGTAGGCTGGAGGTCTGGGATTATATTTTGCTCCTGCATTTTGAAATTTTCTTTTTCAAATTTTTTTAAACTTTGTTTTCTGTGGTGAATCTTGTGAGTTTTGGTAGTAAGCAGTTATATCAGTAGTATCAAGGCCTCCAGGAATAGTCTGTACTTCAAGGATATCTTCTGTATGTAGGAGATTCCCATCTCTCTCCTTTTGGGGGACAGTTCTGGGAATGGCAGTTCCTGTTCCAGTCCCAGTCCCAACAGTGAGAAACCCATGGGCATCTCTGTGGGTTGGTTTAGCTTTTCAATAGTCCTATGCCTATGTTATGTTTGATCTACAAATCTCTTCTTTCAGATTAAATTGGTACTGGTATGTATGCCTTCCAGTTACTTGCATTTTCAGGTGCTTTCTTCTGAGACACTCAAGTGTGAGTCCTCCTTTATTCAGTGATATTGAGTCCCATGAGAACTTCTTTATTCACCTCTAAATCCTGAAAACCTGTGAGCCAGGCATCATACTGGTTCTTCCAACAGGGCTCAATCAACATTGGCTCCATCAACTTCAGTCTCTTTAGTCTGATTTTAAGTATATCATTTTGAGACATTACATGAGAGTCAAAGCCTCCGTATTACAATTATTATTTCCAATTATATCCTGCTGCAATGTGAAGGAATTCTTATTAAACACATGAAAATAACTATATTGTTATGTATTCAAAAGTATTGAACTACTTCCCAAGTTTTGCAGGAATTATGTAGGTAAAAAAAGATGAATGCCTCACATTTAGTTATAAAATGTAATTTACCAAATTTTGCATGTTATATTTATTGTGATAAAAGAGATTCCTTATATCTAGAAAATGGAACATTAATGGTCACAGATTGCCAAATAAGATCCATGATCATTTTTTATGAGTTCATTCACTTCTGTCTCATGTAAAAAGCAATTTGCTTTGCTTGGTCTTTATATGCTTTTCCATGAAGCTGTCACCTTCTAAAGATCTGATGAATCTATTTAAAAGGAAATGTGCGTTGCTCCTATGATGCACCTCAAAATTTATAATTGAACTGTGTTTGACAGCATTATATCACAGTCTGTCTTAAATAACAAGAAGGTTCTTGGTGAATTTCTATTAACTTTGTACAACTTCTTAAATAACAAAATTTTACCAATGCAAATATAATCTATACAAGGTTAGGTATCACTTATTTGACAGTGCTTCCCATTCAAATTATCATGCCAAATAAACCAAATTACTTTCTAACGTTTCTCCTTACAATGTGAAAACAAAAATAAAAACACATACTTTTAGATTTTTCAGGAGCCCTCTAAGAAATCTCAACTTCAGCTAAAAACAGGAAGATTTCATTCAGAGTTTGATTTGGGGAAGACAATATTAAAATGAAAGAACTTAGTTTTTTTGAAAGTGAGAAGTTGTGGTTTTCTTTTGTGGGGGGAGAAAATTATGCTATTGATCTTCAGTCACAGCGCTTTATTTCTTTTTTTATTTTAATGATAAAAGAACAAAAATATTAACAAACACACATCCATTTATAAAATAACACAAAAACCATATAAGTAATACAGAATTTCACACAAGGTGATAGGAAATTAGCAATGGTTGTTATATTACATATTGATATCTTCAAATTGGTTACTCAGATAAACAAATATAGGCATGTAAGATTGATCAAACAACTAAACATTAACTGTTCCTTTCAGTAAAGCAATGGAAAACACCAGTACAACTATCTTAGCTATCTTGTATACAAATAATCAATAGCATAATGCAGTTTATATCAAACATATAGAAATGTATTAAGCTACAAAACCTTAGTTTCCTGGACAAACCTACTTAAAACATAAAGGAATTTCACAGTTAAAAGCAGACCAAAGATTAAAATATTTGTTATTTTGGTTTTGCATCTGTATGTTTTTGACATTAAAGTTGATTTTAAAGGATATAAATATGTCCACTCAAGTATTTAGCAAGCTTGATTACACAAAAAAATCTTTTACTAAGATTCACTTTTAAAAATTTTTGATTTTTTTAATATTCATATAAAGTTTCCCCTTTTTCCTTTTGGATCACCCAGCCATTCTACTTTACATTAAAATTACATTAAATTTTCTTCCTTGAATAAAAATCATATCTTTCTTATCCTTATCAAAAAACATTTTACTTTATTTACATACTTTTCATACAGAATTATTTTACTATTTAAAGTAATTTTATTTATATCCATTGATAATTTTGACTATCAGTAAGTTGTCTTCTACAGACATCAGTGAGAGACACTTGTGATTTGCCATAATCCAGGAGCTTACAATGAGATAGTATATTTATTGATACATTATTTTACAATTTTCTAGAAGTGATTTTTTCAATATGGTAAAAAGAACCTGTTTGTTAACAGATTCAAATATATTTAGTTTCCTTACACTATATAAAAATAAAAGTATAGGAACTAAATCTTATGCTTAGTAACATGTAGTCAGTAGTTTACTTAGAAATGACCTTAGTGCTTAATGAACATCAATTCTTTAATGTAATGTAGCCTAACTTTAAGTTTCAATTTACAGCAATTATTTTGGAAAACCCTTGTACAGATATATAAGTCCAAACAGTTACCTATCATCTCAAGCAATTTACTTATTACTTTTATAGCAAATATGTTAATCAAGCACTGCCAAATTAAGCTTCTGAAATGTTATGTACATAAGTGTTTTGTTTTATTTCTCTGCTTGTTGTAATTAAGTAACGCATCAAATCTTTTTACTCTACCTCCACTCATATATTTGTTCTCAGGTTGAATTAATGATTTTTGTAATAGATAAAATATTACTTTATGCAGTAAGAAAACCAAATAGAATAAATAATAATGTATTGCCCATGTTAAATTTAATGCTGATAACTCTGAAGACTTAGATTTTTTTACTATTAAATCAGCACTATGAAATTAGTCTCATTTATCAAATACTTATGTAAAACATTTGGGTTGTTTTTATATTTTTAGAAACTTTTGGAATATTTAATTTAAATAGGCACTCATTTGTTTCAGGACAATTTGAACAGAATCACTTTATGAGATTTAATTTGATAAAACCACCCAGAGGTTGAAAAATATCACATGAACATTGGATATGTATAAATATATATATATACACACGTTAACATATACATAGCATACATACACACATATATATATATATACACACACACACACACACACATATATACGTACAGACATTAGCATATAAAGGAAAATACAGATCTTATAGCTTTCATTTAATCATTTGCAGCCCTGACTCAATAAAGCACAGTCATATAAAACTCATTGGTTGATATGAAATAGTGATGTCTTATCTTTATTCCATTTTATACTTTCTTCTAAATCACATTTCTAGACAAAATGGGAGAAGCTGAGGAAACTAAATAATGACTAAGCAATTGCTTATTAAAAATTTGATCAGAAGAATTCTAATATGTGTTTCATCCTCTATGTACAATCTTATGGAGCCTGGGACCACATTTTGAATGAATGTCTGAGCAGACACCAAGCAGCTGTCTGGCTGCCTCAAAAGTCCACGTGTGGACACAATATATAATCTAAATTTGCCTTCCTTTCATCTTTAGGTAGCTGGTTTCAGTATAGCTGAGTCTCTTGCAAGTTCCTGGCGAATGAAGGGTGCTACTACCCCAAGGAGGTTAGTGAGCTCACATGGAAGGGGCCTGAAGCAAGAAAGGAAAATCTGGCAGAACTGGGGAAGAGATAGACAAGATGAATTTGAAGATCTGCATAGGAAGGGTTTAAGGAAATGGGAAGAAAAACAGTAAAGAAAGATAGTGGAAGGAAGCAGGAGGAGCAGAAACAAAAGGAAGGGACACCCTCATACAGCACTCACGGAAATATCAACATTCTCAGTTTATCCTCCCCAGTGTGCCAGTAAGAAGGTAGTGGACAGATGTGGTACAGTATATGGTCGGTAAAATTTCAAGAGGAGAAGGGTGGTGCCCTGAGAAGTTGCTATGGGGAGAAACTATGAAACAGAGAAAGCAGAACATCCTCACAAAGATCCAGAGAAAAAATTTCCATGGCAGGAGTCAGGGAATAAACCCAACACAAAACAAGGAACAGAAAAGACATTAAGCCCACTAGTTAGGCAATAACTCACCCAAGGCAAGGAGCCAGGAAGAAAGACTTCCAGCCCAGCAGGTGTCCTTTTCAGAGAAAGCCTGGGCTACTAAGTTAACTTTTTCATGCCTTGGCTTCTAGAACAGCTGCTAGAGTATAGGCAAAATTTAAAGAACATAGCATTATCCTTACCTTCTTTCCTTCCTTTCACAGATTCAACACACTGTTTCACAGATTCAATGGACTATTATCTAGACAATGATTCTGGAGTCTGACTTACCTGTGGAGTCCCAATCAATCAGTAAGGAGCAAAGATAAGGGCTTCAAAGTGTGACCATGTGGTCCTGATTGGGAGGTCTGCTACATCCAGAGAGTGACCTAATTCTGAGTCATGGCACCACAACTTGTAAAGGAACAACTACTCTTGACATTTATTAAAAGACATTGGGGAAGACTTTATTCATGAGATGTACACAGTAAGCACAGAAGGCTACAGCAGTGTGGTTTGGCAGAGGGGAAGAAAGATCAGCTTCAACTACAAATAAATGAGAAAGAGCAAGAATTTCTAGCCAAGGAGCAGATTTGGTAGGGATTATTGGTATACAGAAAATTACTAAGAGAAATTTCATGAATAAATAAGATTTTGGCTCAACTGACCTAGCAAGATTGCTGTGGAGGGTAATTTAAAATGATCAGATATCACCTTGGAAATTGCAGAAGTGAGGAATTCTTTGAGATATCCAGTGCAACAAAATATGGAGGATTGTGAGATTCCAATATTTAAAAATATTCAACAAGTTGCCTACAACATTACACAATGTAGAGAGTAAAAGGTATATACAAAAGTTGAGGTCTCCTTCAGAGAATTCAAACGAGACTGAGTAGGGTCTGGTTAAGAGTCTTTGTCTTTAGGAAGAACTCCCATAAGATCTTAGAAGGCAAGAACCTACCTGTACAACATTGCTTGGAAGATGATATTTCAATCTCAGGAAGAAATCGTTGAATTAAATGAAATAATTAAAAGAAGAAATGTTTCTTCTATTATTGTAAACCTTCCAGGTATATATATATTTTTGAGTGTTTTCATGATCTCCACTGCCCATATTAATTTCAGTTTTTGAGTGGCAAGAACATATACAGGGCACAGTTATGTGTCCAAGAGTAATGTTAAGTGAATATGTCATTTTCAGTGTCTGATAATTACCCAGGTATCACATAAAAGTATACTGTCAATTTTCAAATAAACACATTAAATATTCCCTTAAGCATGGGGAAAAATTGTTTTCACAAGGTGGGTAATGCTCAAGTTTTAGAAGAGATACCATATTCAGTGTTTAGGTTGGGGCTGTAATCCATATCCTACATGAAAAGATTCCAAATCTGATTCTTTAATTAACATTTTAAGAGACTCCTTGTGAAGAAGCTCATGAGAAAATGTAGTTCCTATGGGTACATTATGCTTTTTCTGGTATTTTTATTTGCTGGGTTTTGCATGACTAAGCATTCTTGTCAATTTTGCTTCACACACAGTTTCTCAAAGACCAGGTTTCTTATCTGTTGACTCTTCACACAATATACAATGGGGTTCATGAGTGGAGGTACCAGCAGGAAAACATCAGCCATGAGGATCCTAATTAGTACAGAACTGTGTTTGGCAAATCGGTGGATGATAGCAAGGGAGATCACAGGCACATAGAAGATAAGCACAGCACAGATGTGGGAAACACAGGTGTTGAGGACCTTGAGCCTTTCCTTCTGTGATGCTATGCTCAGCACTGCTTTCAGTATCAGCACATAGGACAGGAAAATAAAAGTCATGTCCAGGAAACCTGTGAGAGCCACAAATAAGCCATAGATGACATTGACCTTGTTGTTAGAGCAGGCCAGCTTCATGACATCCTGGTGGAGACAGTAGGAATGGAACAGAAGGTTCTTCTTACAGTATCTCAGACGTTTCAGGGTGAAAGGGAAAGGTAAAATCAACAAAATATTCTTGAGAGAAAAAGCAACTCCAATGTGAATGACTCTGGCAATGGTCAGGATGGAAGCATATCTCAGAGGGTTACAGATGGCAATGAAGCGATCAAAGGACATGATAAGAAGTACAGACGACTCCATAGCTGAGAATTCATGAATGAAAAACTCTTGGGCAAAACAAGCATTAGGGGAAATCTCTGAAGCATTGAATAAGAAGATCCTAAGCATGGTAGGCAGAGAAGAGAGGGATAGTCCCAGGTCTGAGAAAGCCAGCATAGAGAGGAAATAATACATGGGTTCATGCAAAGAAGGCTCAGTTGTTATGAAAAAGAGGATAGTGCAGTTCCCCAGAATAGCAACAGTGTACATGAGACATATGGGAATCGAGATCCAAATGTTGGCAGACTCCATCCCTGGAATCCCAACCAAATAGAAATTAGAGATCTCTGTTTCAGAGGTGTTGAGGATGGGCATGGCAGCATGTGCGGAAATAACATGAAAAGCTCACAAAAGTTGTCCTGTCCAGGTACAAATTAATTGGCTCAAACGCCTGACACTATCATATTGCTAACATTATGGTCTCGTCTAAAAAATGATACAGACCCAATTCTTGGATATAATCTGAAGGAAGAGAAATAGACACATAATGTTAAAATCAAATAAAAGCAAAATCAGATTAAATGAAACAAATTCATACCAAAATCTAACCTTTTTGTAAGTACAGATGATAACATATGCAGAAATGACATAAGGACTATATAGCAAAGAAAATTATATAGATGCCTATTATCTAATTTAAAAACCGGAGACTTTTGCTTTTCATATAAACATGATAATCTATATCCTGATAAAGGTTTGCTCAAATTTTCAGTAAGTTTACAGAAAACTCAGGGAAAAGTAACATACATTAACTTGATGTCATGTATTACTACTAGATAGTTAATTATTAGAGATAGTATCCTTGAATTTCTAGACTTGGTTCTGACACCTATGTGAAAGAAGCAAGAAGAATGTTCAATGGAAAACCAAAGATATGAGGTATTATAACTGGACAGTGGAAATATTATTTGCTTGCTTGACTTTTATGGGTGAATAGAGTTATTAGAGGTTCTTTTCCTCCAGGAAAGTACCCATAATGTATATAAAGTCAAAATTGGTGAGGTAAGTGAAATATGTGGGAATGTGTTCTGACTGCTTGGATTTGTTCTTCCCCCTTGTTGGTCCAGTGACACTCATCCAGTCCAGGCTTCACGTCCTCAACTTCCCTGTGGCTTACTGCCTCCTCTCCCTGCAATAACTCCTGCAGATACTCAGAGATGTTGCTGTTCTTTTTATTTCCTCCCAGATAGTCTACAGTAAACTCTCCCCAAACTTCACACTTTGTCAAGATATTGATACCCTTTTTGGTGTGTAGCGACCACTTTAGTAGTTGTAATTGTCTTTTGCTTTTAAGATCCAGATTGTCAATCTCTCCATACCAAATCCAGTTAATAACTTCTAGTGTATCAGCTCTCTTAATAGACTAAAAGATTACTTGTTTAATAAAATGATCAAGAAATATAGGGTAACAAACTTTTCAACTGGCCCATTATTACTCTTCATTGTCAATCCCTTTAAATTCTTAAATTATAAAAAAGAAAAATGTATGTCACTAGATTATATTATGTGTTTTGGAAAAAGAAAACTATTCCATTTTGATGTAGAGAGTGGTACTTTTAGAGAATCTACAGGAAATCTGAAATAATTCACTGAAGATTTTCTAGTATCCTGTTTTTAGTTCAGAGGAAGCTACTTGTCTAAATTCTCTAGCTTGTAACAATATTAAAAAACAAACAGTTTCAGTAACAGATATAGAATGGATATTAATAATGGAATTAGCATAAAGTTTAGTATTTCTGTGGAAGTTAAACATAAGAGTGTTTAACGTGTTCATTACATTAATAGTACAGTGATCTAGTGGGTCAGGCCAGTACTAGGAAGACTGTTTCAGATCTTGAGCATATGCTGAAAAGGAAGGAATATTTATGCATAAAATCAGAATAGTTTATCCAGGATAAACTACTTACTCTAATGCTCTTGGTTGATGAGATCTAAAATGGGAGAATTGATCAGAGTTTTCAGGCACTTACCAAGTCTGCCACCGGGTCTGCACTTAATGAACAAAAAGAGATGAACCAAGGATGAGATCTGCACCCCAAGCCCAATCTTGAGGCATATGTGTAGATTCTAGTCCTTTTACACTGATGCCTTTTTAGTAGAAGATGTGCCCCTGGGGACCAAACTCAGGAAGCTATACCCACAGGTTTTCTATTCAGGTAATTACTTAAAGTCACTCCAGGAGACTTCAGCTGATTTCCATTATTTGTACAAATTACTCTTCCCTGCTCACTTTAGCAGAGCTAATTGCTCTTTCACCTGCACTTTCAGATTCTTCTAGAGAAGTGGTCACACTTTATTTCCCTAAGTGATTACATTTGTGATATTATAACTGAGTTAACAGACTGAGCTTTACACGTAACTTTCACCTTATTATCTGAGAGATGCTTTTTCTTCTACTTTAGCATTCATAAGGCTTTGAATTTCTTTTTGGAGGCCAGCATGGGTATATGACTTACCCACTTTTAAATGTCATTAGTCTATGAGAGTACATTTCATATGGAGTAAGCTCGATTGTACTTGTGACTTGCAAAAACATGTTGCCCTTTTTCACTTTTGTCTTTGACAAGCATGTTGCCCCTGGTTTCATTCACTTTGACCTAAAAACACTGGAGTGAACGTCAATATGTAGAAGTCTAATGGGAAACTCTCTCCAGCTATCAGAGAAAGTACATGAACTCTATTCAATTACAACAAAGGCTATATTCAACCCTGAAGTGATCTCTGCAGCTCATGCTGTAACAGAAAATGCTCCTGCCCTGCCAGTGTGCTTCAGTTTGTGTTCATTGCACAGGTAACCTCCAGGATACTTCAGTTTCTGTTATGGTTCCTTTCACTACTGTTTGTTAGAAACAACTAGTCACTGTGACACATAGCTGGTGCTATGATGCCTATTGTAAAAACCAGTGAAAGACAGCCAAGTACCCTGCCTCTGTACCTCCCCTTTGCAGCCCCATAAAAACATCCCTCCCTGAGCCTTCAAGGACTGACAGTTTTATAAGGATGGTGTTTTGCTTACTTTTCTCTCATTGCTGAGACAAAATACCCAATGCCCAAAATGAAGGAAGGAAAGGTTTATTTAGCTTACAGTTTGTGGAGGTTTCAGTCCATACTTGGCTGGCTCCGAGGCAGAAGGTAGCAAAGCAGCAAGAGCAAAGGGGGGAAATCCCGGGAAGCAGCTTCTTTCCCTGCGTTATGTTGTAAACAGGCTACCCCCACCTAAGGGGCGTGTAACTCTCACATAATCTCCATGCCCTCCTCTTCCACAGGCTCAGGATGTATACAAAGTAAGCACCCTGGCTTCCTGCTGAGTCCCTTAGCCAAACCTCTAGACTCCCCAAGTTGACACAATGTATCAACCATAACAGATGGATTCCTTGTCAGTGCCTGTTGACAAATAAATCTGCCTCCAGTTCCTGAGCGACTTTCCAGTGTTCCTGTTTGCCATTGTAATATCACCCCCTGCCCTTCACCACTGGTGCAGAATTTTCCTAAACTGAAGGAAAAGCTAGAGGCTTTTAAGCCACCTATTGACAGGGCACTCGATGTGGTCTTCCCACAGGAAGGGAACATGATTTGGTTTTGGTGGCCATTCCTGTTCAAAGGAAAAAAGTATTCAGGAAGGACTTAAATAAGATCTGTCAGCTACAACACTTACTGGAAGAATTTTGTTTCATGCCTCACAGGATGGAGAGATCTGAGTGACAAATTCATCACTTTTTAATAACTGTTGTGTGCTTGGATCCAAAAGTTTCGGCAGCAGACTGTGGAAGCAGTTTCTCTAGGATTCACACAGCTTTTATTGGGAAGTGAGAAGAGGGTGGTTAGTGGGAAAATGCAAAACTCCACACAGTGGCTCTGCTGAGGATCTCAATGTTATGTACCACCTCTCTCTTCAATCAGGTTTAGATTCTTCCTGCTTCATCTAGCATTATGTCGTTGACCGGCATAAAATTTTCTAAGCTGTGACTTTTGCATTTGTCTGTTTATCATCAAAACTGGGCAAGAAGTGTCAAGAGATGCCCCCAAATCATCTAACAACCTTACTATAGTGCCACCTTGAGTACTAGTGGTTTTAAGTCAGTCTGATTATTAGTCAATTATTTTCTTCACTTGCCTGTACCTCAGAATGACACAGCAAAATTAATAATCAACAGTGCAAAAAGAAAAAACCTACAAAATGGGAAAATAAACTGACAGCTATTCCTCTGACAGAGGACTAATATCCAGAAGTTGAAAAGATTCAGACAAATTAGACACCCTAAATAAAAGTTATCAAAAAATATAAGTGAAGTTAATAGATTCTCCACCCATAAGAAGTACAGACGACCAATAAAGACATGAAAAATGATCAATGTCTCTGGCCATTACAGAAATACCATTTAAAGCAACACTGAGATTCCATCTTACCCCAGAGAATGGCCATCATCAAAAATCAAATAATAATAAATATTGGTGAAGCTCTAAGGAAAAAGCAACACTTCTGTATGGTTGGTGGGAATGTAAAGTAGTACAACCACTATGTAAATCCGTATGGGGATTCATCATAGACTAAAGGAGGAAATTCCATTTGATCCAGATGTTGTCATTTCATGTAGGTATCTTTCCCCAAAGAGTGAAAGACCTCTATTAAGTGCTACATGCATACACGTTTATAGCAATATAATTCATAATAGCTGAATCATGGAAGGCTGTCTGTCCACCAACCAAAGCATAAAAAAATTGTGCTTTTTATTCACAATGGAACACTAATCTGCCATAAAGAAAGACAAACTTGAGTCATTTGTAGCAAAACAGATGTAACCTGAGACCATATTGTTAAGTGAAATAAATCAGACAGGTAAGCTTAAATGTCTGATGAATTGTGTGTTTCTCTTATATGGGAAACCCAAATCATAAATAAGAGCAAGATTAAAGATAGATAATAGGAAATAGGAAGAAGGATCTTTCTCAAGGGAAAGGGATTGAGACATGGAGGGTCAGAGGGATGGGAGGGAAAGGGCGAAAAAATAAAACATTAAGATGTGTTACATTCATGTATGGACTCCACACAGGTATGCAAACATTATACATGGCAAACATGTACTACTATCAATAAGAATTTAAAAATAAAAGTAATAAAAGAGACCCTTAAGTCATCCTTTTTTAGCTGAAAGCAATTATAGATGTAACCACTTTATCCCTTTTCATATGATTTGACATTTGCAATTAGTCAGGGAACAAGGGTTAAAATTCTCATCATCCAAACTTCTTTGCTAACACATTTCTGTTCAGCACATGCTGGACTGTCATTAAGTACTACTCAAATTAAGACTAAAGACAGAACAAGATAATAGCACAGTGGTTCCTCAGCTCCTGAACTTTTTTGTTTGTCAACAATTTGGTTCCCAAACAAAGTGTTTGTCAGTACTTTGTTTTTGTTTGTAAACTATGCATCAAGTGACAAACAGGATACTTCCTGCATAAACGCGAATGTAGCCATTGTTTCTATAAATGTGGACAAATGAAGTTCATGAACACAGGCACCACTGTGGTTACAAGAACCATCCATTTCTCCCCTGAGAACTTATTTCTCACAAAAAGATGAACAAGTGCAGATATACTTATCTAAATCTAAAGAGCCTATTTTTATTAGCCCCCCATATGAAGCTTTCCACATCAGACAAAAAAAAAAACAAGTTCAGGGATGAGGAGATAGACCACAAAATCCTCAAAAAGATCATATTTTCCTTCAAGGTCTTTAATAATAGATTAGTTGGTAAAAATCCAGGAACAGACAACATAATATACTGACATCTGTGGTTCTGCACAATCAGAAATAGGGAAAAACCTCTACCAATCACTTCAGCAGCTTTTGGATCATATTTTAAATATAACACAGACAGACACTGAGACACATAAAGCCTCAGCCACCCCCTAGGCTGTGTACCGCAGCTGGTCTGAAGGGACATTAAAAATCAGATACTCCCCGGGCCTCTGCAGAGGGGCCCAACTGTTCCATCCCCAAGGCCATTTCCAGCCTGTCTCTTCCCAATCTGCTGCTACTTGCTGCTCACAGCTGACATGGTCAGAGTTCTGAAGCTCCCTCTCTCTCCATGAGCAAAAGAAAGCCCAGGGTTTCATAGTTAATAGATGGAAATCTCAGCTCCAGACTCCTGTATCTCTCTGCCTCATGGCCAGCCCAGAACAAACCAGTCAGTACAATCAAAGTGACAAAGACTTCTGACAGGGCCTATAGGACAGCCTCTGGGAAATCCTTTTTTTCAAAATTAATTAAGTGGATTGGTACATTTTAAGTATATATAATGATCACATTCACCATAGGGAATTGGTACCTGCACATGCTAGATCTTAATTCCTCTTTTCTCATTCCACATTTTACCCATTCTGAATAAGTAAGTCTTGGATGAGCTTAATATTATGAAATTCTCACAGATGCCTGTGTGGCACCACTGCTGCTGATTTAAGGATCATATACTCTCTGAGTCCTTATGAGGAAGCCCACATTGAGAATGTAGGGAGTTGGGGAACTGTGGATTGAATGAGAAAGTTGTGAGAATGGAAACCAAGATTCACATTTTATGCTGAAAACCAAAATGCTAAGGCAATCATCTCCCCTCCTACTGCAGTCATCTCTGAGGATGTACTATTGCCCTCCTCAGCAGGCCCATAGTCTTTGAAGTCCTTGGCTGGAAACTTCAGTGTAGGACTCAGAGCTCTGCCAGCAAAGCCTGGAGTTTTTCTCACCCACCAGATGAACTGCCTTGGTAGCAGAAGAAACTCTGTTTTGAGGGAATGGGAATGTATGGCATTTACTGTGATGAAGGCAGTCAAGCAGAGGGGAGATTTGGGGAGGGCGGAGTTTACAGACCTAGAAAATTAGTGTCTTTGTCCCGACACATGACTCTGCTGGGCAAGACTGATTCAGTGTCTACTATGTCTTGCTGTAGGGCAAATACTTCCAGCACCACTTGGATCTTAGAAGGAAACATTCCTGATGGAGAGCGTAGTGGATCTGAAAGCTGGGCACGGGGAATTGAGAAGACCGAGAGTCAGTGATGTCTCCGTGGCAATCGGAAGCACACGAATGCACTCACAGGGCATGCATTCACAACTGGTGTTCCATCCAGAGAATGCCATGTCAGTGCTGCAGATCCAGGGCCTGCTCAAGTTTACCGTGTGGTATCTGGTCTTCTAAGTAAACTTACAACTGAGAGACAGTCAGAAGCCCTCCTATAAGTACTGACTAGACAAGGTGGAGCAAGGCTAATATGCCCGGGCTGATCTGATCAGCGGAGGTAGAGAAGTGGAGTAAAGTTTAATGATCTGGGTCCCTGGGAGAAAAAACTTGGACCTTAGTTCATGAGGTTGAGCAAGTTTTGAAGCATTCTTTGGAATAGAATCTGAGAATGATTTCTGGAAAAGGCAAATTTTTCTGCATCAAATAATAATGTTGAGTCTTCAAGAGTGAGGGCAGGAGAAGGAAGAGGACAGACACTGAGAGAGAAGCTGGTAAAGAGGTGAGGCCCAGTTCAGTTACAGGCTACAATATGACTATGAGCATATTGCCTGCTTTTCCAGAGTTGCCTGCACCTGAGAGAAACATGTACCTGTGATCACGCTCTTCCAGGGCTCCCATATGAGATGAAAGAGTGAAGCAGGGTGTCAGTGCTCAGGGTGGGCCAGAACGCCCCAGCGCATGACCCCACCTGCTGGCTCTGAGCGGCAGTTCATCTTTTCCAGTCCTCCAATCCAGCTTCCTCCTTCTCTCCTTCAAAGTTTCGATTCTTAAGAAACCCTTTGTGTCTCAGACTCTTCCTCAACACTAGGTATTGGAGCATCCAACCTCTGACAGTTATTTGACAGATCAACAAAACTATTCATCTACTGTGGGACTGGCAAGTATAAAAGAGAGAATTCACATAAAACTAAGAGGAGTAATGGAAAAAGAAGCTACACTGTAATGGCCATAGAGATAAAGGTACCTAATGAACAGTTTTAGCCAAAACAAATAAAAGTATATCCCCAAAGCTCATATTTGAGACAAACATAGTGTAAGAATAACCTGTATCATTATATAAATATTTATAAAATATAAATTTTAATTTCTACAAATTATTTCAAAGCTGAAAAAAACGTAAAAATTGAATTATGCATAATGATTAACTATCAAACTTATAGCTAAAAACTACCCTTAAGGGACCATTTAATAGAAATCATGTAAAACTTCTGTAAAATCTTTGGGATAGGGATAGGCATACTTTCTAACTTATTTTTGAGCTCTCTGGTATCTTATATAGCAAAACACTTCAGAGAGATTGTAAGTAAGGAAAATTTCAAGCCATTCTCATTTGTAAATGCTGATGCAAAAGTTGCTAGTGAAACATTAACAAAACATCCTACAATAAACAAGGAAAACTAAAGGGACATGCCTAACTTGAGTTTTTGCAGAAAGATAAAGTTGTTCCTTGAAAATCAGTGAACAGAATTAATGATAGAAGGGCTGGGGATTTAGCTCAAAGGCACAGTGCCTGCCTGGCAAGCGCAAGGTTGTGAGTTTGATTCATGGTACTGGAGAAAAACCAAAAAATAAAATAAAATAAAAACAAAAAAACAGAATTAATGATAGAATCATACAGTATTAACATTCATAAAATTACAAATATCATTGGACACATAATAATTTTGTGAAAAGTGGCATTTACTCTGATAGAAAACCTCATTGTGGGAACAACAGAAGGTGAGAAAGCTCTCTGATAAAGATAATTACAAAAATATCCTAGAAAATATACTTAAGTGTGAAATGTTGAGAAATGTACTCTGATACCTGCAGAGAAAAGACAGCAATTTTCACCACCACCACCACGTCCACCACTCTCCTCTCTCTAGGGATTTCAACCATTGCAGTAAAGCAATACTAAAAGATATGTTGAGCTTCACTATACAAAATGGTAGGAGTTTAACAATGGTTCTTATACTGTATATTGTTTCACATCAGTCATTCTAATTACCAAATTCAAGCATGTAAAATTGGTCAAGAAAAAAAGAAAATTTTACACATTGACTGTTCTTCTCAATAAACTGCAGGCATTAGCAGTACACCTATTCCACCTATCTTTATATATACAAATGTTGTTCTGTCATTTTTAAATTTTTAAAATAAAAAAATTAAAAAAGAAAGATATGTTGAAACAAAGCCGAAAGAAGCTGACCCTACTTGTAGTGATATGATGAGGCAAAAAGTAAAGCCTACAGGAACTACCAATTATGTATTAGAAGTAAAAGTAAGTTTAGTGGTTTAAAAAAATGACCTAATGTAAATTGACTTTCTTTTAATATATTTGGTCAACATTTAGAAAAAGATTCTTTATAAGGTTGTTAACAGTGACATAAATTATTAAAAAAAGACCTAATTAAAAAAAAGTCAGACCTTATAAAAAAAGACCTAATATAAATTGACTTTCTTTTAATATATCTGGTCAACATTTAGAAAAAGATTCTTTATAAGGTTGCTAACAGTGACATAAATTATTATCTGATATTTAAGAATGTAAATAGAAATGTATAAAATAATACTGAGAAATATTAATGCCTCAATTAATTGAATGGCACATTATTGGATGTCAAACTCTTATATCCAATATATTTCACTTCTCCCTTGATACATTACAAATAAAATTCACAATATGTGTCTTTATGGTTGAGTATAATTTTAAAAGTTCCATCACAGTGGTACCTTAGGTTTACACACTTTCTTTTACAATCTTTCAGAAAGATTGCTCTGTCTGTGTTTGTGTAAAGAAGATGCCTGGGGTCATTGTCACAAGGAAAGCTCAATGCAGAATACTTTATTTGAGAACTGAACTATATGAAAACATAAACATTGGTGAACTGGGGTGTTATTGCATTTTTAACACAGGAAAAGTACAAACTTTTGTACTTTTGTGCATTTTTGTGCATTTTCAAACAATATAGATCACATTAGAAATCAACTGATAAATTGTTTCTAAAGTTATGAAACAAAAACAATTTAGGAAAGCCAAGATATAAAGAAAAGCAATGCACTGATGTGTAGCACTCCACAGTAAATTTTGTGGCAGTCATATTTAGTACAAATCCTTGATCCTTGTTGTTGCTTAAAAATGGATGTTAGAAACATGACTAATGATTCTGTTTAGTGAGAAATGGTAACGGTCTTGTAATGGAAAGACCCATTCTTGTGACTCATTATCATGGTTCTCTAGCAGGCGTCTAATTAAAACTGTCTTTAGGCTGAAAGAATGACACTAATTTTCTAGGGCTGTAAACTCCTCTCTCCCTGACTGAAAGCTCTGTATTAGAGAAGTTATAATGAATTTACTCTTTTAGGGTCAGTGGAGAACAGAAAACGATTACATCTGAAAGGACTGAGAAGCATAGATGTGCTAGGGATGCATTTCTATTATTTTCAGGATTCCTGACCATATACACTTGCTGTAGCTGGGGTCAAAGGATGTTTAGAATGGCCTCATCTCTGGGGATTCACCAGAGTTTGGTTCCAATCTTTAATGTTGTACCCCTGAGAAATGAGAGCTATTCACAGAAATAGTGGAAGCATTTAAGCTTCACTATTCACACAGTCACAGGTTTTCCAGACCAGTGGTCCAAGGAGCATGAAAATTATAGCATCTATAATTAGGTGATTCTTATCAAATGATGGATAGACCAAAGACAGCAAAAACTAAAAGTACATAAAGAGAGACATAAAGAAAGAGAGTGAGACAGAGAGAGAGAAACAGAGAGAGAGAGGTAAATGAAAAATACCGTGACTATAGTGGAGAAAATTTGAGTTAGAAAAAGACAAAATGCAACTGTGAGTGATTTGAAAAATGTGTTATTTCACAGCAAATTAAGTGATCATAGTGCATAATTGTCATGCACATATTTGAGGTAAGTTTTCATTTCAAATCACAAATAAATATTAGGTATATTGCCGCACATTTTGTGTTAATATGTAATTATAAAGTGTAAGATTATGAGAAGGACAATGTAAACTTTCCTCAAAAGGAGAAAAAAGAGGTATCAACCTTTGTAAAACATTTGAAAAGCTTGACACATTATAATATCCTGTTCCAATATTTTTCAGAACTTTTAAAATAAGGTGATCAGTGGAGAATAGTATCTGAAATGCAGCTAAGAGGATAGAGAGGCTGTCAGAAAATCAAGTGAACTTTACTAGTTTTTCCTTAATTAGTTGGATTAGGTGAATCACCGGCCTGAGACCTTTTAAGCATTCACTATTTCAAGCAGAGCTCATTATTCTCAATCCCTTCCTGCTAGGTCTCTTTCAACCTCCAAGTATTTAAACTGCATTAAAATCAATGAAGAACCACAATGACTCATTTCCAGTGCTCTGTAGAAAGAAATTGAAACAACAGTAAGAAAGGGACTGAGAAAATGTGAAAGAATGATGACAGTAAAGAAGTGAGAGGATTAAAAAGGAAAACTTTCCATAAAATCAGTAGAACCATGAGTAGGTAGTGGACAGAGATAGTGGAAACTGGTGAAAGGGTACAAATTCGAAGTCATGTAGGGTGAATAAGAATAGCTATCTAATATACAATACCATGTGTAGAATACAGTTAATATTGTTTGTTATATATTGAAAAATTCCTTATTGTTTTCAGTTCTTCAGTGAAAAACCAGACATTTTTTTGTGAAAGTTAACCATTTTTATGTGGCACACACATTTGTTCCAGGATTTGGTGCCCTTTAATTTGGGAAAATATTTCTTACATAAGATTCATGAGATTCTTCCTTTCTTCTCATGTGAGAAAAGAAGAAATACATATTTTGAACTGGTAGCAAGTATGTCTTGCTTGTACTCACAGGAGATAACTTTGAAGGACAAGGAAAATAGCAAAGAACCTTTTTCACAAGTTGTCACATAAAGCAAGCACCACCATGTTGATCTGGAATAGCAGTGATACTATGGAGCCCATACTTTTTTAAAGGGTTTTCCTGGGTTGGAGCATGTTCATTGCTGGCTCTCTGTCCCACTCTGTCTTGCATACGTGGTGGCCGTGACTGGTAATATCACCATCCTCTCAGTCATTTGGCAAGAGTCATCTCTCCACCAGCCCATGTATTACTTCCTTTCCATCTTGGCAGTGACCGACTTGGGCATGTCCATGTCCACAATTCCCACGGTGCTCGCTGTGCTGTGGTTTGATGTGCGGGAAATTCGGGCAAATGCTTGTTATGCTCAGCTCTTCTTCATCCACACCTTCACCTTTCTGGAGTCTTCGGTGCTGCTCGCTATGGCCTTTGACCGTTTTGTTGCAATCTGTCGTCCGATGCACTATTCTACCATCCTCACCAACAATGTGATTGGCAAGATTGGTTTGGCCTGCCTGCTCCGAAGCATGGGAGTTGTCCTGCCCACGCCTTTGCTCCTGAGACGCTATCACTACTGCCACAGCAACGCCCTGTCCCACGCCTTCTGCTTGCACCAAGATGTTCTGAAGTTATCCTGCTCAAATGCCAAGATCAACAGCATTTATGGCCTGTGTGTAGTTATTGTCACTCTAGGTGTGGACTCGGTCCTCATACTTCTTTCCTATGTGCTGATTCT
>NW_004955414.1:20631598-20667156 GCF_000276665.1 Chinchilla lanigera
TCTAGGGATTGTCCGCACATTCCGATTTGGGAGGCGGTTTTAAGGAACCTTGTTTAGTTTTCCTAGTGAACACTTTCCTGAAACAGAAAGTACTCTGCCCGGGTTGTGATGAGCCTGGACATGCAACCCAGGTCCTGCCTCAAGGGAGGAATTGTAGTCTTTGCAGCTGGGAGTGCTTCTTCCACTGTACTGTTAATGACTTCAGTGATAGCTTCACCTGGAGAGATGTGCCTTCTCCAAAGCCAGCACCCATCCAGCAGCAAATGGTTTAGAAAGGCTGCAGAAGCCTCACGCGTTCAACCTAATGCAGAAATCTTTGGTTGGGTAATTTTAGTTTCCGAGTTTCCTGTTATGTTGGACAAGGCTTTCATCAGACCTGATTTGCAGTTCACATTCTCCTTCTGGCCAACCTTACTTAATTCCATTCTTCTTTCTACATATTTATTGCAAAGATTCTCTACTTTAAACATAGTATGCAATAAAATTTACCTTTAAGTGTATTTCTCAGAGATTTCTGTAGTGAGAATCCCAGGAAACCCTGGAAATAGAGGAAGGGAAAATAAACATTCTTAAGGACACCCTACTGTTGACATTTGGACACAACAGGAATTAAGAAGAGATGCCCTTGATCTTTAATTTTCTAAATCTTAATCAGGTCAAACCAGTACATGAGGCTAGCTGAATGGAAAGAACACTACTGCTTTCAAGAGAATATTTGTAGTTTTGTGTGTTTTGATAATTTTTTGTGTATGTATTCTTCTTGCACTGCGTTTAATGATCAGAAAATTTATGAACTTTAAAGTAAATCCAATTCTTTTAAAAATATTCTTAGGTTTTTTAGAGAAAGATTTGCCTACCATGTTATTCAGGTTCCACATAGAAGTAAAAATTCATGCAGTAATTTAAATAGGTTTCCTCAATATCTGCATAAACCTGTATATAACATTGCCAGGGAATTAACTTTAAGAGAGGGTAAAAATATCTTTACATGTACACTAGAGTTTTGGGAGAATATTTAAGGAAGAAGTAAATTTGGAAGAAGGGCTAGGTCCTCCTCACAGGAAAAGCGAGAATTCACTGGAGAATATGTCCTTTCAGCCCACTGGTTGTCAATATAGTACGTTCAGTTGCCTTGGCCAGGAAAGAAAAGCCCTGTGGGGGAATAGGTGGCTCAATGCCAGCAACTGATATCCTCTTTCAGAGTTAAGAAGCAAGAAGTTTCCTCCAAAATGCAGATATGCTGAAGTTGGCAGGCAGAGAAATAGTTGGGAGTGAACGAAGTTGACATTTTTTTGAAGTACAGATAGATAGGAAATCATGGCATGCACTAATAAACTGGAAACATGTCTTTTGGTTACAGGTGAGCTATGGCTGTGAAGTTAATTGGCCGAATAACTGTAAGGTTCAGTAAGAGTTTTGCTAGGGATACCGCTGAAATTTGACGGATGAGCATCACTAAATATCTCCCACACTTGCTTCTTCTATGTGTATGATGAAAATAAGAAAATTCAAACAAGTACTTCAGAGTATCTCCTCTAAGTGTCCCTACAGCATCGTCTACTGGCCAAGATAAATATCATGGTACTTGTACAAGTAAGAAATGTCCATTGTGTATGGCTCCATTCTTGCAGAGGAGAAAATGAAGACCTTGTTCAAAGCGAAGGGCCCATAAGTACATAACTGCCACATTTGCTAATATAATCAATGACATATTTGGTAAAATCTTTGAAAGTTTGTTGGCCTTAAATTTTATATTTAGATATAGAGTCTATGTAGAATGTATTTTTTATGGTTGATCAAGGAATACATCTGATATAATTATATGCTTCACTCAATCATTGCATCATCCCTGCACCTTACAGCTGCCTTTGTCATGCAGTGTAATGTATCTCTCTGAGGCTGTTTGGGGTCTCTTTGTTCCGTTTCACTGGACAATATTTTTCTACCCTTGCCTTAATCCAATATTTTCTCGAATTACTACAAATTTATGTGAAACTTTGTTATTGGATAGTGTGAGCCCAACAGGTTTAGAGCTATTTTACTTCAAGTAGTTGTGAACATTTTTGATATTTCTATATCCACATTAAAATTCATGTGAAGCATTCAATTTCTACAAAATCTTAAGCTTTATTTATGAGACAATTTGGAGTGAATAACTATATTAAAATAAGTATTCTAATTCACATAGTGAATCCCTTGCTTGAATTGGTTGTTCTTAAATTTCTCTCAACCATCTTTGAAATTTTAAGTGTAAAAGTCCAGCAAATCTTTCATTCATTTCTTATTCTGTAATTTTTATGGCTGTACACATTTAGGCTTTAGATTTTAGTTTCTATTGATAGGTGGGTTTTTTGGGGTAGAAATGCATGTACTTAGCCTGAAGAATTAACTTACTGGTTCTCGTGACTTGTCTTTAGAGTACTTTGCATTTACTAGTGCTTCACAAATACTATCTGTGAATAGTAGGAATGCTTTTTTTCTTTCCTTCCCAAGTTTCTTTTTTCCTCAGTGAGATCTGTAGCAAATTTTCTTTTTCTCTGTCTCTGAGAAAACATTAATATTTTATAACTGACTGATATTTATTATAGTTTTTAAAACAAAGGAAATTATTTTTAATCTCTACCTTAATAGATTTAATAACATGGAATTTAGTCAAATATTTTTCTTAGAAACCTAGATTGTGACTATCAATTGTCAATTATTGTTATGATATAAAGTTTGATTTCTTCCTTTTGTACTAATACAATGAATCATTTTCTGTGATTTTTTTCATGTAAAATGAATTTCATGTCCAAGTTAAGCTCAAAGGAATAATGGAATGCTTGTATATATGTTTGTCTATATCAGCAGATTAGATTTGTTAATATTATTTTTTGCGTTTTGATTTTGTAATCACTTTTATGGGGTCATAATTGTCTTATTTTCTTAGATCTCATTCCAGTTTGGAGTACACGTTATGATTGCCTCAGAGAAATAGTGATGGTGTAATCTCTCCCTTTACAATTTTTAAAAATATATGTGTAGATTTTCTGTCATTCTTTGGTTAAACGTTTCAGATAATTCATTAAGAATAGTGTCTTCTGGTAAGGCTTCTTTCCTTCTGTAATTTTTAAATAACAGTATCAAGAAATACACCAATTCCTGGTGATTTACAATATACAAATTTGAGACAAATACTTTGGTTTTTGTGTCTTAAATATTGATCTGTCTTATTCTCTTCTCTCCTTAAACTCCACCATATGTTAAAACATTTTGATTACAACTTTCATGCCAATTATTTTCTGTTCTATTCTTCTGTTTTTCTTTAATCTTGTTCCTTCGTATTTCACTGTAACATTTAGAAAACTGTGTGAGACTAAGGGCTACATGTTGCTCAAGTAAAGTACCTTAGCAAAGAAGTTACGGCTTCTGTGCTCTGGTACATTAAGCCTTGTGCTTCTGTGTTGTAAAAGTTTCTACTAGTAGTAGGAGAGCAGTGATCAGTCTTTGAGAAGAGAGAATGAACAATTATTTAAACTATTTTAATGAGAGAGGTGGAATTGAACACAGTTTCCAAAATGTCAGACTCACTCTCTGGTTTTTCCCTTTCTCTGGATTACTTCACCATTTCAGGGGCAAATATATATTATTCTTTCATGACTAAGATACAAAATTCTCCAAATTCTCCAAAACTCAACCTATTCAGTATAATACACACTTCAGAATGTCAGCATAGTAAATTAGCATGTGAGTTAATTTTCCTAAACATTATACACACTTAACAAGACAAGAGTTTTCTCTGTTGAAAGAAATATACATGGGAATCTGCTCATGGTTAAAAGACTATCTGAGGCTCATGCGTTTGGATCCCTAGAAACTATCTCCTGATTATTTTACTGAGTGCCTATGAATTGTATGTATCTCCTTAAAATAACTGTTAGGGTCTTTGTAATACTAAAGACTCTTCAGGATACTAAACATAGAGCCGTGGAATTGGCAGCTTGGGAGAATAGTAATAGTAAATAATAACAACCTAGCATTGAAGGAACAAAAGTACCTCTTGATTATATCTTACTGAGTATTTAATGCAGTCTCAAAGCTTTATATATATGCAGTGAATATATATGAGAGATTGTTACCCAGGCAACATCATGAACTTATTTCATAGAAAAAGATTAAAAGACGAAAATGCCCACCTATTACTTTAGGTTTCACAGTTAACAGCCAGAATTGGGGCTCAAAGATAAAGATATCTGGACTTACAAACCATGATCTGTGCCACCATAGGTCTAAAGTTCTTGCACTTTGCCTTCACATTGTCCTGAGACTTTAACAGAGAACTTTTATTTTTAGAGTAGTTTTCTCCTTAAAATAGTGTTTTTCAGCATTGGCAGTATCCACATTGGACTAGCTAAGCCCTTATTGTGATGGCTTTGTGTCATATTATATGATGTTTATAGACATCCTAAGCAGCCATATAATTGATGCTTGGAATATATCCTCAAAGTTTATTGGCACTGTGTGGCCAAAAATTCTTTTGGTTGAGAACCACTGCCTAAAATTAAAAACAACAACACCAACAACAGCTTTTCTGGGCTTTCTGTATTACAGTGAAAACCACGTTGTGATGACTCCCCTTCAAAATATTCCCCTTCACTTTGAACACACTTATCCCGTCATTCTTTGTCTTTCCCCTGGAAAAGCACTCTTGATTATTTAACTAAACAAAACTAAAATAAGTTGCATAGGAAGAACATCCCACCATTCTGGCCACGTTCTGAAGAATTTCTGGAAATCCTTTTTCATGAGTGCTTTTAATTGTACTATTTTGCCTACTCTGATGTCCTAAATGGTTTGAAACCATTTATCTTTCATGGTAATTTTGGCTTTGTGGAAGGGCTGGAATTCACAGGGTGCCTGAAAACACACAGTAATGCTACTACTTGACTGAAATTTCTGCAAATACTTTATTAATGAGGAGTCATTGAAAACAATGGTGAATGATTAAATAAAAATATTCATTGCAGTAGAAGTCATACGGTCATTAACATCCCTCAAAGTATTTGATATACTCTCCCTAACTTCACATACACGTATATCATTGTTCTAGTAAATGCAACTTTTACTCTAATAAATTTTTAAGGACCCACCATATATTTTACTCACCACTTACATATTACATATTTCTTCAGTGCTTGATTTCTCTGAAATGTTAGTATTCTAATGGACAGCGCAGATGTTTATACACCATGGACCTGCAATGCGAAGTTTCCCCAAAATATTACTTAACAAGAATTGATTGCTTGATTGATCTGTATCAGATATTTTAGTCACTAATTCAAATAAAATAATAATCTGTTGTAATATTTAAGAAAAATTAATGAAATACTGCACAAATATTAAGCATTTTAAGAAAAAATACCATAATGCCAAATTTTAGAAAAGTAGAAATTTAATATACCAATCAAGTTCTATCTTGTATGTGGTAGCTACGGTATCCTTAAAAAACACCATGAAGTCATTTTTCTTTGAGTTAAAATTTCATTGAAAATGAGTTGAATTGACCTGAAATTGAAGAGAATAGAAATAAAATGATGGATCTCAGAGGTAATTTATGAAAATATTTTAATTATTTACACCATGAGTTAAGATAACAAGAAGAAAAATAGGAATGGATCCTTAGAAACAACATAGATAATATAAATGAGATAAATTACTTCAGTTGTGACTGGGGAAGAGTAGTAGAGAGGGAAGATAAGAGCATTGTATTTTAATTAAAGTGGAGTTTATTGGCCAAACACAGTCTCTCCTGTCATTTATACCCTGTGCACTTTGTGAATGAACAGATAGGATGTGCTTTACACTGTATTTTGAAGAATTTACTTTTTGCTTCATAGTGAGGATATGGGGAACATCTACTGAGTCGGATCAAATCTTCATCTTTGCTCCTTAGTATGATAGCTCTGGGTTGGTCAGAGGCAGTTTTGTGGGCTCTTGTACATAAGAGTTCTTGCTGGATGAAGACAGTAGAAAGCTCACCCTCCTATCAAATGGCTGGTGAAAGCTTTGAGTGTCATGGATCAACTATATATGTACCACAAATTTTTTATTATTTAAAATTGCTTTAGAAGTCCTCCCTTTCATTAGTAAACTATGTATTTATTTCCCTGTTCACATTAGGTTAACAAGTTGAATGTCATTATTCCTGTTATAAGGTGGCAAAATATGCCCTAATATTATTTTCCTAGTAGCTACTTCATTTAGTTATTCAGAGCACACATTATTCTCTTCCATCATTCTCAATTACTAAGCCTATTGTTTTCCTCCATCAGGGGATCTTCAGGACACTTCTCAGTTACTTCCCAATCTGAGTCTAGACTGCCATGGCTACCTCCTGTCCTTGAGGAGAAGAATTAACTTTGACATCATTTTTCCTCTCTAGGGTTATATTGACCACAGTTTGTGGTCCTATGGGAATGCCCTTGTCAAGAGGGGCTGGCATTTAAGAGTAGTTAGTGGATAGAAATGCAATGATGATACAGCACAAAGCTGGACAGTGTGTAGGATGCTGAAGGCAAAAAATACCCTATCTTGGTTCTGCAGCCACTGAAGAAGAGATAGATGCTTTGCTCAGGACATCTGTGCTTTCCTGAGGAACTGTTTGCCAGAGCATATTCTATACACTTTATTCTTCTCTTATACCCATGTTCAGTGGCTTTCTACACCTATAAGAAATTTCTAAGCTTGACAGACTGGGTATCCTGCCAACCTCCATAAGCGTCAATGTCTATATGCTCATGAGGTTCCCAGGTGTGCCTGAAGGACGGCTTTGAGGTGAGAAAAATGGTTAAAATATTAGTGCATTAGAAGTTTCTAGAAATTCTAATGGGATGGTTTAGAGGTGGGATTGACCTCTACTCATAGGGAAACAGTGCTCTGGGATAGTTGATAGGTACAGACTACCACTTACCATGAGGAGAAAAACCCATCTCCTCAAAAGTTGTTCAGAAGAGCTTTGGACTGGAGTAGTATTGCAAACCCGTCTCCCACTACTAAAGTAGTGGGACTTTACGTACTAAAATCCTTGTTCTTTCAAAACACCATTGTCTAATATTAACTAAAAGATATGATGATGAAATTGATGACTGTTGATAATTTGAATGCCTCATCTATTACCCTCTCATGCATCTGGTAAGAGTATGAACAGAAGTGTAGGTGACATAATTCTCAAGAAAAGCATCAGGAGGCTACATTTTTATGAGTGATTACTTGGCCACTGCATGTCACACCTGAGTTGAGTCACTGCTACTCATGGCTGATAAGCTTGTGGTCATGGTTATTTCATCATTTAGATTATCACTTTGGCTCCTAAATTTTAGAAACTGTGCCGAGTACTTAAATACCTTAGCATCAGCTTTTAAAATGTTATACAAAATGATAAAATTCCCAGCATTTTATTTTATTTTTGATGCTTAAGTATGTGATTATTTTAAATAATTTCCAAGTCTTCCAGTGATTTAACAGGCTTTTGTTCATTTTCATCTCAGACCGATGTCAACACATTTTTGGTATTTTATTTTAACCACTATGTATATTACTTTAGTAACATTTTTCTTTATTAATAGCAGAGCTAAATATATTAACCAATCAATAGGCAGTATAGATTCAAATTATCTTCTTTGTAGCTATGGTGTTGCTGACAGACTCTGGGATTGAATTGACGCTCAATTCTATTTCAGCACTGTCTTCAACAAACTGTGTGACTTAGGTAACACAAGCCACCACTTGAGGCCTACTTTCTTGTCCGTAAAATAAAAGCCTAAATTAGATGTATCTAATGTCTTATGTGTCTATAAAATTCCACAATGATCGCCATCATTTTCACTTACTTTTATTTCATTATTTTCCATTTCTTTACTATACAGCATAATTTTCCATACAAGTAAACTTGAATTCTTTAAAAAATAAAACCCAAATATTCTTAGTTGAATCTATCTGCACTAATAGGAAAGAAAACTTCACTTGAATTTTTATTTCTACCTCTATATTTGAAGTCACTGATGAAGTCACACCTGTAAAATAAGTGCATTTAGAAACATAAAAGATAAATTTCAAGGAGAAAAAGTAGGCAATGATCATGAAAATCTACTGTACACTTTCCCAAGGTCAATAGAATGAAAGACAATATGAAAATGTCAATCTTCAAATATATCCTTAACAAAAACTCTCCTAAACAGTAAAATCGCCATTGAAGAATATGTATTTTTATGCATCTTAACACTGGCTCCAACAAAAAAATTGAGGTGGGGTGCAAGTAAGATGAAAATTCTTCCCAGGTTTTGTAGATAAAAATACATGGGCATCAAAATTCAAAATTAAACATCTGAAACAGCTAATACAAAATCAAATGAACAATTCTCAAATGACCAATGAGTCTGAACATTTCCTATCCTCTTGTTTTCAAATTGTGTATTGTTTTTAATGGTTTTTTTATTGGTTAAAATAAACATTTTTTTAAAAATCAAATGAACATTTGTAACAGGTGACAACAGTATGAAACTGATTTTTTTTCTTCCTTGGATGAGACAGGACATTTCTTAGTAATAGCAGTTTACCATTCACCTAGGAAGAAAATCAGAGATACACCACCACCACCTGAGCTATGGGTATAAGATAAACACCTTCCATGGAATTCTTTTTCACATTACTAAAATGTCCTCAATTGTCTGGAGCAGTTCCATGTTTAGAGTATTTCAAACCACTGTCTCCGATGTATGGACAACTGGAGCTGAGGCCCTGAAATCGTATCTGAGTCTGAGTAGACAGATAAGAATTCTTTCACTCACGATGACCGAGTTTCCTCAAGCGTATCTGCATGACCACTGTGACGATGATGCTGGGGACGATGATAGTTCCAAATGTTTCCTTTTAAAAAATATAAGCTGTGTAACACTAAGTAGAAGTACATTACATTATATGCTTTTCAACAAGAAATGACTTGTTCTCAGGTCTTACTAAGGAAAAAAACCTTATAATGAAATTTACTACCTGTTTTCACTGATAAGCTGTGTGACTTAAGTATGTAACATAAAGCCAAAAATGAGAGCCATTATGATTTTAGTGAATAAACAAAAAAAAAAAATGAGAAGTTAAGTGACCATGGCCTAGGTCCCAAACATTACACAATTCTGAACTTGATTTTTAACAGAAAGACATCTAGATACAGTTTCTGTGGCTATTTCTTATAACAGAAAGATCCAAAGCAAATGTAGGCAAGCTCAGTCCTACTTTGTTGAAGATAAATATTCTGATAATGTCTAAGTCTCAGGAGCTAAAGTGCATCAGCTCATCACGTGTGCCCTGCCTGTGACTTGCAGCTCCTGAGAAAGTGATGGCCCCTTGTGCTCATCCCTTCACACACTCTACACTGTCAGGCAGACAGGACAATGATTTTTTTTTTAACCAAATACTTTATACAGTGAAATACAGGAAACATCCTAAACAATTAAGATAGCCTCATTATTTTTAAATACTGAAAATATAAAAGGCCCATACAAATTAAGAGTTGTATTAGGTAGACAGTTCCTATTTCACTTGCTGTGCTCTTTAAATCTCCATAAGAGAAACAAGTATTTTCCTCATGTCTTTAGGCAACAGATTCGAAAGCAAAAGTTGCAGGGCTGTAACAGTTCATTACATTTATGTTTTTGAAGCTAAATTATTCAATATCTTGTATTATTATTGCACTTATATATTGCCAGGAATATATCTACAGCAATTCAGCAGGAGTGATTGCAACAAAAGTGTAAATAGGTCTACAAAGCATCTGATTTCCTTATTAAATAAGAAAGTTTGCATAGAGAAACACCAACAGCTACAATTCAAATCAGATTATATATGCTTACCAGTTATTTAAACCTTATAGAAAATTAAATGTAACCCTCACCACTACAAATCTCTAAGGAATCAGAAAAGATTTATAGTGCACAAAGTCTTGACTATTGTTGCATTCCACTTTGAAATCACAGAGTTAAAACATCATTTTTTCAAGATTTAAAGAAAAATAGATTTTATAAAACAATAGATTCTTTTTAATTAATGAATATATTGTTTTATGTTACTGACAAACAAGTTATGCTTTTTCTCCCACTATAATTCACTCTGATCAAAGAAATAATTCTCTTTTTTTTTTTTTTTTTTCCAGTATTGGGAATCAAACTCAGGACCTTGCACTAGCCAGACAGGCTTTGTGCCGCTGAGCTAAATCCCCAGCCCAAAATAATTCTCTTTTAACTCCTAATGATTGCTACATTTTCAAGACTAAAGGAATATCAGTAGGCATTTTTTCTTCTTGATTTACTTGTCTCTAAAATATGTCAAGTAAGCTTTCAAAGATTTAGCGAGGGGCAGCTTCATGATTTTTTCTGTCAGTGAATTTTGAGGTGGCTCCTCCAGCTTCATGGGCTTCACTGTGGTCCTTCTCCTCCTCTTCTTTGTTATCTTCTTCCATTTTCTCATCCTCCTCACTGTCTAGAGCCTGAGGAAGAAGCTGGTTACCTAGAAACACGTAAGTATTAATCCTCTGCTTAACTTTTTCTTTTCCTCTTGGGTGGAGTTGTTTGAGGAATCCTCTTGGCCTACATCTGGTCATTGATGAAATTTCTAAGCACGCATCGAATGTAAATACCAGCCAAGTCCTGCAGATTCCTGACAGCAGAGCGGGGAAGCCCCAGGGAGTCTGGGGAGCCATTATCATTCTTTCTTGGCTGCACAAGTGGAACAAATGAAGCAGCAAGGATATTTTTACTTTCCTAAGTGTTCTGTCCAGTTCGTATAATCTGTGTTAACTAGTCCTCTATAGGCATAACTAGTATGCCTCCAACTTTCAGGAGTATTTTCATGGTCTTCCTGGACCCCCGCTCTACAATAAATGCGATCATACTGATAACTATCAGATGCTATTTGGAGGCAATTATCTACTACAAATGCACGTTCACAGAACTCAAATTTATCAAAGCTATCACTATTTTTAATGAAACTCTCCACTTTTCCTGGGAATAGTCCACCATATCTGATTGAAGTTCAAGCCCATGATTTATTCCAAAAAGACCTTTGGTGCGGCTCTTGGTCTGGCTCGCCAGAGGGACGTGGCAGTGGGGATATGATCCGGAACTTGGTGACCTCCGCCAGCACAGAAGCACCGCCGCAGCCTCAGGCCTGGGGAGGGGCGGGGCGCTGGCCAAGAAGTGGCTGGGGCAGCGCGCATCAATTCCCAGTATTTTAATGCTCAGAGAAGGTTAGTGGTCCCTCAAACGTGACTGGGTATAAAATGACAATTGTCATTTGAATTTCTTTTACCATAAAGAAGTAGCCACCGAGAGCAGAGTGCTATGTCTATATCCAAAGGGAAGGGAAATTACGAATACTCTCTCAGAGTTACCTAATAGGAAAACCTAACCTGCCTTGGCAAGAAGGAAAATATTGGAGGATTTAAGTATGGATATCAAAAAGGAGAAAGTAATGATGTCTGAGTGTCAAAGTGATGACAGAGATCAGAAAAGTTTATGGCATAAATATTTAGGAAATGAACAAGATGTGTAATGAACAGTATTTCCACTATGTTATGGTTAAAATAAGACATAGATTACTGTACATGCACAGAGAATATGTGAATCAATTACTTTTTCTCTTCGTTATATCTAAACGCTCCTTACAAGGAAGAATAATATCAGGGTGTAAAATTTCAATGTAGCTGGAGAATGCTATGGAATTAGTTATTTCGTTATTAGTTCTTTCAGAGGAAAGTATAAGGCCTCATTGTGTTGGTGGAGAAGAATAGTTTGAAGAATGGGCCATATAAATTTTGGCAAAGCCTTGATGTAGAACAGGCTATGTGAAAGTTTAACTGATGCTTGCTGCCCAGGGTATCGGAAATTGGATGCCCATCATGTTGATAAGGGCTTAAGATTTCTTGGGTTGCTATTTTAATGTCTATTGTTGGTGCATCCACAGTGGTGTTGGACTCTGATATTCCCTCTAGCACATCTGACTTATTGGATAACTGAACCCTGTGCACATAAACTCGAAATTCTTCTTCCAACTTGACATTGCATTCCTTTCTACATTTTCTTTTATTTGTGTGATTTTTCCCCTCCCCTTGCACTCTTAGTTACAATGACACAATTGTCTAGGAGTGGACATAATTTCCCCTTTTACATCAGCCTATTTGGAAAAATGCACACCATTTTCTGAAAAAAATATACCTCTAATTTAACATAATTTGTTTGAATTTATCTTGTATATGAGATTCCCGGAATTTCTATGTATGTCTTTTTTTCTCCTTGCTTTAATAAACATCATGAAATTTTACAAAGTGAATTTACTGTAGATTTTTACTTCTACTCAAACTTAGCATATAATGATCCATGCTATCTCTGATGTCTTTTCCTCTGGGAAAATTTTTATTCACCATAATATTTACTGTTAGATTTCCCTGGAATCCATTTTTTAAATGATCATAACTCCTAAAAAGCTTCCCTGCTTTGTCTTTGCCAAGCTATGGCCCATTTTTTAACATCTGTCCTAACTTGACAACTATATATTTTAGACCTGGTCAAGCTGATTTTTAAACTGCAATTAGTATAAGAAGTCCTCTTAAATTAAGTGCAGGTTCTTTATGTTTACACACAGTTTCCTTCAGAAATTCTGGTTCATTTTTCTACTTAAACTTAGCTGGCACAATGAAATCCTACCACTTACCTTTAGCTTTTTTCCATTGTATTTGCTTACATTTACAGTACATTAGCTCTGTGTATTGACAGTTCTGGTTTCTACTATTTTGATTATTTGCCATCATCCTTGGTCTAAAAATATTCAGTGGAAAGTTCCAAGTATGATCAATTCATAATTGTAAAAAACTTATTATCATTGTTCAATTTTGTTATTAGTTGTTATTAATTACTATTGTGCCTAATTTATGAATTAAATGACCACTGTTGTATGTGTGCAGGAAAAAAATGGTACATGCAGGGTTTGGTCCCTCTACAGTTTCAGGCATTCACTGGGGAACTTGAAATATATCTCCTAGCATATGGGTGAACTGTTATGCTCTCTAATACATTTCTTCATTTACATGGGCATCAATCAATGCAGGGTGCACATCACAGTCCTTTGGTTCCAACCAACTCTTATTTGTCATTTGAAAATTAACTCAAGGGTCACTGTCCATAAACAGTCCTTAAACTCCCTAGATGAACTTACTTCTTCTCTATTTTGTAGCCCGTGTTTTTATATTACCTTTGAAGTAACACTTAATTTCAGCTCTCTTTGCACTAGTCTGTAAGCATTTGAAGGTATTTTTTATATATTTCTCTAGTTTTAGCACAACAAGCAGTTTTTTACTATGTGCATGAAAAAAGAATAAATTTCTTTTTTTTTTTTTTTTTTTTTTTTTTCGGTACCGGGAACCGAACTCACAACCTTGCGCTTGCCAGGCAGGCGCTTTGCCGCTGAGCTAAATCCCCAGCCCCAAGAATAAATTTCTTAAATGATGAATATAGCTAGTAATTAAACATAATGAGCATAGGAATGATTAAAACACTAAGTACAGGAGCTGGGGATTTAGCTCAGTGGCAAAGCGCCTGCCTGGCAAGCGCAAGGTTGGGAGTTTGGTTCCTGGTACTGGAAAAAAAAAACAAAAAAAAAAAACCAAAAAAAAAACCACTAAGTACAGACAAATGCATCAAAGTCTTTGTTGTTATAATACTGACTTTACCCTAATTTTCCACATTCTTCTGTCTCTACTTAGACTGAAGGTGGCTCCATGTGCACAATGTCTGTCTTCAATGGATCTGCCCTGTACCCTCGCTTCCTTCTGACAGGCTTCTCAGGCCTTGAAAGCAAGTATGGCTTGATTTCCCTCCCTATCTTCTTGGTTTATGCCACTTCCATTGTGGGGAACATTACCATCCTCTTCATTATCAGAACAGAGTCTTCGCTCCACCAACCAATGTACTACTTTCTATCAATGTTGGCACTCACTGACCTGGGTCTATCCACCACTACCTTGCCCACTATGTTCAGCGTCTTTTGGTTCCATGCTCGGGAAATCCCTTTCAATGCTTGTCTGGTCCAGATGTACTTCATTCATGTTTTCTCAATAATTGAGTCAGCTGTTCTGTTAGCCATGGCCTTTGACCGCTTTGTAGCCATCCGAGAACCTCTGCGTTATGCAACCATTTTAACCAATGATGTGATCATTGGAATTGGGTTAGTAATTGCTGGAAGAGCCTTAGTCCTGGTGTTTCCAGCTTCCTTCCTTCTGAAAAGACTCCAATATCATGCAGTCAATGTTCTTTCCTATCCCTTCTGCCTGCATCAGGACCTCATAAAGACAACTGTGTCCAGCCGTCGTGTGAGCAGTATCTATGGCCTCATGGTGGTCATCTGCTCCATGGGACTTGATTCAGTGCTTCTCCTCCTCTCCTATCTCCTCATCCTGGGCACAGTGTTGAGTATAGCCTCCCAAGCAGAGAGAGTAAAAGCCCTCAATACTTGCATTTCCCACATTTGTGCTGTACTCACCTTCTACACACCCATGATTGGGCTGTCGATGATCCGTCGCTATGGCCAGAATGCTTCTCCAGTGGTCCACGTGCTCATGGCCAATGTGTACTTACTGGTACCACCTCTCATGAACCCTGTTGTCTACAGTGTAAAGACCAAGCAGATTCGTGACAGAATCCTCAAAAAATTCAAGAAACATGAAGTTTAAGTGCAAGACACTCCAAAACTCAACTTTCCTCCCATTTCCTCTGTACTTAACAAGAGTGTTTCTTACCAGTGTAGACTTAGAAATTTAAATGTTACCAGAAATACTTTTCCTTGAAGATCTATATCTAAACCTCAGTGATAGTAACTACTTGTCTTTTCAAATGGAGAATAAAAGCTTGATTTTATTTTATAATGAGATTATTTATTATCTGTTTTGAATACCAGGTCCTGAATATTTAGATGTCAAGATAAATCTAATGTAGACCCTACAATATAGATACTCTTCTAATCTGTTTACTTTAGTGTGAAAATATTTTAAATACATTGTTGGATCTGTTGAGGTCACAAGAAAGACTGCTATCAAAATAAAACAAGGACAGCATGAAACGTAGCAGATTTTCAGAAGATAAAAGGAAATAAATTTGGACCAAATTAACTGAACTATGTTTGGTAGCTCTAATTTAATGCAGAACTAGTGAAGCTTCTTCTTTAGGAAGCTACAGATGCTTCTCTATTCTGAGAGGTACAGACACTTTGATATACACATTTTGGTCCATTTTCTCCAGCTGAGCTCTCAGTAAATTTCTCAGTCTTTTATAGCAGTATCTATTGATTCTATATCCTAAAATATGCTCTCTGAGACCTAAGTTGAGAGGAATGCAGTCATTCAGTTCCTGTATTCTCCTGCGTATACTATCCTTATTATGTTTTTCCTAGTTCCCAATGTCATTCTGCACTGGTATGCTTAAGATTTTGGGGGGGGGAATTGTATTTTTCAACTCTTATTATAGAATTGATAGATATACATATTTTAAACACTAGGAACTTCAGCTGTTTGACACTTACAAAGCTTTGTTTTCAATTAATGTGATCAAACGAAATATCTTTATGTCATCTTAAAAATTACACAACCCACAAATATCATTAAAAAATTGTCTGTACTCAGTGGCTCAATTTCATCACCTTTCATTTTAAATTTAATCTGCTCTGGTCTGATTTTCATTTTCATGATTGCACTGGAATTGCACCTCAAAATGTTTTTAATGATCTACTTGTTACTAAATTCTCACTTAAACCTCTACTTCCTTTTTTTTTCTTTTTTTCTTTTTTCTTTTTTCCTTTTAAAGAGAATGATAAAAAAGAATAATAGCCAAATACTAACAACATAGAAAAAAAAAAAAAAAAAAAAAAAACAATAAAAATGATACAGTGTTCCAAAACAAAATCACAGGAATTAACAGTGCCTGTTACATTACATATTGTTGTCTTCAATGAAGTTGCTCAGATGACGAGATGTAAGAATGCGAGATTGATCAAACCATTAAAGAATAAAAAATAAAAACAAAAAACATTAGCAACTTTAAAATAAACTTAACTTTAATAATTTTAGATTTATATGAAGGAACTGAGATGAATATATGATAGTAGAACTGAGATGAATATATGATAGTAGATCTGTAATATATCATGTGTCCAGTGTTATCATTAAAATTTGACATTAGTGTGGAATATTTGTTAAAATCAAGACACTATGTTGATACTCCTTTAAACACAAGTATAAATTACATTTTCTTCAGATTTCAATATCTCCCAAATGTTTTACTGCTTCTCCAGAATCTGGTCCAGGAAGCACATCACATGGTTGTACTGAGACTTTATTTTCTCAGTTCCGGGTTGTCACCCAATGCCTTCTCCATCCTGTTTTACTTGGAGACATGTTCTTGTTAAGTAAACAAATTTCCCAGGCTGGTTTGCAGCTGAGATGCTGACATTACAGGTGTGCACCACCAATCCCAGCTTCTTATATTCCTTTTTTTTTTAACTCCTTAATTTCCTCTGTTTTTTCATTTTTTAATTTATTTTTTCTTTGTTTTAAAGATAAAAGAACATAAACATATTAACAAACACACAGACATTTACAGAATAACACAGAAACAATAGAAGCAGTACATAATTTCAGACAAGGTGATAGGAAATTAACAATGCTGGTTGTATTACATATTGATACCTCAAATTTTTTACTCAAATAAACAACAATAGGCATGTAAGATTGATCAAACAATTAAACATTAACTGTTCCTCTTAACAGTAAAAGGTTCTCAGATTTTTATCATTTTTGAAGTCTTGGAAATTTTCAAGGAGATCAGGAGTTTTGTAAAAATGTCACTCTACTGAGATTTCTCAGTAGGAGTTAGGGAATATACAAGATGACCCTAACTGTTATAAGTTAGTACAGTTGTACTAACTTATCTCATGATTACACTAGGCTTATGTGTTCCAAAGAGAAAGAAGGCAGCAAAGGCAAAACACATTATCACATTTGATATGTGCCTGGATTGTGTGACTAGGATCGTGTCTATATTGTTTCCCCTTTGTGAAGTTAATCTTCTTAAAAACCCTTTCTCTTTCCAAGCAGCTCATATATGGTTAGTAATACAGCCTTTTCCACCACATGAGAGACTCTATGTTTATTCTCAGCATAACAACAAAAAGTATGAATAAATAAAATTATTGAAAAGGCTACTTTCATCCTCCACTTTCTGAAACAAATCCAATATACATGGTTTATACTACGAGAATGGGAGCCTACTTTTCCCCTCATTAAGATCAAGGTATATTCAAAATCATTTGATATTCTTTTGAACATTATATTTGTCTCTTTTCCAATTTATTTCTGTTTCCATTGACTTACAGACATTTATGTTAAATTTTATCTTAATGGGATAAATTGTATTTATTTTTCTCAATTTGTTCCTGTTCTGACTAAAAGGAGCTCTTTTAGTTAATACCTTCATCAATGTAAGATTTATTTGTTTTGTTAATTTGTTTCTGTATTTCAGGATGGCCTTGTTTTCTTGGTGTTGTTGTGCTGAAGGGTCGTCTTGTATATTCCCTAACTCCTAGAATCAGTCATTTGTCTAAGAAGCCATAGCACCCACTAGCGCCCCCTGTCTGCATGCTCTGTATGTACAAATCCCCAAAGACGAATGGAATTACTGTGTATCAGAAATGTATACTAATAATTACTTTGAAAATAAAATAAAGAACAAAAAATAAAAACAGCATTGGAAAACAAGTTATGAATGCTTATTTACTTCTCTCTAATCAGGTTTTTTTGCTGCTAGCCTTTCTCATCAGACAAAATGGAAAGATATGTGTGCATCATAAACTCTTCATGAACCATTTTCTATAAATATTTCTATATTTACTTACTTGTACTTAAAGTAAGCAAAATATAAATTTATGTTTATATTATCATATGTAGCAATTCTATTGTTCTGTCTTATTTATACTCCTACTCAAAGAAACGAGAACTCATGTTCCCATCATTCACCATGTATGTCTAGAATTGTGCATATCGTGTATATAAGTATAAAAATATCAGCATTGTATTCTGGATTGTGCATATCCTGTATATAAGCATAAAAATATCAGCATTGTATTCTTAAACAACAAAAGTCATTTGTTGTTTAAGTGAATTGAGGATAGTTTCCCTTATACTGTGCATTGTTTTTTCATCCTTTTAACAATATTTTAGGAAGAAATATTTTAATTTTAATAACTTAAAAATGTCAATTTTTTCTTTCAGGAATTATGCTTTCCCCCTTTTATTTTGGATGTTGTTTATTTTGATGCAGCAGTGAGAGTAACTAAGTCAGTCTTCCAGTCTAGTCAATTTTTTTCTCCATCATTATGGATCTTTTGCTGTTCTGTATAAAACTTAGAATCTTTTTGCTGAGGTCCACAGAGCAACTTGCTGGGACTTCAATGGAGTAGTATTGGATCTACAGAACACATTGTGAGGAATTAAATCCTTACATTGAAATTTAAATTTATGAATATAAAGTAACTTAATTTATTTGGGACTTTTAAAATTTCTTTCATCAGAAGGGGAAATGGCAGAGGAAGAAGGAGCAAAATGATCAATAAGTGATTTTATATATATATGTATATATATATATGATTACAGTTGTACAAACTTATACGAAAAAAGATTTATTTCCTTAACTATATGATTGTCACTGGAAACCAATTTTTAATATTTAATTGGTGCTGTGATTCTACATCTTGTTTTTAATCTTAAAATAGCCCTCATGGATTAAAGGTATCTTCAGGAGCTTTCAACTTTAGATGCTTCCTCATTTATACAGAGAAAAACAAAATCAAAACAAAAACAAACAAAATAAAATGCTTCTGGCCAAGTACCTTAAGGTTGGTTTTTGACTAAATGTGAAAACTTGGTTGAACCAAACACAGTATTTTACTACATATGTATAAGATAACAAAAGCTGTGAAAGTGGATGAGATATTTTAAATATTTGTGAAAACTGTTGCAGAAGACATTCAAAATCAGATGTAAAATACTTTCTCATGATTGCAGTCAATGCTTCTCTGAAACCTCAATTATGTAATAAAGAGATCTACTTTTTCACTCAGAGTAATCACATTCTAATAAAAATCACACAATATATACATGATTGACTCCAACATTTAGGATAAAACTTGAAGAATTCAGAAAAATTGTGTATGTAGAGTTGGTAGGGTGACTAGGGGAGAAGGGGCTTAAGGCAAACTGAACTTAAATAAGCTATAAAAGCCCAGAGGGAATACTTTTTAAAATACACCCTGGGCTTGGACTTTCTGCAGGAAGCTACTAGTAAGACTGAATTTTATTCCCTGACAATGAAGCATATTATGCCTCCTTAGATATTGCAGGGCATTATAAAGGGTTACATGCAAAATGTAAAATAAACTGCTAAATATTCAGGAAATAAATTCTGTTGTGCACATGGCTGTTTTCTTGCTTCATTGTAACATGAACTTTGGAGGATTAAATTAACAGCAGTGGTTATATATCATTAAACTCTTCCTGCTTCCAATGGAGACTAAAAAGAAAAAAAGAATTGGCAGTGTAAGTGATTCAAAATTAAAGACATTTATTTTTCCTGTCAGCTGTTATTCAAGCAATGAATAGTACTTGTCAGGAAAATGGGATAGTATTTTGTTGTTGTTGAAGTAATAAATAATATTTAATAAAAGCCAAACCTTATTTAGATTTCTTTATATTGCCCTTTATTATTCAATCATCATCTCTCATAAACAACTGCTGACTATGCATGCTTCTCATATTTTCCTTGTTTTTTATCAACTTAACCTTTGTAGGGGTTTTATTCAATATTTTATTAAATGTTTTTAAGTTTTGGTTTATTTATTTTTTTCTCCTGGTCTGATATTTTTCCTAAGGTGGAACAGAGTTTATGTGTTTTAGAAAGGAAGGCCACCAAGGTAAAGGACCATTCTCATTACATCACAGCAAGGTAACCAGGTTTTACTATGATTCGATGTTGTTGATATCAACCCTGGTTGGCAGGCTGAGGTAGTGTTTGTCAGTTTTCCACTTTAAACTTTCTCTTTCCCATTGTACCAATTTCTATGCCATGTGTTTGGAAGTCAGTCACTATATATAGCCCAACATAAGATGGGAAGTGTTATGCTCTAACTTTTTGAGGAATCAGTGTCTACATAATTTGTTTGGGATCCTTCTACATGGGTAACTCATCTCTTATCTTCATCATCTTCTCAATGTCTCCTTTCTCCAGAGTAATGTACAAAACGATGCATATCTAAAGGGAGTTGATCTTTGTATTTTGATATGGGGGTAGACAGGTAAGAGATATCTGTGTTTTTCCCCCAGTACTATAAAGTATCAAAGTAACAGACTGAGACCTTTCAATATGGGGCAACAGTGCTCTCTTTGGCAGCACATATACTCATACAGGTCAACATGCATCTGCAAGGAGCACAGTCCTATGAACATGGCAGCAAAATGTCCCTTTATAATAACACCTACTTCTACCCACACACTTTCTTGCTGCTGGGAATCCCAGGATTGGAAAACAGCAACATCCTGATTGGATTTCCCTTTTGTGCTGTGTATCTCACTGCACTCATAGGAAACTTCACTGTCTTGTGTGTGACCCAAACCTACCATACTCTTTACCAGCCCATGTTCTACTTCCTGGCTAGGCTGTCTAGCACTGATTTGGGATTATGGGCAGCTATCATTCCTTAAATGCCAGTCCTATTTTGGTTACTGTCAAGGAGATAATTTTTGTTTCATGCCTTACTCAGATGCTTTTCAATCGTATCCTTACTGGCATGGAGTCAGTAGTCCTATTTGCCATAGCTTATAATGGCTATGTAGCTATTTGCAACACTCTCCATTATACTACAATCTTTACTAACAAGATGGTAGCCCTATTTGGTTCTTGGGTGGTTGGGAAATCTTTCCTCACTGTTCCCCTTTGTAATTCTAATCTTATGATTGCCCTTGCGATTGTGGACATCATGTCATCCCACATACCTGTTGTGAGCATATGGGTGTTGCTCATCTTGCATGTGCAAGTATCAGGGTAAATATCATATATGGCCAGTGTAACATTCCTATTCTGGGTTTCAACATCATGGCCATTGCTCTATGCTGCATCCAAATTCTCCGTGCTGTTTTCCATCTCCCTTCAAATGAAGAGAGACTCAAAACTCTCAGTACCAGTGGTTCACATGTGTGTGTAATTTTGATCTTTTGCACCCAGCCCTTTTTTTTAAATGACCCAAAGTTTTGGTTTAAATATTCTTGCTACATTCACATTCTTCTTGCCAGTTTGTATGTAGTTATTCGACCAATGCTCAACCCTGTCATCTACAGAAGCAGGACCAAGCAGATTTGTGAAAGATTGCCTAGAATGTTCATCCAGAAAGAAGAGTAATGCACAGAACTTCAGTTTTTATATATTATAATTAATGTAAAATCACCTAGACCAAATGACTTAATATGCTTGATTTGTAATTTAGGATGAAATAATGAAAACTTTGTTTGAATTCCTCCTTGGGACGCTTTTATTCACTCAGAGAATGAGACCAACACTGATATGTTTGATTATGAAATATGGTTCACACCATCAGGATAAAAGTTAGGTTCTAGACAGGACATTCTGTAGCTCTGATTTTTTGCATACTAATCATTCAATCGGTCTTTAGTTTTACTTCCCATACTTGCACAATTTTTTTTACCCACCTGTTACACAGAGCATTAATTTTCCATTGTTAGACTATAAATAAATCTGTTTTAGCTGTCACTTACATAGACCATGTTTAGTCACTTACATAGACTATATTCGTTTTGTACATCAACTAAAAAATTCAGGATTGCTGACTCTTCCAGTCCTTGGTGTGAAAGCAAAAGCAGTTGTGAAGAAATAAAACATCCTCCAATGTTCAAATAACGTCTAGATTTTTAATATACAATGTCTAACACTACTTACAACTTCCAAAAAATATATGTATAATGAAAATAAGAATAAATCAAGAAGAGAATCCATAGGCAATATGACTATATCTTTTTTTTTTTGGATTTTTCTCTGGTACCGGGAACCGAACTCACGACCTTGCGCTTGCCAGGCAGGCGCTTTTGCCGCTGAGCTAAATCCCCAGCCCCAATATGACTATATCTTTAAGTCAGACAGATAACAGACCAAATATAAGCACATTTGTACATCTTATGTAAGTATATACAATAACAATAAAATTATTTGCAGATATCTGACCATTTTTGAAAAAAAGTAAAAGGAATATTAGAACCTATGAGTAAAATGAAAGGTCCTAAAATAAAAACAGAAGGATTTAAGACAAATTAAACAAATGAAAAATCAGTAAAATAGAAAATAATGACTAAAATAAGAATCCCTAGGAGATTAGAGTAAAAAAGTATGGGAATTTTAAGATCTTGATAAAAGTAATAGGATATAGTGAAAAAATTTACACATAAAATTGGACATTAAATGGGAATGAGCATAAAGAATCAAATGGGTAAAATATTTGATAAATAAATTGAGAATAATTTGCAAAAGTAATGAAATAAGTCCAGTTGAAGATTCATATAAGAAACATTTAAGCAAAACTACTACAAAGAGAAATCATAAATACAAACAATGGGCATATACATATTTTCTTTAAAACAAGATTTACACTGACATCTCAGCTACAGATTGGAAGGCACAATGCTTCCCAAAAGCCTAAAAGGAAATTTAAAGCTACTTAGGAATTTTATAGCAACAAATGAACTGTGAAATAAAATTTACATTAAAATGAAATGAAAAGAAACACTGAGGAAGCTTACCACAAACAAAATTATATCAAAAGAAGCATGTAAGTTTATTCTTCAGCCATGTGTAAAATTATTACAGGTAAATTGTGATATTGGAAGGAAAAATGAATAACTAAGAAAAAGAAATAGAAAAATATTTGAGAACTTTTATGTGTCACTTAATGATTAAATGCAAAGTAGCAATGAGCTATACTTTAAAAGTAGATTGGCTGTAAAGCAACGACCATATAAGAATCATTTAAAGTATATTAGGAAATGTAAAATTTACCAATAATAGTATATAAACCAGAAAAGTGGTAAATAAAATCAAATTCTTATAAGACCATTTTTAAAAACAAATTTAGGGATAACATCTAATTTATTAGATACTTGAATGTGATGGTTAAGATTACTATAAATATATTTATAAAATCGAAATAAATGAATCATGTGGAGATGAGAGCAATTTAATCCAAAAAAATGTTGAGAAGCACACACACTCAGAATGAATTCTAAGACATTAGACAAAGGACACTAGATTAAATAGAAAAGAAAACAGTAAATCTGTTAAATATGCATGAATTTAGTAGTAAAATTATATTAAAATTTCCAGATTTCTATAAATAGAAATTGCATTATATTTGAAAACAGATATATATCTGCATTCTAATAACATTCATGTTGAAAACATATTTCTAAGGTGATTTTGCTGACTAGCATTAAGTTCTCATAGTTACAATAAGGTAGAGACAATTTTATTTCGAGTATTCTGCAATTGTGAAAACAGATACTAAAAAAGTAAATATAATTATATTGAGAGAAGAAAGATGCTCAGAGGAACATCATTATTCTAAAAATGTATATATTAAAACCTGATTTTAAAATACTAATTTGATATTTCAGAGACCAGAGAAAATGTAGATAACCTAAAATAAATTCTGAGGGGACTAAGGAGACAGCATGAGAATCCAGAAACAGATCCTGAGAAATGATGTGAAAAGCAGTTGGGGATTCAACGTTTTTTAACACTCTATATTGAGGGCCAATATATCCACATATTGGAGTGTAATTTTCACAATGCATTCCTCTGATTGATCTTTCATAAAATTGCATATGAAGCCTGTATGTATTAGATGCTATTCTTTTTCCATGGTTTGTTTCTGCAACAATACTCTCTTCACGCGATCATAGATCTGTTTGGTTCTGACTCCGTAGATAATAGGGTTGAGCATTGGAGGAACTACGACGTAAAGATTGGCCAGGAGTATATGGATGTAGCGGGGCACATTTCTGCCAAAGTGATGCGTCAGGAAGGAAAAGAGAGCCGGCGTGTAGAAGGCGAGGATGACACACACATGAGAGCCACACGTGCTGAGGGACTTGAGTCGGGCGTCCCGAGAAGGGAGTCGGAAAACAACTCGGAGTATCTGCATGTATGAGAGGGCAATGACTATGATGTCAAACACAAGGTTACACATGGCACATAAGCCATAGATGATATTGATCTTGATACTGGCACAGGACAGACGAGCAAGACCCATGTGCTCACAGTAGGTGTGGGGAATGACATGATGCCCACAGAAGGGCAGTCGCAAAATTAGAAATACAAATGGAGCGACAAAAATAATTGCCCTCACTAACGCACCAAGACCAATGACCGAAACAACCTTGTTGGTGAGAATGATGCTGTAGCGCAGCGGGTTGCAGATGGCCACGTAGCGGTCATAAGCCATCGCCAAGAGGACAGTGGATTCCATAATTGTGAATTTGTGGATGAAGAACATCTGAGTGAGACAGTCTTCTGTCTTCTCTGAGATTTATCCAGAAGATCCCAAGCATCTTTGGGATGGTAGCAGTAGAGAGTCCCAAGTCAATGGTGGCCAACATGGCCAGGAAGTAGAACATGGGCTGATGCAGGCTGCTCTCAGCCTTGATCACCAACAGGATAGTGAAATTCCCTAGGAGCGCAATCATGTACACAGCACAAAAGGGAAAGCCAATCCAGAGGTGAAGAGATTCTAGACCTGGGATCCCCAGCAACATGAAGGAGGAGGGGTGAAGTGGAGTATCATTGGGAGAGAGCATCCTGATTCCCAACGCACCAGTTCAGTCTTCAGAAATATGTGCTTATCCAGTCTGCAGGTCCCTGCACAGTTTTCCGTAGCTAAACCTAAAGATTAAGGAGCATTGTAAATTTGTGTACATGCTCTTTTGCAAGTAATTCCATCAGTGTGAGATGCGCTGTGTACAGAGTGACAAGTGAAATCTCAAGGATAAGTCCCTGAAGGAAGTTATTGACTAAATTAAAATAAAAATCCGCATGATACTTTCAGCTTTGCTAATATCCTTTTCTTTGATAACTTATCAATAGTTGGTTAACATGAAATTATCTTTCTATAATAGCCTCCTCATTAGCTCCCCTTGGTGATCAGTATCATCATCTAGACACCCTCATTGAATTTTGATCAGTGTAGTTTTTACTAGGTTTTGATTATTATAATGTTGGGTATCAATTCTTGTTGTTTTAAGGACAATATATAAAGCAACACACAAAATGGTTAATATCTATTCAGTAAGCACACGTAACGTTTATGCCAGAATAATAAAAATCATTATGAAGTGTTAAAATTGTGTTAAATATAATTACAAATTGTGACTGAATAATAGAGAAGTATTTACAAGACTATATTAGATCTTGTCAAAATCATCTCTAATCCTCAAAAAATTTAAGAGTATCTATTTTCAATATTTTTCAAATAAATGTTCTAAAAAGCAAGAACTTTAAGAGGTTTGATAGAAGTATAATACCCTTGAATAGAAGATCTGAGAAATCAAGCTAGGGCAGGAAGTAATTAATGAAAATGACAGGAAAATGGAAAGGTATGCAAAGATAATGTATGCGTTATCTATGTTATGTACATGCAATAAAACTCACACATATAATTCTCCAAGCCTGGGATACAAATACATAGTCTTTTAAAAAACTCTTAGGGGCTGGGGATTTAGCTCAGCGGCAGAAGCGCCTGCCTGGCAAGCACAAGGTCGTGAGTTCGGTTCCCGGTACCGTAGAAAAAACAAAAAAAAACAAAAAAACTCTTGAGATTCATCTAGATACTATGTATTGCTACCTCTAGTTTATTGCTAAGGCAATCATGACTTTAGAATTTTAAGGTACAAGACAAAACATTGAAGTAAAAAGCAGAGAGAGAACATGAAGAGAACGGGAAAAGTACATCCATGATCATTTATTCATTCTTTTTCAAAATTCCTGTTATCTGTCTTAATGTGCTCCAATTATAACATTTAAGAGTCACAGAGTGATATCTATTGCTGTAGAATTACAATTGTATAGGCTTTAGAAAGATGAATACTATGCTATTGTATTTTGAAGTTTCTTTCTATCTCTTAAGTTTTCTTTACAGCCTTCTTCCAATGTATTTTTTCCTCTGATCATTCATTAAATATTGGTGATTTTTATCCAAGGGCCTCAACACTGATTTTTCAGCCTTCCCACAACTTTCTTCTTTCCTTCCTCTTCCTTCCCTCCCTCCCTTCCTTCCTTCCTTCTTTCCTTCCTTCCATCTTCCTCCCTGTCTCTGTCTCTGTATCTAATATAAAACTTCAGTTATTAAAGAAAATTGCCATGCACAAAATTAGAGAAAATAGCAAAACTTGGCAAAATCCAAGTGAGTTTTAGAGTTATTAGCCAACTTAAAGATAGTGAATAAATCATGTTATGCAAATTTATATTACAGTTTTTAAAACAATGTATTTAACAAGTAGAATAATGACTAAATGGTAACAAAAAATTATTTGCACATAAAATAGTTTTCCTTGTGAAAAATCTATAAATAAACAAAACACTCCCAAGCTTCATTTTCTTGAGCATATGAAACCACATAAAATTTTGCTAATGATTGCTATGTTATAAAAATGACTATATTACATATTTTGCTGAGAAATAAGTGCTACTTATCCAGTTCTACATATTACATAAAACATTTTTCATATAGGAAAATCAATTCTGAATGAGATTACAATTCTAAAGCCGCTAAGCTAGCTGGGCATGGTAGCACACATCTGTCATCGCAGCCACTGGGGACCCTGAGGCACTGGATGATAAGTTCAAGGCTGGCCTGAGAATCATAGTAAGCTCTGATTTCAAAACAAAGTTACAAAGGTAGAGTAAAAGGGAAATACACACACAAAGTCTTACTTTGAGGGAGAAGCTCTCCTCTCACAATCATCCCTGATAAAGTTACACATGTATGACTACTTCAAATTCTCCAGGACTACACAATTCTTCCTGAATTAATTTATCTATTTTGAACATCAAATTGTCATTTAAGAAAGACATACTTCAGACTGTGCAAGCTGGTGATAAATAAGGAGTTTGTCAGAAAGGATGGTTTTCACAGAGAAAAAAAATCAAACATAGTTTAACTTATTATTTTACAAATAATATACTACATACAGTATATATATACTTGTATACATAGAGTATACTGTATTTTATGTACTGCATAGATAGATACACTAAAGAAAACCATTTTGTATGTATATGAAACATAAAAACATGTACACTAAAAATTGGAATAAGGTAGTATGATTATCATGTCGTTTTTATATCCAAATCAAAATATTAGCACCTAAACATTCTACATGTTTATCTGTATTTTACATAAGCACTACATAGCAATCAATCAAAAATCCATATGTCAACTTTGTTTTGTTTGTTCATTAATGAGTATTTATATCTTCAGATTGTTTCTTTTGGTATTTTTAAACTTCACAAAATTAAACAGGCATTTGTTTTTATTGCTTTTTATTCTCTCTTTAAAATAAAAAAAATATTCTGGCAAGTGCAAGGTCATGAGTTCGATTCCTGGTACCAGAGAAAGACCAAAAAAAACAACAACAACAACAAAAAACAAAACAAAAAAATAAAATAAAAAAATAAAGTCAAATATTTACCTGTGAATTTCAGTATGTGCAATTGAATTATATAAAGCATATATAATATTAAGACATATATTAGTGTATTATGTGTTGTAACAGTTCTATATTTAATGAAAAGATTTATGTAACATCTCCAAAAAACTAGTATTTTTAAAATTTATACATGTTAGTGTCTGAAAATGTTATCTCAGATTACAGGAACTTATTTGCACCATGTTAGTACAGTTTGTACCATTTATTTTATAAGTTCCTATTTACAATCTCTATAATTGTGCTCTTCACTACTTAATTTAAGAGGTTTATCTATAAAACACCATGTTTATAATTCTGCTCTTTCTTACCCAATATAATCAATATAAACAATCTCGTTCATCAATATCGTTATAATGGAGACTCCTACATAAGGGTTTTTCTCCTTCCTGTGGTAACTAAATTTCACATTCACAGAACCAAATTCCTCTTGGTTAATTATTTTTACTTTTCAGTAATCTCACAAATTACATCTTTAAAGTGGATTTTGCAAACTTACTTCCCCCAAGTGACAATTTCAATCTTAGTCTCACTGTTGTCTATCTTTGAATATCATTATCAGTCAGTGATTTGATCAGTTGAAAATCTGAGGATCATCTTTTTCTTTCTCAACCTATTTGAACAAAAATATGATTGATTCTTCTAAAATACTGAAAGCCAGTACACTGGTCTACTTACCAACTGTGGTGCTTCAAGCCATCACTATGTCTTTTCTTTTTAAACTTATAAACTGTTCATTGCTCACATTCTCTATGTTATATTTTGGATCACATTGATGGTGCTTAACTGAAAGTACACAGAGTGAAACTGCAGTATTTTGGGTACTATCTACCTACGCGATGATAAACTGCTCGCAGTGTTCCTGTTTTTACTAGTGCGTGTTTGCAGTAAATGATAATGAAGCCATCGTTATTTCTCGAGACAATCACAGTGAGATGCTTTCTAACACTGAGAGCACGGGCTCTATTTCAGATGGATTCTTTTAAAACCTACCTTTAAGACTCAGGCAGGGGTTGGGGATTTAGCTCAGCAGCACAGCGCCTGCCTGGCAAGTGCAAGGTTGTGAGTTTGATTCCTGGTACTGGAAGAAAAAAACAAACAAATAAACAAAAGACTCATGCATTCGGGATTTGAAGGAAGGAAACAACAAACATTCTTTATTTGCTCTGTAAGCCTGCACAAATATTTTAAGATTTTCACTACTCAATTTCTTAATAGAAACAGAAATAATAAAGGCAAATGACTCTTAAGCCTGTTATTTCTTCTATAAAAGCTAATATTTTTGAAATTCTTTGAACCATATTACAAAGTATCATGTTTTCCATCTTTCATTAGCTACTGTGTAGACTAATTTTTTAAAAGTTTCAACAACTAAATTCATGCTAACATCCAAATGCTGGTACTAATATTATGTAGTCTATACTAGCCATGATCTTATTCACTAAACTTTCAATCTGGGTCTTTTTTTCTTCGAAATACATTATATGTCTCCTACCATCTCTCCTTTCCCTTCTTTCCCTCTGTGCATCTGTAAACTGAGAGAAGCATCAGACCAGGCAGAGGACAGGGATGAAAATCTAATCTCGGTTTTGTCTCAGTTTACTCAGTTTTTCTGAGGACATTGCTTTTCATGTGGAGAGATATCCATTAGAATATCCCACTGGGCCTTTTATTTTGAGAAAATAAGGTCTCTATGGATTCTAGTGCTTAATCTGGGAATGAGTGAAAAGAGATCATTTCTTGAAGGAAAATGAAGCAGAGGAAAGTGAGTTTTCTTTAGTTCAGTAACAAGTAAAGCTATGGAAACAGTCCAAGTTCACTTCAGTGTATGAACTGATAAAGAGATTGTGGCATATATACACAGTGGAACATAATTTACTCATAAATAAAATGGGAATACTAGCAGTTACAGGAAAAATTGATGAAACTGGAGACAATCAGGTTAAGTGTAATAAGTCAGAATCATAGAGACAAATATCAGTGCATTCTCTCACATATGGAGTCTTGAAGGAAGAAATGATGCCAGGTCTAATATGCAGACTATGAGGGAAAAGGAAAGGAGACAGTAGGAAGTGAAGGTGAGAGCCCAAGGGACCCCAGGAAGTTAGAAGTGATCACTGTATGTTAAGTGCATTATGAATGCGTCAAAAAGAAAACCAATACTCTGTATATCTAATAAGCAAAAAAACTCTCACACAGGAAAACTCTCTTTACATTGACAATGCCAATATATATCACCTCTAATGTCCAGGGTGTTACATTCAATTGTGTACTCTGCACTTGAGTGTGTAAGAGGCAAAGCAAACAATATAGTCAAGAGAATTAAAAAGTAAATGCCTTTGTGGTAAATGTGACTCATTATATGTTGTTTAAATTTTAAAAACTAAGTATTATCCTCCATTATTGAGACCCTTTTACTTCTTTCATATCCTTCTGTAAAACTTATGTCTGTAACCAATGTGTTTTAATTTATTCAAATTTGAATCTTTAATATCATTGTTTTATATTTGCTATGCAATATTTTAGTCTCTTACCATATGATTTTCATGGTTGTGCCATTTGAGCATTTTTCCCTGGCTTTTTGACACAGGGAATCACAATATCATCCAGGCTGGTCTTTAACTCCCTATGTAGCCTAGACCAGCCTCAGACTCTAGATCCTCCTTCCTCAGCCTCCCAAGGGACGTTAACAATTTTACCAATTCCTTGGCTTACAAAATAATCACTACAGCATCTTTTGGCTCAACCTGAGAGAAATCCTCTTTGAGGGGTTCCTCATCCAGATGTTCTTCATCCACCTGTGCACGGGCATGGAGTCAGCTGTGCTTGTGGCCATGGCTTATGATTGCTATGAGGCCATCTGTAGCCCGTTTTGTCACACACTGGTGTTGACAGCAAGGTTGTATTTGTTATTGCATGGGTAATCCTTTTGAGACCCTGTCTTTTACCATACCCTTTGTTCTACTTATCCTAAGGTTACCATTTTGTGGACATCAAACTATTCCACACACGTATCGTGAGCATATGACCATTGCTTGCCTGGCTTGTGTCAGCATTAAGGTGAATATCGTGTATGGCTTATATGCCGTTTGTGCATTGATGCCCAACATAATAGCCATTATCATTTCCTGTGTCCAAATTCTTTTTGCTGCATTTCAGCTCTCTTCATGATGTTCATCTCACAGCACTCAGCACCTGTGTATCTCAGGTCTGTTTCATGTTGACCCTCTACACTCCTGCGCTTTTGTGCTTTGTGACCCATAGGTTTGGCCAAAATATACCACTGTCCATCGATGTCCTTCTTGCCAATTGTACAAACTCTATAATTTATGGTGTGAGAACTAAACAATTAGAGAACAAGTTCTGAAAATGTTTTCTAAGACACAAAACATAGCTCTCATATATTTGATAAATACTAGTTAAGAAAGAAGTAGCAAAAATTCTCTGTATGAAAATGGAAAGAGAACACTTGGAAGGAATGTGTTCTATCTTTTTAGAAGTATGCCAATTATTATTGTTTGGCTTAGTCCGTCTCTCGACACAGAAATGGAAAGATAGGTTCACGTAATAAACAAATTATTTTATACTTCTTCACTGATTTGTAATCATTCAGTTTTATTTCTTTATTCTTGAAATCAATCCCAGCACCCAACACATAGTACAGGTATATCCCGAGTGATATCTCAGGCTTTAAAAATATTTTATTTGAAAACAGGTTTACTAAATTGCTCACACTGTTCTGGAACTTGTGATCTTCCTGCCTCAGTCTCTTGAGTAGCTGGAATTACTAGTAAGCAGCTTCCTAACATGCAAGAACAGTAATACCTGTATTGCTTCCATTTTGACTGAGCACACGGTGGTTATAGGTATCACAAAGCAAAATCAAGCAAAATGCCAGAGACTAGCAAACAAACAAAAACTACAACTCCTTACATAGCTTAAGTTTGTACAAATATTCCATGTCAAAGTGATTAGTGCTGGTCCAAAGTAATGAACGCTAGAGCATTTGCCATATGCCCTGATACACCATGAAAGAGAATGTTATTCTTGGCTTTGTTAATAGAAAAATGTATAAAAGTGATAGGTTACTAATGATTATTATTTATGAAAAATTTCCTTACAGACAGAGTTGTAAAAAAAAATAACAGTTTTGGTAGATTTGTTTTCTTTTTTATTTTAAAAGTTATGCTCTATTGTTTACTTGTTAATGACTTAAAGGAGCCAAACTTGCTGATACTTAAATTCCAGTGTTTTCTATGTGTGTTTTAAAGAAAATAATCTCTACACAATCTGTATGAATGTGACAAGTCCCTGTAGTACGCCAAGTCTAGCATGGCATATGTGGATTACTGTTTGTTGCTTTAATGGAGCCCTAGCTCTGTATGATACCCTTCAAAGTTATCAAGGTCCTTTTGACATTGTGTGAGGAAAGGATTCAAGGGAAAGGATATTTATACAATTCCAGAAAACCTAACATTCTAAAAAGAATAGCATTGTAGGTTTCTCATAGATTTGAAATCACAAATATACATTTAAAACTTTAAGAAGGTATTAGCTTCAGGGAACTCTTTTTATACCATCCATGACAGTCACATCCTGGAAAATGTACACTAAGAAAACATTATAATTATTGCTATTACAATAGGAAATGTGATGTTATGAATTTTTAGAAGGAGTTTGTATCAATTAACACTGTCTTCTGAACTTGGAATTCTTTGGACAAAAAAAATCCATCAACTGTAAACACAAATGAATTTCCATGGACTCCTACTCTGAGCTTGTCATGGGTTGGGAGCCGGGGGGAGTCTGTCTTTCATTGTGCTGATTCAGGTGCTGTCTTTTTCACGAGCAATGTTCTTGTGTTTTAAAGGTGTTACATCCTAGAGGTACAACCCGCCTTCCCAGTGGTACAGCCCTTCCTCCAGCAGGGGGCGCTCTGATGATCCTGCCTCACATCATGGTTATAGGCTTGGTTCCTGCTCCTTTCAGTAGCAGTGGGTCTTCACCTAGACTCTTCTCTAGCATCTACAGGCTTTAACCTCCAGGGAGAAAAGGGAAAAATAACTGCAAGGGTAGTTCACCTCCTACAGGGGCTGTGTCCCTGTCTTCACAGTCAGGTCAATGATGGATGAGTTCTCCACGCTCTTGTCTCCGTCACTATCATTGGTGGATGTGTAGGGAGAAAAACTTGTGTCCCGTTAGTAACTCACATGTCACAGGCACTCTGCATTCTCATGTAGGTCCACACTTGACTTCAGGAGTTTGTTTTAAAATTGAAGTAAATCCTTTTAAGTAGCTTGTGTAGACCTAGCATCTGTCCCTAGTTAGTAAGGGACTAATTTTCTTTCTGCCTGTCTTTCCTGATTTTTTACATTAAGGACAATTTCAAGCATGTGACAAGTAGAAGCAAATTTTGAGTTTTTGATTACCCAGATTCCTTTTGTCATACGTTTAAAGTAAAAAGTAGAAGTTCTAGTAGGATTTTTTTATTTTAAAGAGAATAGTAAATGAGGAAAAAAAAAAAGAACAATAGCAGCATACCAACATCACAAACATAAATGAACCAAAGCAAGAACGTTAAAAGTGATACAGGGTTTCAAGACAAAATGATGGGAATTAACAGTGGTTGTTATATTACATATTGTTATCTTCAACCGCATTGCTCCAATTACCAGATGTAAGAATGCAAGATTGTTTAAACCATTAAAGAGAATAAAATAATAATTAGATAAAACATTAAAGATAATACAGTTTCACTAGATAAGATGGTCATTCTCTTTGATAATCTTGAATATCAATGCCCAAATACTGATTCTATTTTTAAAAAATTATTATTCTCAATTTCCCATGCAGTTTGGTCTCTGCCTACCCCTATGTCTTCAACATTTCTACCCATTTTCTTGTCCAGTGGATTTAGTGTTTCTGTTTTAATATTTAGACCTTTGATCCATTTTAACTTTAGTTTGGTGCATGGTGACAGACATGGGTCTAGTGTTAGTTTTCAGCATGTGGAAAGCCAGCTATCAGGTGTGATGTTGATTATCTCCCAGAAGCTGAGGGCAAACACCAGCTCTTTCTTTGGGTAAAACGTGTTTTACTATACTCTTCCTTTTTAAAATAAAATATAGATTTTAAAGACCCAGCACTATTAAAAGTTGCCAGTATTTGGGATAAAAAATAAATAAAAATTATAATTATCAAGAAAACCACTAAAAGAATATAAAATAGGTAATGTTATAATTCAAAGGGCCAAATGAAAATAAGTATAAATTCATACTTGATATTATTCATTAGACAAAAATACATGAGCTCAATGTTACCAAAATTTAAGATTTTAGAGACAGTTTTTTAACATTATTTTCACATATTAAGCCATTACCTTGGCACAGGAGAAATACATAGCACAAATTTAATTGGCCTCCACTTTATATACCAGAAAGAATGCATGATAATGTAATATTCACTCAAAAAAAGGGAAGATGAGTTAGTATAGAAGAAATAAAGCTTGGTGGAAGGAGACAAGGAAATCAAGATATTAAAAATTGTACTTCAGAGCAACCCATTTAGGACCCCTCCTATCTCTCAGCTATTCTTATTTCCTATTCTTATTCTCTCCTTTTCCCCTATGAATTTTCCTACTCTTAAAAAATTATATTGCGAAGAAAAACTGTAGGCTCAGAACACAAGCCTGATTTATCTACTTTTTTTTTTTCCTTTCCAAAACAACAAACCTGGACAGTTCCGTTCCCCTGCAAATGGGTTTGCTGATTCCCTTTTACTTCCAAATGGTCTTTTTTCATCTATAAATGGACTTTAGGGATAGACCATTGCCTCACTAGGAATGGGGCATCCTCTCCCATCCACTAAAACTGACTAAAACTAGACCTATAGATTATAAATTCCCACAGATTTCCATCTCACAAAACAAATAAAAGATTCCCCAGTTGCCAACTGTATCATGCCTCACTTTTTGAGCACCCGCATTCCACTCCTATATTTTCCTCTAATGTTTCTCCTTCCGTTTTTGCTAAAGCATCTTGAAAATTGTTTTTTGGTGATGGGAGCCAGTGCACCTGACTTATGCTAAAGACGTGGGTAAAGCTCCTTATTTCATAACCATCATAACTCCTACAAAAGACTAAAGAGTACTATTTAAAAGTTCCAACAAAAACCATTCATAAAGAGAATTATTTAATCACATATGCCAATACATTTCCATATATTTGATCCCCAAAAAAGTTCAGAAGCATGGTATCTTTAATGAAGATAACATGTGAGACATATATGTACTGATTCATCATGATGAATGAATCACAAACACATACTGACAACTAAGGAAAAAAGGAAAGAGAAAAGAAAATTAGAACTTTCGAATACATGACATGACAATCACGTATGATGAGTTCAAATGATTACTTTTGCTCAGAATAATGACATTCTCATTTTAGAGGAATTCCACTATTTCTTTGAAAAACATTTCTGGAATGTGTAGGTAGTCTATAGTTACAGTAACTTCAATATATGCTTGCTGTGGAAAAAGTTGCTTTCCAAATAGAAAGAAAAACTTAGCCATCTGATCATTCAAAATGGACCTTAGTGAAGAAACCACATATTCTGAGATAGAAAATATAACATTTTCTTCAGATATTACACATCATTAATATAATTCAATCCA
>NW_004955414.1:20667726-20671702 GCF_000276665.1 Chinchilla lanigera
GGTCAAAAGCCATAGCCAGGAGAAAGCCAGACTCCATAGTGGAGCAAGAGTGAATCAGGAACACTTGAGTGAGGCAGGCTTCCAAGCGAATCTCTCCATCATGAAACCAGAAAAGGCTGAGAAGTTTGGGGACAGCTGTAGTGCACACAACAAGGTCAGCCACAGCCAGCATGCAGAGGAAGAGGTACATTGGCTCCTGGAGGCTGGCGTCTGTCTTGATGGTAAAGAGAAGTGAACAGTTTCCCAGTAGGTCTAAAAGGTAGACCACACAAAAGGGGATGGAGATCCAGGTGTGGGCAGCCTCCAACCCAGGAATGCCAATGAGAATGAAGGTTGATGCATGCATGTATGTTTTATTGTATGCTGACATGAGAGGATCCAGATGCTTCAGCCTACTCTTCATGCATATTTCCTCTAAAGCAACTAAAGTAATAATTTATAAGTTTTGAAATCTCTAAATGGAAGTCAAATGCAGGGAACTCTGAACCACTGAATAATTACAGAGCTTATGAATATCTAGACACAACAGTTAGAAATTTATCTCACCATTTAACAGAATCAGATATTATTTCAATCCCTTTGCCTTGAATGGGTAGCATCTAAATCTATAGGTCATCTCTGCACTGAGATCTGCAAAGAATATTTTGTTTTTCTTACTGAGATGCACTGAAAAGTGTGAATCTCCTTAACCACACAGGAGCAATTTTAATAATTTATGTCACTATGTCAATATCGATATTGTTCACTGATATATGAATTTGAGATTTGCAATATATCTTCTGTAGAAATGCTAAGCAAGGGAGATATCTATGTCCACAAATCTAGATTTAAATATATGAACAATTACCCTCATCCATTGAAAAGAAAGTGATCACAATTGAAATTAAAAGTGTGCCAGACTTATGTGTTGATAGAGGAAGAAGTAGAGCAGTTATAAGAAAGTATTGAGACAAGAGAGCTGACAGGATGCTCTGAATATGAGGGAGGTTTTCTTTTCATTTTAGCCATATTTGTGTAGGCCATGCCACACAACAGGGTGCAGTTTTGAGATAGGAGAATGAATGAGTGGGAGAAAGTGTTGATTTGCTGTGGAATGATCAGAACATTTATCTATATTTGCACAGAAAAATTAGTGATGATAACAAGAGTGAGCTGAAGACAGCATATCAAGAAATGAATAAATCACTACTATTCATGATTCTCTATGGGCAGCAGAATTTGTGTTTAATCCTCACCTTAACAGGCCACTTGTAATAACGCCATTATAACCTAGTCTGATCTCCCATCTCTGCCTTTTATTTATCTAAGTAGTCAAACCACTGGCTCTTGGTTAAGTTCAATTCACAGGCAGTTTACTCCATTCAAGTTGAGTTCATGATTATCTCTTTTCTCTGCAGTCATCTTCTACACAGATTCCCCACACACCAGCCTCATACCGCAATTTGTTTATCCTACTGATTCCCTTTCCTAAGAAATATAGCACAAAATTTTGAAAATCATAGAAGTGCCTAATAGTTTCTTTCATTTTACTTTTCCTAGGAACACAACTGACATGGATTGTGAGGTAATTTCTTCACTGTTCGAGAAATTCATAAATAAAGGAGGCTTTGTGATCATGAAAAGCAATCATTGAACTATGTGTAGCACACTGGACTTCAATATTCAATTATAATGGCATAGGGCAATATAGACTTAATTTATCTTTGAAAACAGATAACTAAAGTATCTGCTTAAATCTTCTATTTGAACTTCAGAGTCCCTAGGAATGGGTATTATCTTGTAAACAGGGAAATAGCTGAGTATGTGTGTCAAGTGAGCTTTGGAATGTAATGGAAATGCCATTTTCTGAATCATGATCTATAGGACCAAAGAGGACAAATGGGGCCAATGTTGAATGCCATTGTCTAAATTATACCCCATAGAATAGAAGAAATATAAAGGGCAGCCAGATTACTGGACAGTTATGCGATAAAATAATAGTTAACATTTCTAAATTTATTAGTCATTGATAAGGGCTTCACTCATTCCTGAGAACAGTTTACATATAAACTTCCATAAATTTTATCTCTATTTTGGATTAGGACAGTTCAAATAATTTATATAAAGTGAAGCAACTGGTAAGTGTTAGATCTAGTTTCTAGCTGACGTGCTGTTTCCAGATCCCTCATATTTAATTATACTGGTAAATTACACTAATTATGTGACAATGTGTGTGGGTTGAACAGAAATAATTTTATTATGAATAATGGCTGAAAGCTCTATATTTAAATTTTATAATGAAGCAGCTTGAAATCTGAGATTTATCCTGTTATTAAACCTTCCTCAATGCACTTACTCAACAATGAACTCTTCCCTGAGAAAGTTAATGTAATGAGAATCTCTTAGTCCTCCCTGTCTACGAAAGAACACATACATCATTCACCCCTGTATGCGATTCTTTCAACATTCTTGTATTTCTCATTCACTTTAATCTTCTCTCTATATATTCCCAGGAAAATGTAAGTGTGTAGTTTGCAAGAGAAAAAATTCACAACGAAATGAATGAAAAACATCAAATAACTTGAAATTGGTATTATCATTATTTGTAATAAGGAAATAAAGACAAATATGATACAAATTATGTACTATAATGGAATATTAGGGTTATTGGTGTTAGTGAGATGTGGATTAAACAACAACATTTAAGAGTAATTGACAGGATTGTGAAATAATACAACTTTTAGAGTCATATTTTATACTCTTGTTAAAATAGTATAATGCTATTTTATAGGAATAATTTAATTACTTCTCATCTTAGGGAATCAGTTTCACACATATGCATGAAATTATATAGAATGATTCTCATTGTAAACTTGTCTGTAAATTGATAAAAGTTTAATCATTTCAATGTACATCAGTAAACTATAGTTAAGTTCAAAATTTGTGACACATTTTGACTGTTATATTCAATGTATTTAGAGTGTATTTCTATGAAGTAATACTACAGATGCAGTTCTTAAATAAAAAAGAACATCAATTTGGTTTTCCCAGTAGTTTAAGAATATTCATACACATATATTTTTAATTAAACAAACGTATATATCTTAGCAAAAACATATGTGTGCACCTAATTTCACTGAGAATTAAATAAACAGAAAAGATATAATTGAGAGCAAAATAAATAATCAGAATCTAATTTGCCTTTATCATTATGGTGTGAATCTTTAGCAGCACTCATGTATTTAAGAATTACCTATACTGTTTAAAGGAAATGAATAAATAATGCAGTGCTTCAACTGCATACATTAGAAAAAAAATGATACAAAGCAAGACATTGGAAATAAGATGTGTTTTCCTCATTGTGTAAAATACTAACAAATTTTTCTAACCACTACCAATACATTTCTCTACATCTGTCCCTGTAGAGAATAGGTCATTTTTTCGAACTATGAAAGCTGTGACCCTGTGTCTTTATTTTTTGTAGTATTTTTCATATATAAGAAACTTTAATAACCTTTCATTAGGTTGAACACTACTCACCTAGCAACTGTCCTTGATGCATTTTTCTAGCTACCTTCGTGTTCCATGGTAGGTGCACTTACCTATTTTCCATCTTTTGTCAGATTGTATTTTATATTTTCATATCTTTGACATTTATTATATTGCAGATTCTTGTTGGAGAGAAATGATGTCTGGTCATGTATTTGTTTGCTGTTCCAATGAAAGGAGTAAAAATCAAAGGAGAAGCTGAGGGATCAATTTTACATGAATAATTTCAATATAATTTTAAGTAACCAGTCTTAAACTGACAGTTATGAAGCTATCAGTTTAAATAAAATATAGTCTACTTGAATTCTCAAGCCTTCATTGGATAAACACTTTCCTAAAATGCTATTACATATTGAGATACATCCAGAAGTCAGTCAGCCACAAAACTGAAGTCTGTTTGCCCCTATTTCTTCTTAGATGGAGAAACTAAGATGATGAAGAATATATA
>NW_004955414.1:20671803-20729748 GCF_000276665.1 Chinchilla lanigera
TGCAAATATATAAAGTATATATATATATAAAGCTATATATATATATAGCTTTCTTTGGACAAGAACAAAATAAATGGTTTATACTATCTTGTGTCAGGGTCTTACTATGCATTAGAGACTTTGTCTTTTAATTTACTATGCAGCTCTGGTTGGCCCTGAACTGTCAGAGATCATCCTTCCTCAGTCTCCTGAGGGTTGGGCTTGCAGGCATGAGCCACCATGCCCAGCTTTCCTTATGTACCTCTTTATAAAAATAAAATGATATAAGCCAGCCTGAACTGAGCTTCTATTAGACTTTGTTAGTCCTGGCATTATCCCGGTTTGTCCTCATGGGAATTTGGGGGTAGGCAATTTTACTTATGATACAGACAAGAAAACAAGCTAAGAATGTTCACTTACTTTGACTAAGGTTACTGTACTCTCACCATGGCCTGCATATTTGAACAAGTAACCACAAAGCATTAATCTTTACATTATACAGTATCTTATATGTGTGCCTCACAGGGTTTTGTAAATGTAAAATGACATGATGCCTTACTGCTTTGAGCAGAGTGAAACATTGTTTGTATAATAGATTTCTAAGCATTGCTAAGCATAGACACTAATGAATCTCACTTTCAACCTTATTTACATCACCTTCCTCTCATATACCGAGACACACAGTAAAGTCCATGGACAAATTTATTTTTAAGGAAAGTTGCAGCCTGGTCCCAGCTCATAACAGGAGAGATATCATTGCTTGTAAGATACATGCAGTTTGTTCAGGAGCCACACACCCAAGTGATATTAGTTGTCTCAAGAAATCTCCCACAAACCTGATTTTCAGAGCCTGGATGCACTGGGAAGAGTCATGCAGCCTTGTGTCTGACTGCTGACCAGCTGCCTCTGACACATCTAGAGTCAGTGTGCACAGCCTTACCACACCAGCTTACCTTACCTGCTTCTGTGTGGATTAGAGAGCTCATCTGATTTACAGCTTTTCTGAAAATGTTTCCAGGAGCCTATGGCTTCGTGGGGAGGGAGTGGGGATAGCTTTCCCATGGTGTCAATGAAAGAAACCAATGGGAATTACTGAATTGAGATCTGAATGCATTCCTATTTTTAATGTCAGCATCTTAGGAAAATCTGGAAGGTGGGAAAGGAGTGAGTCCTCTTCAAGTGCCTCTAGAGCCTGCTCTTCAGCAGATTTGCCGTATCTCTTATTTGTTTATCATACTTATGTGTCTGAAGGGAAAAATGATAACCTCGATTTTTAAAAGATTGCAATTTTATGTTTAATATACAAAAGTATGAAGCCTTCTTGGGAAGTATTAAATAACATCTATAATATGCAGTGAACATAGGGAAAAGATGTATTAAATAAAATTCATTAAGTGTATTGCTTTATACTGTGTTCTTGCAGTAGGGGCCAATAGACCAGACCAAACCAGTACAGACTGCATATGCTGAGCGCCATGTAATCCAAGTAAAAGTAGCAGAAAATCTTCAAACTGACCAGTTTCTCATTAAGTTAGGTGATTTAACAGTAATCAACCAGAAAGGGCACAGTCAACCTGAGCCAGCAAGATGAAGACATCTCCAGCTGGCATGGCAAATCATACCTATGATCCTAGCACTTGGAGAGGCAGAAGGGATGAGGCTCATAGTTTTGAGAATGACATGGGCAACCTAGCCACTGTATGAGATTCTCTCTCGAAATAAAACATAAAACAAGGGCCTGGTGCAAAGAGTTGGAAAAAAGAAAAAGAAAAAGACCTTTTTTTTCCTTGCCGTACTTTAATTTATAGAAACAAATTGTTCTGCCCTGTCCAAGGGAATTCTATTTTTAGAGAAGACCTCCTTGATTCATAAGTCAATAATAAAGCAAATTAGTTTTTTAAATTAAATGTGTAAAATTTTTGTTTTTTAATAGATGAAAAAGAGCTTCCAACTTGTACATTCATCAAATGTTAACTGCTAAAAACCGGTGCTCACATCAGCAATTAGGAAGAGCTCATTGTACACTAATATTATTATTGTCTCTTCCTCTTCTTTCTTTTCAATCCCTCCCTTTGTCCATTTCTTATCTTAAAAATTCTCATGTGAGATGGGAGCTGAAGGCTCAACTAGCTGAACACCAGGTAGAATCTTATCTCTGTTTTCTGTTTTTTTCCCTCAACCTGCTCTCATTGTGAGGGACTTGAAATAAAAAACTCCTAGAAATGATTTTGCAGAAGACACAATGTCTCTGAGGAGTCTAATTTCTAACTTAGCCTTATGCATTTTATGGTTTAGATGTACATTCCCCAGGCTCAAGACAGAGTATGGCAAAGATACAAAGGGATAAAGGAAGAAAAGAGGAGAAGAAAATAGACTTTGAGAAAAAATTCCAGCCAGGGATGTAGCTCAGTGGTGCAGTGCCTGCCTAGGGAGCATGAGGTTGTGCGTTTCATTCCTGGTACAGAAAAAGAAAAAGAAAAAAAAAAAAAAGAAAAAAAATTCCAGGGATGCAACTTAAAATAGGCACAAGATCACAGCTAGGAAAGATCTTATATTAGTAAAAGCATTTATATTTTAGCCTGAATAGATGTTGTGTACATTTCAGAAAAATAGTTCTCCAGATATACAAAGAATTACAGATAATATAGTATCTTTAGAATGCAGATTAGTGATTCTTCAGTTTTCTGCATTCATGTTGTTTCCTGTTTAGCCTAGTAATGTAGAGGAATACATTAATGGATATTCAACTGTTAAACTTTCACTCTGTAACATCTATAGTTTCATTTTTCATGGTTTCAGTTACCCACTATCAGTATGGGTGAAAAATTTTAAGTGGAAAATTTCAGAAATGAACAATTCATTATTTTTAAATTATAAACCACACATACTTTCCAACTTTACCAAACTTGAGATGTGAATTATCCCTTTTTCCATTGTATTCCTAATGTATAAGTTAACTGCCTGTTATTCGCATGAGAGTTTGAGCCATATCCTGGAAAATGTAATGAGCACCATGATTGTGAAAAGACACTTATTTACATATTTAAGTGGAGATTTATTTGAAAAGCAGAAAATATGACAGAAAACCTCATAGTTCATTACATGCAGCGAAATGGGCGACAATAACATACATATTTTGCAAGCATAACACTCAAGTATACTACTGACAGATGTTGGTGTAAGAGTTATGAGAAAATGAACCATATTCATAATTAGACTAGAAAAGCAAAATGTGTAAACACATATTACTATAGCTGTTAATTGTGTGCAAACTGCTTTATAACTGTGGTCATCTAACTTAGTATGGTGGACAACCTAGGCCTTTGATAGGATAAATAAAAACCAGGATGGGTCCCTACTGCATATGCAGTTTCTTAAACAGCTGACATTTGACAGATTTTAACTTTCACAGACATAGATGTGCAGAAAAAAATAATTCTTCTTTTATGAAGGATGTTTCCATGATTTTAAGTACATACATAGGGCTAACACACAAAGGCAATATGTGACAATACCCTTTTGTGGAATCCGACTTGCAAAAAATGAAATAAAGGGTTGAGAACTAAAATGTCCACACAGAACCACATCCAGTATTGAGAATTATATAAAGATGAAAGGGATAACATAGGTATTTGTGTTTAAAAATGTTGACAATTTAGCATGGAAAACTATGAAGTGGGGAAAAGGGAAAATAAGAAAATTGACATATGAAAAAGTGTAGTGAAGGGGCAGATTATTGGCAGCTGCACAGAAGAAATCCATAAGAGCTGGCTTATTGTCACTAGCATTAACTATACTCTGACACTGTACATCCTGATGAGTAGCTGATCTTGTTCATTTAGGATGTGACTGTCCTCAGAGGATACATGCATGTTCATATTCTACATTTGTTATATTTTTTCAATATTTCTGTGACTCGAAGTGCACTGAAATTATTTCCTGGTTTTACTTTTCCATTCTCTATTTTCATGAATTCCCAGCCTGTAATATATAACTGACCTCCTTTTACTCGTTTAGTTTGTTAATCATTTTATGAGTGTCAAGGTTGAAGTTTAGGTTATTGATTTGAGATCTGGATTCTTCTTTAATATAAGCATTTAGAAGGATAAATTTCCTTGTAAAAACCACTTTTGCTGCATCCCAAACATTTTAGTGTTTGCTATTACTTTTATTAAAGTACAACAAAAATGTCAAATTATTTCCTGACAGTTTAATTATATTTGATTAATTTGTTATTAAAGACTGTGTTTTTTCATGTTAACATATTGTGAATTCCTCAATATTTTGGCTGTTTTCTGATTTTATCCCTTTGTGGTCCAAGAACATATTTTTTAATTATTTATGTCACTTTAATGTGCTAAGTTTCTTTTTAATGGTCTAGCATGGTTTCTCTTCCAGAGAATGTTCTATGTGCATTTGAAAAATGTATATTCTTCTGTTTTGGAGAGGATTGATTATAGTGATGCTCATGCTTTCCAGTTCCTCATTTATCTTCTGTATAAAAATGCTATCAATTGTTATAATAGTACATTTAAATCTTAGCTATTATTTCTGAATTCATTATTTCTACTTTTATTTCTGTGAGATTTTACTTCATATACTTTGCTGATCCTACATCCATATTTGTTTTTAACTGCTATACTTTCCTGCTGGATTGATATTTGTAGTACAGTAAAATGACCTACTGTTATGGCAAAAATTCTGGCTGTATTCCGCAAGAGACCAAAGAGAACAGACAAAGTTTTAATTTAGACCAGTCACCTCTCATCCCGACTTGCAAGTCCGGGAAGTAGGCGTGGACCTGCCTTTGTTCCCAGCTTATATACATTTTTGGTTTCCATGGTAACAGATTGCAATGTTGTAGCCCTGGCCACATGTTGTTTTCCTTGTGCCACCTAACCAGGTCAGGCTAAGGTCATGACCCCAACCACAATGATATATACTTTCTGTATGCTGTTCTATATGTCCCTCTTTAGATAACCATACATTTCCTTTATGGTTATAGCGTTTATCTAGGGCCAGGGGAGGGATGAAACAACCCAGGTACGGTCATAGGTGGTGATCTGAGCCCAGGTGTTCTTAGCCCTGGAGAAGCATTCCAGGGCTAAGTCAGGACTGCAAAATTAACTCTTTACAACCCTCCGGGATGTTTCTCAAGACACATTTTGAGGCTTGCATTAAGACTAGAATTATTCTATCTTAAAATGATATGCTAAGAGTCATCGTCCCCTACACTACTTGCTCTCAAGTATCACTTATTTTCCTTTTATAATCATATCCAAGGCAAAATATGATATGTTTCATGAGGTAAAATCAATTTCTACAGCAGTAAGAAGCAATCAGTAAAGCTGCAACACTGTAGCCCCTGGAAAGGAAATATTCAAGAACAAAAAGTAATTAAATCTGTATCTGTTTATTTTGAAGGTTTTTAAAATGATAATATAAACTGTCTTAATAATTAAAAGAAGTTTGTGGACTCTCACAACAATACAGATATTGGTTTGTTTTTATATCCGAGTTAAATGTGAAGACCTGATTGAACCAAAGAAAATATGTCATTGTATGTACACAGGAATACAGAAGTGTTGAATTTGGAGGATATACTGCTAATATTTCTATGATGTACTGGAGAAATTAGGCAAAACCAGGTGAAGAACCTTATTTCTTGTGTTTGCACTCAATGTTTTGTCTTAAGCTTGATACTATCTCAGGAAGGGTCTCAGAAATCTCAACTTGTCATAAAGAGATCTGTAGCTCTTGCTCTAAGTAATCACATACTAACAGAAATCACACAATGTAGAGATGGTGGACTCCAAAGTTCAAAGGAAAATGCTTTTCACTGAAGAGTTCAAAAGGAAATTGTCTACAGAATTGGTTGTATAATTGATTCCTTAATCTGTTTTGCATAAATCACATTATAGAAATAGCCTTATAAACTAAAATATAAATTAATACTAATAATTTTAAAATTACTATATTTGACTACTTTCTGTGTAGATGACAGTGTTCTAAATGCCTCCTAGAAGTGCATGTCTCATATCCAGCCAACAGTGAGAATGCTATTATTTTTACTGTTTCATAAAGAAATCCAGATATAGAAATGATATTTAAGATACCCAAAGTCACACAGAAAGTATGTGACAAAGCCAGGACTTGAAGCAAGTTCCTGTCTTCAGTACTGAAATTTTAGACACTTATCACTAGAAATTTTTTTAAGTCATACACATAAAATTTTGGTGATGGAGGTGGAGAATTCATATATAGCAAACATTTTGGATGAAAAACCGTAACTTTGTGTTCTTCTTTCTTAGCAGAAGAGCAAATCAGTTTCAGTTGGTTAGAGAAGATTACCCCTACGGAGCAATAGGGGCATTCAAAACTAGAAAAGAAGGACTACATAATAATTAAGATGGTCAAAGTTAAATTTGCCAGTGTTTTCTACATGGAGAAAGACCACCGAATTGGGCCACATTGATGTGGTGAACCAATCATCTATTTTAAACACTCTCATAAGTAATTGGAGATTTTATTACCACTCTTTAATATTTACTTACATTCACCTTGGTTTGCTCTATATTTCTTTAGCTTTTCTATTTCTGGATCACATCCAGGTGTCTTGAGCAGTCTCTGAGGACCCTGTCCCAAAGTGCTGTCTAAAATTGATACTAAAATGGGATATAGTCTTATAAATATGCCCTAAGTTTAAACAAGCTAGTAAATCTGCCTTCCAGTGATATCCATAAGGGACACCAAATACTGGGCTGTGTGATGGTTTGTGGAGGGCTGGGGTGGATCTGCTGTGATTTCTGGTGAGTAGATATGGCCGTAGATAGAGGGGCTCACTAGCAGTGCAGGCTGAGAGCTGGACTAGATGGCCATGCTGTACTAGGCAGAAAAGGAAGTTATGTATTAAATCATCATACATTTTGAATTAAATCTTAGCACACAAAAGTATTCTGGTTTTGTTTTTGGTACTGGGAATCAAACTCAGGACCTTGCACTTGCCAGGCAGGCGCTGTGCCGCTGAGCTACATTCCCAGCCCCTCAAAAGGATTCTGAATCTACCAGAAATGTGCACAAGTTTTGAAGTAAAATATATATTAAGTTAAAAATTACATATGAAATCTCTCACAATGTTATAGGCATAAGAGATCCTTTCAGTTGCATTAAATAAAATCATTGCCACAGCAGTAGGATGAAGTGAGGCTGTCACAGACCTGCTATCAGGACAGACTTCTAAGTTTAAACCCAAAGTCAGCAGCAGAAAGTCTATGGGATCTTTCTCGTGGATGATGATGTTTAAATTAACAAGCATGTCTATGTTTTTATTGAACACAAGTGATATGCAGGGTGTTTTGAAATATTTTCTACTCAAATGTTGGAACTAATTAAAAAGATGGAGAATTCATCTTTTTTCACATTATTAGGTTTCTGCATTGAGAAAAAAACAATAAATGTTTAGAAATGCATTATGCCAAGGAGAAGAACAATAGCCTGCAGCAATTATATTGAACAGTAACTGTTGTATTACAAAGCAAAAGACAACTTCGTTAATCTCATCCTGAGTAGCTTGGTTCTTTGTAACATTTTGAAGTAAATAAGCATCAGCCTATGTAGTATAAACAGTGGTGTGCCTTTATTTCTTTCCCAAATAATCCTTCCTATATTCTGTCAGTCATGAGCAATTGTTATTTCCACTCCTGGAATTAACAGGAATAGCATCCCATGGAAATAACAATTTTGCTTAAGAATATCTGAATTATGTTGCTGAAAGTCTGCTTGGGTGTGTATCCGAAGTTACTTGGCTTGGGTCATAATTAATAAATAATTTTCTGTGTCAGTCAATAATGATGAGCCAGAAAAAGTTAGTTTTCAAAAGCAGGAGTGCCTCTAAATTAGGATTTGTGATTAATATTCATTACAAATTGGCAAAAGGCAATTCTTTCTTTTTTATCCATTTTTCTCCAGGTGCAATATTGATATTTTCAAAGTCTCTCAGGACATAGCGGCTCTGTAGAGTTCAGTCACATTCTGTTGCCTTCCAAAAAGACTGGCTAGGTCTAATTACTACAAATCTACATTTAGTGCACTGCAAAAGTTAATGTTTAGAGTTAGAACACTACCAGATAGCACAGAATGGAAATTCTGAATGTGATCATGTCGTGAACACAAAAGAGATATTCCTTATTCTCATAGTAAAAGAGAATAGAACTCCAGAGCTCTGGCCCCTCTGTTTTTCTTTACAGGAGAAAGAAATTCATTTCTTCAGACCAACCATCCCAGAATGTTATCTGACCACAACACTAGCATGTTTCACCCAGCCACATTTTTCCTTGTTGGAATCCCAGGTCTGGAAAAGATCCACGGCTGGCTCTCTCTGCCTTTCTGTTCTATTTACCTTGTGGCTTTAATGGGGAATGCCACAATTTTGATAGTCATCAAGACAGAGCAGGCCCTCCGAGAGCCCATGTTCTACTTTCTGGCCATCCTTTCAACAGTTGATTTGGCTCTTTCTACCACCTCCGTGCCCCACATGCTGGGTATCTTCTGGTTTGATGCTCATGAGATTAGCTTTGGAGCTTGTGTGGCTCAGATGTTTCTGATCCACGCCTTCACCGGCATGGAGGCTGAAGTCCTGATGGCCATGGCCTTTGACAGGTATGTGGCCATCTGTACTCCACTACACTACACAACCATCTTGACATCTCGGGTGCTGGTGGGCATTGGATTCTGGATTGTAATTCGTCCAGCACTGTGCATATTTCCCATGATCTATCTCATCTACCGGCTGCCTTTTTGCCATGCTCGCACCATAGCCCATTCCTACTGTGAGCATATGGGCATTGCAAAGTTATCCTGTGGAAATATTCGCATCAACGCTATCTACGGACTCTTTGTGGTCTCACTGTTTCTTCTGAATCTTGTCCTTATTGGAATCTCCTATGTGTACATCCTCCGTGCTGTCTTCCACCTTCCTTCTCAGGCTGCCCCGGGAAAAGCCCTCAGCACCTGTGGTTCTCACGTCGCAGTTCTCTGTGTTTTCTATATCCCGTCAGTCTTCTCCTTCCTCACTCATCGATTTGGACACAGCATTCCGCACTATGTTCACATTCTTGTTGCAAATCTCTATTTGGTGATTCCGCCTGTACTTAATCCCATCATTTATGGCATGAGGACCAAACAGATAAGAGAGCGAGTGCTCAGTGTGCTGAATAAAAGATGACCCTTGTGTTCTGTTTCTAAGAATTTAGATCTTCCTAAGAAGATTCATGTGCTAACCTTTAGCAATAGGTCCTAATATTTTGCCTTATTGCTGTTGGGTTGAAATTCTGGTTGTTCGTTTTCTGGGCTGTGGACCAACGCACTCAGAGACCTGCAGAGAAATATCACTATATATAGATTTCAAAGAATGATGGACTATCTCTGCAAGGGAATGAAGCAGTGTAGCTTATGCCCCTTTACCCACATGCAGAGCATTTGTAGCTTTTTGTTCCTGGGGAAGAACATATTATATTGGATTTCTTGTGCCCTTTGGTTAGACATATGTAACACTGGCAATTTGAACCTATACATTTCTTCTTTGATCTCCAGTTTTCTTTCTCTTTTTTCTTTTATTTTAAAAATAAAAGGATGAAAACATCTTAATAAACACACATACATTCAGAAAATAACCCAAAAACAATACAAGCAATACAGAATTTCAGACAAGGTGATCGGAAATTAACAATGGTTGTCATATTACATATTGATATCTTCAAATTGGATACTCAGATAAACAAATATAGACATGTAAGATTGATCATACACTTAAACATTAACTGTTCCTTTTGATAGAGCAATAAAAGTCAGTAGTACAACTATGTTAACTATTTCCGGTTTTCATCCATTAATGTCAGCATATATTTGACTACTCAATCAATTTATTTTGTATCCATTGTACATCTTGAATCCTGACTTTTGAGGATATATCATGATACCAAATTAACACAAGCATCTGGCTCTGTAGGGGGTATATTCTGTTGTTCTCCTGTTAAATCATGTTTCCGGGTTCAAAACATCGTTGCCAAACGTTTAGCTTGAGATGGAATCATCTGTCAAATATAGGAGTTTTAGTACATATAATAGTAGTCAAAACCAACGTAATTTCAATACTATTTTTCACAAATACCAACACTGATACAACACTGATTGACCTTCTGCATTGCATACCAGATGCACAAATTAAATGTTCACGTATATATGCACTATTTCTCTCTAGGTCTATACATGGCTATGTTGAACTTTGCCTATCACTTTATCCATTTTTATTTTTCAGTCTACATTTGATTTTAAAATACCCTGTGCAAATTTCAATGCCTTATATCCTAGACAAATGAAACATCTCTATTTCTCCCCCAAAAGGTAAATGTGAGAAATGCAGATTAAGTTATAATTTGCCAGTTTTCATAAGTGACTGAGCAATGGCTTTTAAGTGATTATTAGTAAAATTTGAAAGACTAAGTAAACAATTTTTGTTTGATTAACTTTCTCACTTCACTTTAAATTGTTTACAATTTTAATATTTCAATCTACTTAAAAAGAACCAAAAAATATAACAAATATTATTTGTTCCTGAAAATAAGCATGAACAACCCTAACTATGCACTAATTTCAGAGATAAAGTTTGAAAAAATATAGACAACATTAACATTGAAATTACTTTTAACACTGTCCAGAACAGTTTTTCTCCTGTTTTCCCAAAGGCAAATTTTAGTTTTTGCAGTATTTGAGTAAAGTGTCTAATTTTACAAATGATCTATGTGATTTTGTTAGATTGTCTCTAATTTATATATATTAAAATAATCTGTATTGTGTAATAGAATTAATTTCATTTATATATTAATTTGGAAATGCATCATATATCAGCACATTTTTAACTAGAAATTGAGCTGCATATCTTCACAGAATATTTTAAGTTTTATGGTAACATAGTTAAGTTTTTTTCTTTGAAGTACAATTATTAAATGACAGGATTATCATCCATGAGAATATATTTCTGTTTTCTTGATGTCTATTTTTTGATTCACCACTTTTGAAATTTTATATTTTCCAATATTTTTTTATTTTGTACTTTACATTTATTTTATTTAGCCCTTTTCCCAAATTCTCTTCACTTCTGCTGTTGTATATTTTATCTCCGGTATACAGTATTACTAATATTTTATTTCCCTATTTCACTTTTTATGTTTCCTTAAGGCTAACCTCCTATTACTCTTTGTTGAATAAAACAAAAAATATTAGCTGCTGTACATTTCTAAGTTTTAAGAATTGTTCTATTAATGTATGTTTGGAATATATAACAGTTATTTGGGGGATAGTGTCACATGTGCTCTAACTACCTTCATCATTTTCAGTACCTTTATCCCTCCTCCATAACTTTCTCCTAATCAGCTTCCCAATATCAAAGTTTCTTTCTTTTTGTTTCCTACCCTCTGTCCAATATTTTACTGCTTGTTTATTTATATATTAGGTTTTTCATGAGATATTTCATTTTCCATATCTGACTTATTCCTGCTAATGTTATGGTCTCCAGACCATCCATTTTTCTGAAAATGGTGTAAATTCATTCTTCCTTGATGGCTGACTAATACTCCATTGTGGATATATACTGCATTATATTTATCCAGTCACCTGTTGATGGGCTATTAAGCTGTTTTCAGAGCTTAGCTACTTCTGCCATCCATACCTCTCATGACGCTATCACCTAGAATCTTCTGTGCCCTTCTCACTATTTTCTTGCTTCTGGGTTAATCAATATACATTGGAAGCATCAAATAGCCATTACCTCAGCACTCTGCTAACCCAAACACCCCCTTTTCTTTGGTAATATTTTATTTCATTTTCATGTCTAAATATTTCTTCATTTCTCCTCATATTTGGAAAGCAAAAAAATTTTGTAGAATTTTAGAACAAAAATCTAAACCATTAAGTTTTCTGAATTATTTCTCTGCTTTGTCTTAGCAATGAGTGTTCTTAATGAAGCCCACTATACCAGTCATACTTTGTAATTGCTTTAAAATAATTTTTCCTCTAATCTTTAGGAAATGTCTATTTTTGTCATTTAGAAATTTCATTATATTGAGTCTACCTTTATATTTGCTTACATAATGTTCAGTATTCAGTAAGTCTTTATATTATGAACTCTGCTCTTGAGATGCAGTATTTAAACTTTATTTTTAATAATTTCTACTAATTTTATATTGCTTTGTAAATATTTAAAAATAAATCAAATGTATATTTCTTTCATGAATTTTATCTTTCTTTCCTTCACTATAGCCAGTTAACTGTGGTCTTAACAATTCAAACATATATTCTTAAATATCATTATTTTTACCTTAAATCTTTTATATTCTTATTTTTTTATTTTAGAAGTAAAAGAACAAAAACATATTAAGATACAGATGACCATTTACAAAGTAGCACAAGAATAGTACAAGCAATAGTGAATTACAGACAAGGTGACAGGGAATTAACAGTGGTTATTGTATTACATATAGATAACTTCAAAGTGGTTACTCAGGAAAACAAATATAGACATGCAAGATTGATCAAATAATTAATCATTAACTGTTCCTTTCAATAAAGTGATAAATGTCAGCAGTACAAGTATGTTTAGCTATCCTGTATATACATATATACACAATTTTATCCTTTCTTTTCTCTTTTCCCTTATCCCAGTTGTTCTTTACCTTTGAGCAGTTTCCTTTCATTTCACAATGTTTATCATATCTCCTAATTTTTATGCACTTTTTCAGGTTCTTACATTAGTGAGAAAATGCGTAGCTTACACATTCGGGTCTGATTTATTTCACTTGTGAATATGGTCTCTAGTTGTGACCATTTACCTATAAAAGCCTCTAGTTTACCTTTCTTTATAGCTGAGTAATATTCCATAATATAAAAATGCCACAACTTTTTTATCCTATCCTCAGTGGATGGACATTTGTGTTGCTTTCACAATCTGGCAATTACAAATTATACTGCTATGAACATGGTTGTACCTATATCACTGTGATATAACGTTTTCAGCTCTTCTGGGAAAATACCCAGAAGAGGAATAGCTGGATTAAATGGAACCTCTAGACCTAGTTTTCTGAGGATGCCCAAACTGATTTTCACAGTGGTTTCACCAGTCTGCATTCCCACCAGCAGTGGAGAAGAGTTCCTATTTCTCCACAGCCTTGCCAGCATTTGTTATTGGTTGATTTCTTAATACTAGTCATTCTTACTGGGGTGAGATGGAATCTCGACGTTGTTTTAATTTGCATTTCTAGAATGACTAATGATGTTGAACATTTTCTCATGTATTTATTTGCCATTTGTATTTCTGTCTGAGAAGTGTGTATTCATCTCAGTTGCCCATTTTAGGATAGGGTCTTTGAATTTGGGAAGGTTGATGTTTTTTAATTCTTTATATGTTCTAGATGGAAGACCTTTGTCTGAGGGACAGCTGGTTAAAATTTTTTTCCAATTTGTAGGTGTTCTCCTTACTTTGCTAGTGACTTCTTTAGATGTGCAAAAAACTTTTAGTAAGATGAGGTCCCAGTTGATGATTCCGTGAAGTATCTCTTATGTGGTTTGGTTTTTGTTCATGAACTCTCTGCCTACCCCTATGTCTTCAAGATTTTTACCTACTTCCTCTTCCAATAGGTTTAGTGTTTCTATTTTAATATTGAGATCTGTGATCCATTTTGACTTGAGTTTAGTGCATGATGATAGACTTGGGTCTATTTTCAGTCCTTGGCAGGTGGCAAGCCAATTTTTCCAGCACCATTTTTTAAAGAGGCTGTCATACTTCCACTGAATTTGTGTGGCCATTTTGTCAAAGACTAGGTGGCTGAGTGTGTTTCTGGTTGTGGCTGTTTCTTCCAGTCTGTTCCATTGATCCTCAGGTCTGTTTTTTAGCCAGTACTATGTTGATTTTATTACAGTAGCTTTGTAGTATATTTTCAGGTGAGGGAATGTTATTCTACCTGACTTGTCCTTGTTGCAAAAGCAATCCTGGTTCTTTACTGGTTCCAGATGAATTTAAGGCACGTTTTCTCTAGATCTGTGAGGTATGCTAATGGTAGTTGAATGGGAACTGAATTGAATATGTACAACAATTTCGGTTGTATGGCCATTTTCACAATGTTAATTCTTCCTATACATGAGCAAGGAACATCTTTCCATTTACTGAGGTCCTCTGTGATCTCTTTTTTCAAAGTACTATAATTTTCACTGAATAGATCTTTTACTTCTTTTGTTAGGTTGATTCCTAAGTATTTCAATTTCTTGGATGCTATTGTGAAAGGTATGATTTCCTTAATTTCTCTCTCAGTTTATTTGTTGTTTATGTACAGTAATGCTATTGATTTTTGAGTGTTGGCTTTATATCCAGCTACACTACTGAATTTATTGATCAGTTCAAGGAGTCTTCTTGTGGAGTTTTTAGGGTCTTCCACATAAAGTATCCTGTCATCTGCAAAGAGTGATAATTTCGCTTCTTCCTTTCCTACTCTTATTCCTTTTATTTCTCTCTCTTGTCTAATTCCTCTGGCTAATGCTTCCTGAACTATGTATAATAGGAGTGGTAACAGTGGACATTCTTGTCTTGTTCCTGACTTTAGAGAGACAGCTTTTAGTTTTTGTCCATTTAGTATGATGTGGGCCATTGGTTTGTCATAGATGCCTTTTACCAGGTTGAGGTAACGACCATCCAATCCTATTTTCTGCAGTGTTTTTATCATGAATGCATGTTGGACTTTGTCTAGCTCTTGTTTTGCATTGTTGGAGATGATTATGTGGTTGTTGTCTTTGGCTCTATTGATATGGTGTATTACATTAATTGATTTGCAAATATTGAACCATCCCTGCATTCCTGAAATGACTCCTACTTGGTCATGGTGTATGATTTGCTTGATGATTTGCTGCATTCTATTTGCTAGTATTTTATTGAGTATCATTGCATCTATGTTCATTAAGGATATTGGTTTGTAGTTCTCTTTCTTGGTTGGGTCTTTCTCTGGTTTTGTTATCAGTATAATACTTGCCTCCAGAAATGATTTAGGGAGAATTCCTTCCTTTTCAATTTCATTGAAGAGATTAAGGGGAGTTGGTATTAAATCTTCTCTGAATTTATTATAAAATTCTGCTGTGAATCCATCAGGGCCTGGGATTTTTTTTGTTGGTAAGTTTTTAATCACATTTTCATCCTCATTAATTGATGTATGGCTGTTCAGAATTTTTATATCTTCTTGATTCAACTTTGGTAATTCATACATATCTAGGAATCTGTCCATTTCTTCTCAGTTTTCTATCTTATGAGAGTAAAGATTTTCAAAGTAGGTATTAATGATCTTTCAAATTTCTGTAGGATTTGTAGTGACTTCATCCTTTTCATTCCTTATTGCATGAATTTGAATTTTTTCCTTTCTTTTTTTGATAAGGTAGGCTAGGGGTTTGTCAATTTTATTTACTCTTTCAAAGAACCAACTCTTTGATTCATTTATTTTTTGTAGAGTTTTCTTCATCTCAACTGCATTAATTTCTTCCCTGATCTTTATAATCTCCTCCCTCTTTGGACTTTGGGCTTGACTTGTTCTTCTTTTTCTAAAAGTTTGAGGTACAGCATTAGGCTATTTATTTGTTCTCATTGCATCCCACAGATTTCGGTACATTGTATTTACATTTTTGTTTGTTTGTAGATTTTTAAAATTTCTTTTGTCATCCATTGGTTGTTCAGGATGTTGTTTTTCAGTTTTCAAGTGTTTATGGAGTTTTTGGAGATCCTTTTGTCTTTAATTTCCAATTTCATTACACTGTGGTCAGATAACATGCATGGGATAATTTCAATTCTTTTGTACTTAGGTATGGGCTAGGATGTGGTCTACATGTGCAGCTGAGAAAAATGTGTATTCTGATGTTGTGGGGTGGAACACTCTGTATACATCGACTAAGTCCATTTGTTCACAGATTTGGCTCAGATCTGTTGTTTCTTTGCTGATTTTTTTGTCTAATTGACCTATCTTTTTGTGTCAAATGGGTGTTAAGTTCCCCTATTACAATAGTGTTGTTAAGTGTTTGGTTTTTCATGTCTGTTAAGATTTGTCTTATATAGTTTGGAGCTCAGATATTCAGTGCATACATGTTTAGAATTGTCATCTCTTCCTCTTGCAGTTTTCCCCTATCTAGTATGTAGTGACCTTCTTCATCTCTTTTTTTTTTTAAATAAAAGGAGGAAAACATCAACAGACAGACAACCATTTGCAAAATAGCAAATGAACAGTACAGATAGCACAGAGTTACAAACAAAGTGGTAGGAAATTCACAAGGCTTGTTGTATTACATACTGATATCTTCAAAGTGGTTTCTCATGAAAACAGATAGAGACATGCAATATTGATCAATCAAGGACTTTTTGACAGTTGCTTTCAGCAAAGAAATAGAAGACAGTAGAACAACTATGTTAACTATCCTGTATATACATACATACAAAATTTCTCCTTCTTTCCCTTCTCTTTTCCCACATCCCAGTGGCCCTTTACCCTTGAGTACTTTCCTATCATTTCACAATGTCTATCATACCTCCTAGTTTAAATTAACTGTTTCAGGTTTTACACTAGTGAAACAATGCGGTGCTTGAACATGCAGGTCTGATTTATTTCACTTACGAGTATGGTCTCTAGTTGTGACCATTTACCTGTAAAAGCCTCGAGTTTTTCTTTATAGCTGAGTAATATTCTGTTATATAAAAGTACCACAATCCAATCCTCAGTGGATAGACATTTGCGTTGCTTCCACAATTTAGCAATTACAAATTGTGCTGCTATGAACATAGGTGCACATATGTCGCTGTGATATGATGTTTTTAGATCTTCTGGCAAAATACCCAGCAGGGGAATAGCTGGGTTGAATGGGACCTCTAGACCCAGTTTTCTGAGGAATCTCCAAACTGATTTCTGCAGTGGCTTCACCAATCTGCATTCCCAACTGCAGTGGAGAAGGGTTCTTATTTCTCCACAGCTTTGCCAGCATTTGTTATTGGTTGATTTCTTAATGCTGGCCATTCTTACTGGCGTAAGGTGGAATTTTTTATTGTTTTTGGATTGAAGTTTACATTGTCTGCAAATGTAATAGCTGCACCTGCTTTTTTCTGGGATTCTGTTGCATGGAGAATTGTTTTCCATCCTTTGACTTTCAGTCTATTGATCCTTTTGAGTAAAGTGTGTTTTCAGTATACAGCATATTGTGGGATTTTGTTTCTGAATTCACTGTGCCAGTCTGTTTCTTTTGACTGGTGAATTGAGGCCATTTACATTAATGGTTATAACTGGTATATGTTGTGTTATCTTTGTCATGTTATTTACTTGCATTAGTTTCCTACTTTTTCTGCCTGTTTAATTGATTACTTTGCTTGAGGGTTCCTTTTTATTGTTTTTCCTGAGATTGTGGTTACTTTTTCTCTTTCTGGAACATTTTTGGGTACTCTTTGTAAGGTTTGTTTCGCACTCATGAAGTTCTTCAGTTGTTCTTTGCCCTGGAAATATTTATTTCTCTGTTGAAGGATAGTTTGTCAGGATACATCAATCTCAGTTGGAAGCTGTTTTGTCTCAGGACCTGCAATACTTTGCTCGAAGCTCTTCTCAAGTGGGTGGTTTGTGTTGAGAATCTGCTGTAATCCTGATGGCCTTTCCTTTATAGGTGATCTGTTTCTTCTCTCTAGCAGCTTGTAATATTCTGTTCTTTTCCTGACTAGCTGGGATCTTGATAATTATATGTCTGGGTGTGGTTTGATTTTGGTTCTGGCTAGTTGGGTTCTATATGCCTCATTTACCTGTACATCAGAATCTTTTTCCATGTTTGGGAAGTTTTCTGCTATTATTTCTGCAAATATTTTTTGATATCATTTGTGTTGCCTCCTACTGTTTCATTGACTCCTACTATTCTTACATTATTTCTCTTTGTCTCATCTTGCAGCTGTTGAATTGACTTTTCCTGGATCCTTTTTGATTTTAGGAGATCCTTCCTTTCAAGATCATTAGCTGCCATGCTGTCTTCAATATCTGAGATTCTATCTTCAGCTTCATTGAAGAGGTTTTGCCAGCTTTCAATGGAAGTTTTGATTTCCTGGATTTCTCTTTGAATCTTTTCGATGCATTCTAGTTCTGACCTGTGTTGTTCATTTAATGTTTCCATCATTTTCTTATGCTCACGTATGTTTTTGTATATGTCTTCTTTAGATGTGCTGAGCCGTTCTTTCATTATGGATGCCATTTCTTTTTTAACTTGGGTGATTATTTCTGATCTGATTTCTTCTATGGCCTGTTGGAGTTATTTCTTTACTTCAGTTGTGATCATTTCAGAGATTTCAGGTGTGTGACTTCCAAGGTCTCCTATGTCATTATCTCCTGGACTTGTTCTGGGTGGAGTTGAGTTCTGAGATTGCATTTTGCTCCTGTGTCTTGTCCTTTTGGATGTCATATGGAAAGTGCTGAGTGAAACACTATGCAGGCAGCTCACTGAAGGTCTCTAGCGACCTTAGTTTACCTGGATATCAGACTTATCCCAAGGTGGCAGAGGGCAGTGGACCACTGCACCTAAGATCCCCAGGCGATTGGTGGGGTGCATGGCTCCAACCACAACTTGGTGGTGGGGGAATGCTGGCCTTCAGCACCAGAGTCTCCAGACCATCAGTGGAAAGTGTTTGGGACTTAGCTGTGAACCTGATGGTGGCCAGAAGGGGCCCACTGCTCCAGGTTCCTCAGGTAGCTGGTTGAGGGAGGGTGGGGCTCACTTCCCAACAGAGAGGTCCACAGAACTTAGGACCACTCCCATGCTGCTTCCCCATCCCAAAGGAGCAGGGAAGGGCATAGGAGCAGGCCTACCTGCCTTTGGAGAAGTCCACAGAGACGGGGCCTCTCCAAGTCACTTCTGTGCATCTGTGCTGCTTCCCCATCCCAAAGGAGCAGGGCCAAGCCATTTACATTCTATTCCTCAGTTACACAACATAATTATTTTCCACTGCTGTAGTTTCATATGTCCAGTTCTATTAATTAAAACCTTTACTTCCTTCATAGTTGTAATTTTCTGTCTCTGTCCTACTTTCTAACATGCACAAACACACCCCACTTTAAACCTGCTAAGCACATGTACTTATAAACTTTGAGCAATTTCCCTATAGTCCTTCTTAAACTGTTAATTTTTTTTTAATGCTGTGATAGTTTTGGGATGTTTGCTTACCATTTACTGTGATATTTAATTGCCTTTGTAATTCCTTGCTGGATTCCTTAAGGATCCTGACTGAACAAACTCTGCACATTAAGCTTTTTTTTTTTTTATTTTTATTTTTTGTTTTTCTCCAGTACCAGGAACCAAACTCACGACCTTGCGCTTGCCAGGCAGGCGCTTTTGCCGCTGAGCTAAATCCCCAGCCCAGCTTTTTAGAATAATATTCTGAGATGCAGGTTTGGATGTAGGAAACTTACCTGGAAGTGGTACGAGGCAGAATAATGAGCTTCTAAAGATGTGTAGGTCCTACTCCAAAATTTATGGATTTGCTAAGTTACACGATGAAGAGGTACAAAGTCTCAGATGGAATTAAAGTTGTCAATCAGCTGACTTTATGATAGGGAAGGGGTCCAGGATTTTCTAGAGAACCCAATATGATCATAAAGATCCCTAAAAGTGAACAGTAGAAGCAGAAGGATCATATTCAAAGAAGTGGTGACAAAGCAAGATCACAGTAATGTCGTATGATATCAGGGACCTGGTCAAGACTCCAAAATGCCTGTATGAGGGGTATGGCAAAAGGATGAAATAATAAACAGAGATAAATTTAGTAATACATGAAGTGGGGCTGGGAGGTCAGTGCCTCAGAATGTACAGAGAAAAAGACACTTCAAGCCAGCCCCTATTAATTGGCTGTATACAATAAGGATGAGCTAGCAGAAGATTCAAGGTTGGCGGAAGACTCAGGTGTTTCAAGGTTGGTGGAAGATTCAGAGATCCATGACTAAGTGAGCAATAGATAATCTTGAGTTGTCTCAAGAAGGCAGAGATGATCTTATGCTAAGGAGGATCTTGCCCTGTGGTGTTTTCTAATCTTGGTGCTTTTAGTTCAGTCTTAGCGGGTGGGAGAGGGTGGCCCATCCTTACATAGATAATGGGACATCTCCAAAGGATGATACGAATAATCCCAAGCCTCTGTCACTTAGGGAAGCATGCCAAATTAGCCATTATGAATTTGTTGTCCCCAACAGCTGTGAGAAGGCTCTACTTCCCTTTACTATTTTTTAGAATGGAAGAAAGAGCCCTGAGTCACAGAACATGAGCTGCCTGAGAAGCTGAAGAAGTAACAAAAGAGATCATCCCCTCAGTTTTCAAACTCAAATGTGGACCTGGTAAAGTGATTCAGAGAAAAAGATCAAATTGCTAACCAGCATAACTGTTGAAGGCACTACATTTCTGGAAACTTGTTACAATGGCATTGGCAAACTGATACAGCTACACTCCATGGTGAGGTGGATGAAAAGAGCGAGTGAAAGATTTATAATGTGGCAGTAAAAGCCTCAGCCAGACATACAGAGCTCTGGAACTGGGGTGCCCTTCACAGCTCTTCTGAATCATATTGAATTGTGACCCAGGTGAGCCTTTGCAAATAGTCTTAATGATAACTCCCCTGGAGGTGGAATTTTATTTGGGCCAAAGAAATTCTTGTTATCCAAGAGAAGAACAAAAGACAGACTTCTCTAAGAGTTCCTTGCTGTGTTCCCAATAACTGTAGAAATTTGTTCTTTTTACTGGGCAAGGGGATATTTATGGAACTCCACTGAATCCTTCACCAGTCTCACCTGTGCAACTCCCGCTAAATCTTTAGGAATTTGCTCTTTGTTCCCTCAGAAGCATTGACAATAAGAAGCACTAGATAGACATTCATATTCTTGCCAGTATTTGTAATTTAATCTCTCCTTGCATTTGCAAGTAATTGTCACGCTGCTCACTTTTGTTCTGTAATTACTGCTCCTATTGATTTTGAAATTTTATATATGTGCAGATGCTTCTTCCACTCATGATGGGCTTACAACCCAGTAAAACCATTTTCAATTGAAAACATCTTAAATTAAAAATGCATTTTTGACTGATTGTCATAGTTTAGGATGTAGTCAGGTTTCTGGTGACAAAGAGTGAAGACAGTTGATTGAACCACATCATAGGTTCATCAGAATTGACCACTTGAAATTATTTAAAAATGTGAAAAGAGGCTGTAAAAGTATAATAGTGTGCACAGCAATATTTGCTTAATTCAACTTATTTTTCTCTGTTTTAACATCCATCCCAATATCTGGTTGAAATTAAAACAACTCTAGATAACTTAGTCAATGATTGGCCACAAAACAAATACCTTTGTTTCATTGATCTACATTGGTTAACCTCAGCCTGTGGGAGATTGAGGACAGTGACACTGTGACACTCTTGACAATTTTCTCCTTATGTCTATTTTACTCTTAGTTTTACTTCTTTTCATGTGCACAGTGAATACATTTTGAGCTATTTGCATTTGTTTAGTACTGCTCCAGTCCAATTTATAAATACTACCCTGGGTATCATAAGACTTAGTTCTACTTTTATTTCTCTTATAAAACTACATGTATTCTTTTTGTTAGAGATTTTATCCTAGTAATGTGGCTTTCAAATCACTATATTGATAACTCTACAGGTGTCTTCATCCATGACTTCTCAGACAATCTCTGAAATGATACACTCAGCAGTGCAATATATACTTGAATGTCTAAGAGGCACAGTTTAATATGATGTAGTCAATAAAGACTTAAAAAATAAAACCCTCTCGATAAATGTAACTCTTTGGGTATGGTTGTTTAAATGAAAAACTAAGCATGTTTCTCCATATTCAGATCCTTTTCTTCTATCAAGTCCTGCAAGTCTTCTTATTTCTATGTCCAGTGTGTTTTGTTCACTTCTAGTCTTTCTCACAGTCATTATGGTATCTTTTTTGTACTATTTCATTATCCAGGTAACTCATCTTATGCTGTCCATTCCTATACCTTTCATCTCAAATAAATGTTTATAACAGGTTGTACATTTCTGAAACATTGGCAAGTCAAGTAATTACTTTATCTTTTCTCTCATATTAAAAGGAAAATCATTATTATCATTTATAATACCCTACATCTTCATATATAGAGAATTGCAAGCATAAGAATATGTATGATTTTGGCTTCATTCCCTTTCCCCCTCATACTTTACCTCCCCCACCCCCATGCTCAGATTCCCAAATTACCTCTGACAGGTATAGTCTTCCTGACCTCCAAATTTACCCTTGCCACCCTTATTTACCAGACTATAGGCAATCTTTTCTTCTTCCTATGTTTATAAAATCCAAGCTTCTTTCTCTCCACATTTCAGATTCTTTCTCTACACTTATCTAAAATAGCTAGTCACATCATAATTCACATTTCTCACATCATAACTCTTTCATGAAAAATTTACTTCTTTTTCTCTTTATTTGAGAAACTGCATAGAACTTTGGGTGGATTCTGCGAGTAACTTTCCTACTTGTAAGAATAAACCAGAAATAGATATGTTCTCAGAGGAATTGGCATACATTTAATTCATTTCAAAATCCAATTTGATTAAAGAAATCTGAGTTCATTAGTAGTCCTGCCTACCTGCCAGAAGTAACCATAAATCTATATCTTACAGACCAGAATTCCATTCTATAATATTATCCTGGGTCTCAAATCTCATCTACTGTATTTTACACAAAATATCTTGTATCTAGTATAACCAAGAAGATAAATGAACAATTTGTCATAAAACCAATACTGCAAACAAAAACATTCTAGTAAACATAAGGCATTAAGTAGTATAGCTCCAGACTAAATAATACGTTTACTTTTCAGAGTTATAGTAATAATTATAAAATATGGTTTAAATATTCATAAAAACTCAAATATTTGAAGAAATTCAAGTGGAAAACTATTGAAAAATTAGAATCTCATTATGAAATCGAGAGTCTTCATTTCCATACCTTGTGGAAGGTCTATAATTGAAAAATTTAAGTAATGTCCCAAGCTTCAGTATTTTTAAGTAGCAAATCAACATTTCAGCCCAGGAAATCAAGATAGATATCTACGTTTCTTATCTATGGTTATATACAGTCTATGAAAAGTAAATAAATAATATAAAATTAACAGAATTGCAACAATTTGGCAAAAGTCCCTAGAAACATAAAAGAAAATAAATACCAATCTTCTCTGTATAAATATGCATTATATCAAAGAGAGGATTTTTGAGAGTACATTCACAATGCAAAAGGATAAATCAGTTTTACATACAGGTTAAAAGAACAAAGAAAACCACTGATATAAAAGGTACAGCATAAACAAACACATTTTCTAAAAAAAATAGCAAAACCCCCTCGATATTAGACAAAATAGTGGAGAAGTAGAAGGGACACTATTAGATTAGACCAGAGGGACAGAATTGAGGGGAGGGCTTGAGGAGCATAACTGAGGATATACATAAATTCAAAGTATTATATATATACATACATATATATATCTGAATATGCTACAACAAAAACCATTATTCTGTATAATTAATATTCACTCATTACAAACAAACATTAAATTAACACTACCTGTAGGTTTGTTCAGATTATGTCATGGTTCTTTTTCCATTACATTTTTGTTATTTCTTTGTCTGGTATTTCTTTATCTATTTAATCCACTATCCTGTAAGGATCTGTGCCACTCTTGAGCAAGACCATATACAAAACAATGTATCCCCAGTGTCAGCCAAATAAACTTTTGTTGAATTAAAACAATGATAATTTGGATTGCAGATGAAATTATGGCTGCTAATTGTTTAATCTTAAAATGAGAGATTTTTCTTGGTTATCCACATGGGTCCAATGTAATCATGGAGATTCTTCAAAAGCGAGGGTGAGAGGCAGCAGGAAAATCCACGTGAGTGATGGGCCATGAGAGTCACTTACCTGACAGTTGTCAGCCTTGAAGACAGCGGAGGCCAGGAACTTTGGAGTGCTTACAGCCAACAGAAGACAGAACAGGCAGGAACATGAATTCTCTTCTAAGACTCCAGAAGAGAATGCAACCTGTCAGAGCCTCGAGTTTAGTCCAGTGATATTTGGTTTGAATTTTTAACTTGCAAATCTGTAAAATAATGAATTTATGCTGTTTATTATAACAGCAATAGGAAACTAATACGACTCTCATGGGATTTAATTCCTAAGAAGAATATTTGCCAAATAGTTAGCATATTTGTTCTAATCAATGTTTAAATATTGATACAATTATAACATTTTCCATAACATTATAAAATGTACTTTTCAAGCACATATGTACATACAAAAATGTTAATATATTATTATCACACAGAAAATAAGAAATATTAGCAATGAATATCAAGAAAAAAATGTTTGTATCATTGGAGGATTACAATAGAAATGTCAAAAATTTTATGAACTGTAGAAAAAAGGTAAGTTATTAGAAAAGAGGAAAAATATTTGAAAAACTAGTTACTAAATATTCTAAAATTACACAACTATGTAAAATATCAGATATTCAGGGCATATGCTATGCCAAACAAAATAGACATTTTAAAAATCTGCAGTGTTATGGTGATGATTACTATCAAAGTAAAAGGAAATTCTAAAATTTTTCAGAGAGTAAGGCAGTGATGGCATTCATATTGGAATTAAAACTTTCATAGGAGCTGTAGGTCCAATGAAGCACTAAAGCCATGTTTCCCAGTGCATGCAGATAAGTTGCTGAAAAGTGTTCCTCACTGTGTGATATGGGCTGCCAACATGTATACGAATAATGAGCTGCCTGAAAAGACCATACCTATTTTTTATGTGCATGTGTTATAATTTCCTTTTCCAAGGTGACTGACTACTTGAATTAAATAATATGCTTCATCTGTTTCGTTACTAGATGTGCTATCTTTAAATATTTAGTAAGAAAAAAGGAAAGAACAACTGTGATGGGAGAAAGGAGAAAAAAAGGAAGAGAAATGTATATACATAATATATATATTATATGTATATTTATGTATTTAAGATATCTGAGATAATTGTACCATTAATTTCTATTGGTTTTATTAAAAGGAACAGTTAATATTTAATTGTTTGATCAATCTTGCATGCCTATATCTGGTAATCTGAAAAACTACTTTAAAGATAGCAATACATAATATAATAACCACTGTTGATTTCCTATCATCTTGTTTGGAAATCCTGTATCATTTTATTGCTTTTTATTCTCTTTAAAATAAAAAGTAAAATTAAAAAAATAATTCTTTAGCATGGGTTATCATAGCTTGGTAGAAGGAATGAGAAGAAATACAAATATACACATGCTTTGTAAAAAGTTAACTCTTTAAAAAGCAGCTCTACTAATTAGACAATCCATTTGTTTTTTCTACCATTTTCCCCCCATACTAAAAAACAAAACAAAGCAAGTAATTATGACTTAAATAGGCCCCCTTGACTGAAATAGAATTCATGGTCTACCCTGACTGCTAGATTTTGTTCATGAATCTTCTTCACTGTGTATCCTACTCAGTGACAACTTCTGACATGTCAGCTTAAGGAATTCTGAAGCTGAGTTAATATTTTGTCACATTGTGGGGCCTTGAACTGTGTAAAACTGGTGCTTTCCTGAACTACACACATGTACTTTGAGTTTCAGTTCCTTGGCATGTGCTAGTCTCTACTTCCACATCCCCCAAATTCTGTGTGACTTGCTTCCTCACTCTCCTTTCAACTTCTACTTGAATACAGTTTTCTTAATCTTATTTCAAATTATCATCAGCATCTTCAACTGTGCCCTGCATGTCATGTTTAAATGGTTCATACTGTCATCCACACACTTATTTATTCTGCCTGTTGTTACCTCTTGGTAAAAGATGTTTTCTTGGTCCTGTTAAATACTAAACAATGTCTAAAGCAGTGTCTCACACAGAGATGGTTATTACATATTTGCTGAATAACAAGGGAATGAACCATGAAACTCCTGATCTGTTGAATGTCCAAGATTGATCCCGGTACCTCATGGATAGAAGCCTGAAAACTCAGCCTTATAACATTGTGCAACCTTATTTTCCTTTCCCAATTTCTGTTTCCTCAAACATATATGATGTTATACTAAAGCAGATTAAAGTTATTTGATGAATTTCCTCACTTTACAATTTTCAAATGAGATTAAGAGGGTAAGACACTTCTGTAAGTTGTCAGTTGGAAAATTATGAAACCATGACTAATCTCTGTCCTCTGCATTTTTATCCCTAGTTCCATTGCTGACAGAAAAGCTTCAGTGCGATCACGTGATAGATCCAAGTGTGATGCAAAGTTATTTTAACTTTCTCTTCTTCCGGATAATGTTAAACACTGACTTGTGGCTTCTTTACTTCATAATTCTATAATTATGCTAAATGTTGGGTTGATGTTGTACTTGCACACTTGTAAGATGATATACTCAGATTTAACATAGTCATTAACCTACATGTTAAAGGACATGGACTGCCTCTATGAGGAATTCAGAATAAAGAGTCAGAATAAGCCCCCCAAATATCTCTGTTATAAACAATGCCTAAGTGCTTTATATACTAAAAATATAGCACAATATAATTCCAAAGTTGACTATGTAGTACCAGGATCAGAATATGAATTATGTATGTGTGGTACTGGTTAATTAAATAAGAAAGGGTTAATTCTGATTTCAGAACATTGAGGCCCCTTTTCCCTCAGAGTGTTCCAAAGGTATCACTCTGGAGATTCCATCCACAGTACAATACACTGCTATTTCAAGCAAGTGCAGTTCAAAGAATGGTATTAGAGATATGCTGATTCCTCCAGCTGTCTCTCCTGGTAAGTAACATTTTGCAAGTATAGGTCCTTATCTGTGTCTTTCTGAGCACAAAGAAACAAGCAGTAAGTGATATACAAGGGAGAAGAAAGGAAAAACCATCTGACTGAGAGAAAAGAATACTGTGGCTTATCACAACCTAGAAGCTATTCTTTTCATGTATGAAGACTATTTCCCACTTTATGATTTGTTTCATTCTTTATAATGTAATTTATGTTGATTAAATACTCATACACCAAGCCTATGTTTATGTGGAGGTAACATTCAGGAACTTAGTTTGAACTACTCAACAATTATCCTTTACCAGCTAAAGCCTAGTAAAAATGGAGGAAACCACTTGCTACTTTCGCCAAGTAGAAGATAGAAAGTAATCAGTTATAATAAGTCAGTCTCTAAGTGTTAGGCACAATTTCTAAAGATATCAAAATGTTTATACAGAGTAAGAATTAGGATTTAATATTTAAAAACATCCTGTTAAAGGCTACTTGACAAGCTGAGGTATGTCAGGACGAGGGTCATTATAGCATTCTACTTCATTACATTCTAGAGAACAGGATAGTCAGGACCTAAATCAAAGGTGGGTTTAAATCTAAATCTAAATTGAAGGTATTGGCTATCTAAGAGAGACTTTGAATCAGGCAGGACTTGTAAGAAAATTCCTCCATTGTAAACATTTTGTAGGGTCCTTTCACAGATGTGGAATCTTAGTTCAGAGAAACAAAATTATTTTTGTTCCATCAATCCACCCCGAAAAATGATTCTGCATCAGTGAGCAACAGAACTTGCATTCAATCCTAGTGCCTGTTTTTCAGTGACACCATCTGCATACACAAAGACCTGCTAAATGAACCCAGCACAGAGAAGAGATCTTATTAGAAATACAGATCTACTACAACCCCTCCCAGGGCTCTTTAATTTACGTGCCACTTCTTGCATATAGTCATTTCTTCTCAAATTAAGGAGAGTCTTCAAAGTAATTATTTCTTTTTGGAATCTCTCTTTAGTTTCTCCATTTAGTAGTTTGTTTTCTACAGACTAATTACTGTAATCAAAAATTATTGTCTCATTCCTGCACCTGGTATAAAATTTTTTCTAAGGAATTTGGCCAGGAAACAAGCTGGGGTCCAGCCTTCCAAGTTATGCAAAACATATGCGACATACATGCATGTTCATGTTCACACATATGTGGAAGAGTTCTGCATCACACTGTGCTTGGTTTTATTAGAGGATATACTTCAACAATATTTTTATATAACAGTTAGATAATAGTTTTAGCATCAGAGAGTAGAACGTACAAATGACCTCACTTTCCCTGACACCCTTGATACCTTGAACATTAATGCTTCTGTGTGGGCATGTATAAAAATATGCATTTCTTTCTTGTCACCAGGAAGACAGGAAAATGAAAGACCTATCATCAAGTCAGAAATGAAGTGGGATATGTACACTTCCTAATAAATAGACACAGTGTGAATGTATCATCCTGATGTTATGGTTTGGATAGCAATGTTATGATAAGCTCATATATTCAAGGCTTGGTCTGTAATACATCAATGTACAGAGGCAGAATATCTCAGAGATGGCTGCATCATGAAGGCTAGCAATATCAATACATTAATCTATTGATAAATTCATAGCTCAGTGGGCTACAAGGAGGTGGTGTAAATTTCAGGATGTGGGACCTGATTGGAGGAAGCAGGCCACGTGGGGCGCGCCACTGCAGGCTATATTTTACCCCCAGCCCCATTCACCTTGCCCCTTCTTTACTTCCTGGCTGCCATGAGATAAATAACTTTGCTCCACTGTTTCCTCCCCCACCATTATATTCTGCCCCATCACAAACCTAAAAGCAGCACAGCCTTCTGTGAATGGGTTAAAAATCTCTGGAATTGTGAACTGGAATAAATATTTTCTCCTTTAAGTTGATTTCTCTCAGGTATTTTTTCAAAGTGACCAAATCTGACTAAATCCTTCAGTTGAATCTTACTGTGACTGCATTAATAGCATCTGAAAGTAGCATGCTTATCTGGTAGTGATACCAATGGGAATGACAGACCAGGAAAGAATTATGAATGGGAAATGGTGTGGAGAGCTTAAACAATAGGGTCTCTACAAACACTGAAAATTGTTTTAGAAATTTCTAGTGTGCTTCGCAGTTCCTCTGAAGACAATTCTATTTGCTCAGCACAGAAATGAGACACTTGTACAAGCATGATAGTTATTCTGTTTAGTTTTTTTTTTTTTTCCGGTACTGGGAATCGAACTCACCACCTTGTGCTTACCAGGCAGGCGCTGTGTCGCTGAGCTAAATCCCCAGCCCCAGCTATTCTGTTTAAAATGTCTCTAATTCTTTGTCTATAAAGTCTACAGTGAAAACTAAATGTCTTCTATAATATGATTAATATTAGGAGATTTTTTGTGTATCTAAACTAGCAACAAAACAGTGTGTCTTAATAATACTTTATTAACTTGCTATTACAACAGCTAACACTAAATTTCAACAACAAATTTTATCAGGAAAGGAATTTTCTCCCGTTCATCTTTCCCAGTCAATCTTAGCACAGCATACAACAAATACATGTTAGTCTAATGTTGATTGAACTGAAATGTGGAAGTTAATTGAACTGGTGTGGTTAAGTACATGAAATTTGAGCCTGCATTTATCACCTATGTTTATGTACCTTAATCCTCTATGATACAATTATTTAGATAAAAATGATAATAGTCTCTCAGATTCCTTCATTTTTTCTGTACATTAAACAAGGATGAGAATACTTGAAGAATGAGTGGCTTTTGGTCCATGATTTACTTTAGTATAGAGATCGAAGAAGGATGGCCTCAATTAACACCACCTTGCCTCATCCTCACTCATTCCTTCTTCTGGGGATCCCTGGACTGGAGAACATGCATCTCTGGACTGGTTTTCCTTTCTTTGTTGTGTTCCTGACAGCTGCCCTTGGAAATATAACCATCCTTTATGTGATTCAGACTGAACACATCCTCCATCAGCCCATGTTCTATACCTTGGCCATTTTGTCTTCTGTCGACCTGGGTCTGTCCACATCCACCATCCCCAAGATGCTCAGCATCTTTTGGCTCAACCTGAGAGAAATCCCCTTTGAGGGATGCCTCATCCAGATGTTCTTCATTCACCTGTGCACGGGCATGGAGTCAGCTGTGCTTGTGGCCATGGCCTATGATAGCTATGTGGCCATCTGTAACCCTCTTCATTACACACTGGTGTTGACAAACAAGGTTGTAATTGTCATTGCATGCATAATCCTACTGAGACCCTTGGCTTTTGCCATACCCTTTGTTCTACTTATCCTAAGGTTACCATTTTGTGGATGTCAAATCATTCCACACACTTATTGTGAGCACATGGGCATTGCCCGCCTGGCTTGTGCCAGCATCAAGGTGAATATAATCTATGGCCTATGCGCCATCTCTATCCTGGTATGTGATATCATAGCCATTGTCATTTCTTATGTCCAGATCCTTCGTGCTGTGTTCCAACTCTCTTCTCAGGATGCCCGTCTGAAAGCACTCAGCACCTGCGGATCCCACGTCTGTGTCATGTTGACCTTCTAAACTCCTGCGTTTTTCTCCTTCATGACTCATAGATTTGGCCAAAATATACAACGCTACATCCACATCCTTCTTGCCAATTTGTATGTAGTTATTCCACCTGCTCTGAACCCTGTAATTTATGGTGTGAGAACTAAACAGATTAGAGAACAGGTGTTGAAAACGTTTTCAAAGGAATAAAACTCAAATGTGTTATTTGTAAACAGTTATATTTCAGGAAACAGTTACACAATTAGTGATAGATTTGGAAAGTGTGCCAGCCTGTTTTAGAGGACCATTCTCAATAGCTGTTCTTGCGACTGCTCAGTCTTTTCAAACTCAGAAAAGGAAAATTAAGTTCATTTGATATATTTAAATAAAGCATTTCATAGTATTCCATTGCTTATAAGGTTATCTGAAATCTAAAGTGAGAGGAAAGCAAGACTTTGCACTACTTCCACTTTGCCAGCACATTTCCGGTAGTGATAGCTTTATTTATTTATGTTTGTTCTGTACATGGTTTCTCCAAAATGTGGTGAATACAAATACAAGCACTTTATTTTAAAAAGCAGACACAAAAGATTGGTGTAAATTCAAAAGCTTTAAATGGTTCCGTTTTGGATAATTCAAGTAAGAAACTATACAAGTTTGTTCTCAAGAGCTACCACATCACTTGTCTCTATGAAGGAAAGTTAATTTGAAACCTTAACATGGTTTTTCAGTATTTCAAATCTCACTATTATATAAAAACCTAGAGAGACCCATAATACCCAGTAGTTTTAAAAGATAAGTGAAAAGATTGTGTGCTATAGTCAACTTTACCAATGTTAGCCAGGCCTGTTTAATATGTACACAGGGAAAATACACCCACTGTATAATTTCTCATAAAATAACAGGTAAAGAGTAGATGTAGGATATGTAGAAGGGAAAGAGAATTCAAAAAGTCCTTCTCTTAGGTGCTTTCACTTCAGAATCATCAAAAAGCAACCACTTCCCCTCATACTCCTTTGAATTTTGTAGTACACAGGAAATTTTGTTCTCAGACCCACTCATAAATGCCTGTTCGGTCCCTGGATTCCTTGTTCCAATCTGCTTCATGGGTCTCATTAGTACTGTTCATATTAGAACTTCTATATTAGTAAATGCTGCAGCACTGGTAACTTTAAACAAAATGAAGAAAAAAAAACCCACAAGAGCAACAATCAGAAAAAAAATAAAAACTTCCATACCTTAGCTGTAAGCCAAAATAGCAGATTTGTTTATTAGTGTTTGTACTAAGATGAGTAACCCCAGAGTGTTTTCTATGTGCCTTGACCAACCATGGAAAATAATGTCATTCTTGACTTTGCTGCATTAATGTCAAATATTTGAAAGTTATACTAAGAGTGTGGTTCTTATATGTGAATTTTTCCACCAGGAACAAAATTATAAAATCCTAACAATTTAAGTAAATTTCCTGCCCTTTCATTTTTAAAATTTTATGGTGTTCTTCATTTGATGTGTAAGTACATAGCAGTAGAGGTGAACCTATGGTACACGTGCCATAACAGGCTGTTTGTTACCATTGAAAGAGCTAAAAGGTTTGCCATCACTGATCTATAGATTCAAACTTACTAATACCTGTTTGCAAACAATCTAGACTTTTTCAGATTTTTCTCTATTTGTCTTTTTTTTTACCACGAGAAGAGGAATTTTACTTTTATTGAATATGGCAAATCCCAGTGATATTCTAGGACCTATGTGGATTTTGTTTGTTTTAATAAGACTGTATGCATTCAATATTAATCAGTGTTATCAAGGTCTGTGTGACATTATTACTATGTGTGGAAAGGATGTTTGTGAAATCTCACAAAATCCTCATTTTGTTATTATTATTATTATTATTTTTTTTTTGGTTTTTCTCCGGTACTGGGAACCAAACTCACGACCTTCCACATGCCAGGCAGGCGCTTTTGCCACTGAGCTAAATCCCCAGCCCCCAAAATCTTCATTTTGTAGTAATAGTTTCATTGTCAAATTTTTGGAGTTTTTTAATATTGTAAATACTCATACAAAGCTTAAAAATTTTACTAGCATCAGAGTTCTTTCATCATGTATTTCATGTCACTCATACTTGCTAGAATATGCTTTAGAAAAAAATCTTACTTATGGCTATTTCAATAGAAAATGTGATGTCAAAACACCTTAGCAGGAATTTGCATGAATTAACATTGTGTCCTGAACTTGAAAACGTTTTGATAAAACCTATGAATTGTACTGGAATTATAGATACAGTGAGTTTTTCTGAACTCATGATGTGAAAATGAATTCAACCCTTTTCTGTTAATTCTACTTAAGAAACAGCTTGTAATTTTATTGTCTCATTTACATCCTGAATGACTTGAAAAGTATTCATTTTGTTTTCACACTGTGGCTAATTTTTGTAAATTTGCTATTTAGTCTTTGAATATGTTGTTGAATTTGCCAGTGTCACCATCGGGGATTTTAGTTCTCTGTTAGGTTGCTAACTAAACTTTCTATTCCTTGGAAGGTATATGGTTATTCAGGTTACCCGTGTATTCTTATTGCTTGAAAGTCTGTAATGAATGGATCACAAGCTTCAGATTCCTCTACTTTAGCTTGTGTGTAAGGTGTGGACTGGTTAGTCAGAGGTTCTTTCTCAGTGCGTTAGCCCCACTGCCAGCTCTAGGACTTACCTTTGTGCCTATGCTACAGTGAACCCTGTCCCTGTGCTCCTGAGACTCCCTCCCAGAACCTTGTGACTCAGCCTCTGTTTGTCTTATGTAGGGAGATGGGAGATACACTATCATCCTTTGTCCTAGCTCAGAACCTGTCCTTGTCAGGTGCTATGTTTCTGGGTCTTAGATCTAAGGAGGCTGCCAAAATTAAATGAATAACTTTGTGATATCATAAAGAATAACAGGCAATATATAAAATATTTTCTTCCTTTGGGTAATCTTTGAATATCTGTACAGAGGATATTGCACAACTTTAAAAAAATTAGCTTTTAATGAAAACACCATGAGAATAATAAATATCATGGTTCATATAATTTCAATTACCAAATGCTACTGGACACAAATGTAGGTTAAATACTTATCAATGCAGAAAACCATATAATCTCAATGTTATCAAAATTTTAGAGTCACTCAATTTTTGTTATAACTTAAAAATTAAATCATTTTTCTATACTATGAAATATAAATAGGACTATTTAATCACTCTTTGCTGCCTATGCTAACAAGAATGGCAGACAAAATAAGACGTCCTCCTAACAGGAGTAGGGAATAATAAAAAGCAGAACACTAATTACAGTGTCCTAGAAAGAGCTACAAAGAGTCAAAATGTGTCAGGAACCAGTTGTGGTACTGCATGCCTGTAATTTCTGCTACACAGAAGGCTTCAAAGCCAGTCTGGAAGACGTAGAGAAAACCCATCTCAAAACTAAACAACTAAACTAAACTAAACAACTAAGAACACCTTAAAAAACTCAAGAAATGTCAGTATGCATATTCAGGATAGACACAGGAAAACTGATACAGAGTAAGGTAAAGACAGTTTACCAAATCTTGAGAATGATGTGGCCATCTAGGTATAGCAAATATTTAAAACACTCAATAGACATGACCAGAGAAAAAACTCTCCACATCATATATCATTTAACTGTCACAAATACAGAGCAAATACAGAATATGGGAACCTGCAACAGAGAAGTATAAAGTCACTTATGAATGAAAACCTGTCAGAGTAATAGGTTTCCCAATGAAAGCTCTAATGCCTGGGAGGATACGAATGGACATTTTGAAAACAATAAAAGTAACTATTAACATGAATCATATACCCAGCAAAACTGTCTTTCACAATCAAAGGAGGGATAAAGATTTTTGAAGATAAACTGAAAGAATTCAGACTAGTGAACTGGCATTAAAGACAGACACTGAAGGGAAGAATCTTATATACAGAAAAGGAAGCAAGCAAGATAAACAGAATCACAAGGACATGGGAGGGAAGAAATTTAACTAGAAGAATAGATATGCAAAAAAGAAGTTGGAAGCAATCATATTTTAGCAAACCATCAAATATCTAAAGTGAACAAAAGAGAAAGAGACAGAGGCTAGTTTTTACAAATAAAGTAAATAAACTGATAAGAATTAGTACATATTTTAAAATAATAACTCTGAAAGTAAATGGTCTGAATTCACCAGTGCTAAAATGCATATTAATTGATTAGATTAAAAACAAGACTGAACTGTTTGCTGTATGCAGAAAACTCATCTCACTGACAAAGACTTACACGAACTGATTACGAAAAAATGGAAAATTACACTCCAATCAAATGGAATGCCAAAAGAAGCAGGAGTGGCTACACTCATATATATTTCTAAATATATTTCAAGCCAAAATTACAAAGTTAGTTTAAGAAAAAAAGGCAGTGTATATTGCCTTTTATTTTTATAATTTATATTTCTCACTTTCTCTCTCCCTCTTATTTTATAAAATAAATACTATAGAACATAAAGGGAAAGATTGACCCCCTAACCAACAGATCATTCAGACAAAAAATCAACAAAGGAATGTCAGAGTTAAATTATAGATTAAATAGATTTAATAGACATCTTGAGGATATTCCATCCAAGAGTCATAGAATACAAATGCTTTTCATCAATACATGGGTCATTCTCCAAAATGTATCACATTCAAGGCCATAAAGCAATTCTTAACAAATATAAAAACATGGAATAATTACTTGCATCTTGTCAGATCATGGTGCAATGAAATACAGTAATCAACAGAAAATGAAACTAAAGAAAATATACAAACACACAGAAATGGAATATTGCATCTTAAATTGTCAATGGGCCATTGAAGAAAATGGGGAAAATTAAAAAAATTTCTAGAATCAAATGAAAATGAAAGCACAACATGTCAGAGTTTGTGGTTTGTGGTCACGGCAGATCCGAGAACAAAGTACATAGCCCAAAGTGCCTAAATTACAATTCCGAGAGACAGCAAATAAATAACCTCAAGACATGAGCAAAACAAGAACAAAATAAACTCCAAGGTAATATAGGGAAATACATGAACAGAATGGATAGAAATTCATGAAATAGAGACTAACAGAAAATCACAAAGTTTAACTGAAACAAAACTAGATTCTCTGAAATATGACACTGGTAAAACCTTAACCAAACTAACCAAAAGGAAAAGAGAACAATGAAATTAATAAAATTAGAGGTGAAAGCAAAAATAGCACAACAGATAACTACAATCTAGAGGATCACTAAGGACTATTTAGAAACATTATGTGCCAATAAATTTGGATCAATAGAAGAAATGAACAAATTTCTAGATGTATGTGACCTACCAAAATTGAACTAAGATGATATAGAAAACTTAACTAGAGATTTAAACAGTAATGAAAAATTTCCAAAGATGTAGGTCAGGCAGTGCTAGGTATATTTATTTCTACATTTTAGTGGAATTTTAAAGAACTAACATGAAATCTCCCCAGGCTGTGTCATAAAATAGATAGGTAAGGAACTCTTGCAAACTCATTTTACAAATCCAGCATTGCCTTCGTGCCAAAACTCAATAAGAACTTACACACACATTAGCATGCACATGTGTGTACATACACATGCCCATAGATAACCACAAATTCTCAATGAGATAGTTGTAAACTTAACTCAACATCTTATTAAAGCATCATACACCAACACAAGTTGATTTCATTGCAGATCTGCATGCAGTTTTCGCTCAACACATGCAAATCAATAAATGAAATACTTCTCATAAATAGAATCAAGGATAAAAGTCACATCTATCTGCAATAGAGCAGAAATAAAACCGTAATAAAATTCAACATCTTTTCATTATAAAAATCCTGAGTAAGCTAGGTATAGAAGACTTACAATTCCATGTAACAATGGTTACATTGGACAAACTCATAGCCAATATCATACTGAATGAGGAAAACTGACAATATTTTCTTGAAAAAAAGGAATAAGAAAATAGTGTCTAATTTCATGAGTCCTATTGGTATAGTACTGGAAACTTTAGGCTGAGATATCAAGTACACAAAAAATAAAAAGGATACAATTAAGAAAGAAAAAAGTCAAATTATTTATTTCTGGATTTTATGATTCCATACTTAAAAAAGCATAAAGACTACTAAAAGTTATTCAGAATTGATAAATTCAGTAAAATAACACTGCATAAAATCAATATACAGAGGAAAGTATGCATCAAGAATGAACCCAGTGAGAAAGAAATCAGGGGAAAAAAATCCCATTCACAATAGCCTGAAAAATAAAATAAAATACTTTGGCTAAGGTTAATCAAGCATGTTAAGTCTTCTGTAATGAAAACTGTAAAAAAAATAGAAAAAATTAAAGACACTAGAAAACTGAAAATATTTTTGTATTTATGGACTGGATGAATAATATTGTTAAAATAACCACATTACTGAAAGCTATCTACGGATTTAATACAATTCCCATTAAAATCCCAATAATATTCTTCACAAAATTAGAAAAGAAGTCCTATAATTCACAAGTGCGCAAACTGACGAAGCAATCCTGAGTAAAAAGAACAATCCCAGACTCATTATGATATTTAATTTCAAAATATACTTTAGAGCTGTCCTAAGGAAACAGCAACGTGGTAGTAAAATTAAAATGTACACATAAAACAGTAAATAGAATAGAGAAGCAAGGAAAAAGCCCACACATTTACACCCATCAGGCACTCAAGAAATAAGCCAAAAATATACCTAGAACAGACAGCTTCTTTAACAAATGGTGCCAGGAAAACTGAATATCCACCTGTAGAAGACTAAAACTACATCTTTATATTTTATATTATTAAAAAATCAACGATAAATGAACCATTGACAAATATAGTCTGAAATCTTGAAAGTATTAGAGGAAAACACTTGAAGATATCTACATAGACAATGATTTCTTCAACAGGATGGTAGCTCAGAAAATAATAGTAAGAAATGACAAATGGGTTTACAAAAAAATTAAAATCTGCATATTTGAGGAAACAAGAAAATAAAGAAAGAACCTACAGAATGGGAAAAAATCTTCAGTATTCATCTGACAGAGGATTAATAAACAAAACATAAATAAACAGCAAATTTAACACTAAAATAAGTAATCCAATCAATAAATGGACAGATGAGCTGAATGGAAACTTTTTCTTCTTTTTTTTATTTTCAAGAGAATAATAAAAATATAAAAATGATATAAGATTTCAAAACCATGATAGGAAATTAGCAATGGTAATTATATTGCATATTGTACTTTCCTCGTGACTAAATATATTATGTATTTTTTATATATTTAATAACCATTTTTACTTTTTAAAAGAAGTCTCTGCTCAGGGTCTTATTTTAAAAAGTAAAAATGGGCATTAAATATATGAAAAAATTTAACATATTTAGCCACCAGGAAAGTACAAAGGAAAACTACATTGAGATTCTCACCCCAATCAGAATGGCTATTATCAGGAAAAACAGCAACAATAACAAATGCTGGTGAGGACGTGTGAAAAAAATGAACCCTTGTATACCACTGGGGGGAATACATAATTTTAGTACAGATATAATATAAAATGATTTGGGTTCCTCAAAAAACTGAAAACAGAACAAAAATATGATATATCCAGCTCTAACACTCCTGTATAGATTATCAGAGGTTTCAATCAGCCTACCATGGAGATGCCTGAATAGTCATAAGTGTAGCAATATTCAAATTAGTGAAGTTTTGGTTACAGCCTAGGTACTCATCAAAGGAGAATGGACATATGTGTATATATATATATATCTCACAAAGAAGAACAAAATGTGTCTTTGAAGAAAAATGGATGGGAATGGATGGAACTGGAGATTATTATAGCACGTGAAGTGTCAGAATAAGAAGGAAGGATCACCTATGTTCTGTCATATGTGGGACTTAAAGTGGAAAAAGACATGCAAGTATAAATGGAATTAAGAGCAAATGAGAAAGTTTCCATGGAGAAGGTGGTCAGAAAGTAAGAGGGTAATACAGAGAGAGATTAGGGTCAAAATTCAATGAATGTACATAAAAAGTCACAATAAATATAATTTACATAAATTATATGTACTAATCATTATAAAAATAAATTTTAAAGGAAAGACAGCTAAAGGTGATTTATTTTGTAAACTTCTTGTTACTGTAAACTTAATCTCCAAATATATTCAGATTCAGATTTTTCTACAATGATGTCATTTATGCAAATTAGTACATTTAGGTAAACTAAAAGCCAGTTAAATGAATGTGTTCAAATGATTATTTTTGAGCAGAATAATGATTCTCATTTTAGGTTAATCCCAGTATTTAATTGAAAACAGTTCTGAAATGCATAAATAAATGTATTTATATGTACAATTTTCTTTCAAAAAGCTACTTTTCATAAAATACTTAACACAGTTCATCACTAAAAAAAAAAACCTTAATGAGGAACACATAATATTCTTCTAAAACACATGACATAGTGATTTTTTCAGCTATTGCTTACCAGCAAAAGGGATTTATTTTAGGGCTTTGAAAAAGAGAAAAATTTAAGAAACCTGTCTCTTATTCTCTTGGTCCTCACTCCATAAATAATGGGGTTCACCATGGGTGGGACAAGAAGGTAGATATTGGCCACAAATATGTGGGTGTGGGGAGCCACTCGCTGTCCAAACCTGTGCGTGAGAAAAGAGAAGAAGGCTGGAGTGTAGGACACTAAGATGACACAGACATGGGAGACACAGGTGCCCAAGGTCTTGAGTCTGGCATCCTTGGAAGGGAGGCGGAAGACCGTGTGTAGTATGAGAACAAAAGAACACAGGATCAGTATGAAGTCCACCCCCCCAGTGAGAAAGGCAACAATGAGGCTGTAGGCTCTGCGGATTCTCGTATCAGCACAGGCAAGCTTGATGAGGGCCATGAACTCGCAGTAGGTGTGGGAAATTATGTTGGTTCTGCAGTAGGGCAGCCAGCGCAGCAGGAAAGGATGAGGACTGAGGAGCGCTGTGCCCCGGAGCACAATAGCAAGGCCCATTCCTCCAACTACAGGGTGTGTCAGAATGGTTGAGTGTCTTAATGGATTACAAATGGCTACATAATGGTCAAAAGCCATAGCCAAGAAGAAGCCAGACTCCATGGTGGAGCAAGAGTGAATGAGGAACACTTGAGTGAGGCAGGCTTCCAAGCGAATCTCTCCATCATGAAACCAGAAAAGGCTGAGAAGTTTGGGGACAGCTGTAGTGCACACAACAAGGTCAGCCACAGCCAGCATGCAGAGGAAGAGGTACATTGGCTCCTGGAGGCTGGCGTCTGTCTTGATGGTAAAGAGAAGTGAACAGTTTCCCAGTAGGTCTAAAAGGTAGACCACACAAAAGGGGATGGAGATCCAGGTGTGGGCAGCCTCCAACCCAGGAATGCCAATGAGAATGAAGGTTGGTAAATGCACATCAGTTTTATTGTAGACTGACATAGCAAAAGTCAAGTGTCCTACTTTTCTCTTTCTCAATGCTTCCTCTAAAGTGAACAGAGAAATAATATGTAAGTTTTGAAATTTTCAAAATGAAATCCAAAATACAATGAACTGTGGGTCATGTGGTAACTACAATAAATATAAATATCTGGGTAAAAATTGTCTCATCATTTGACAGTCAGGTATTAAAAGAAGGTTACTCTGTCTTAAAATGACAGCAAGTTAAAACACAGAGGATGACTGCACTGAGACCTACAAAAATACTTTGCTCTTATTAAATACTTTGGACTACATGAATCTCCTTAACCTTGCACAGGCAGTCTTAATATATTTTCTCATTACATCAACATTGATATGTTTTATTGACTTGTGACTTTTTAACGTGTAATAAGATTAATATATAGATGCTAAATGAAGTTAAGATTTACATACCCAAATCCAGAGTCAAATTTATAAAAAGTTATCACTTTCACTGAGAAGAAAGTGACATCAATCAACAATTAAAAATGATACTTTGAATCGAGAATTGATTTTTTTATCTCTTAGACACAGTATTTGGGATACACTGTGCAACAGAGTGTGGCTTTGACATAGGAAAACTAACATAGAGGTTTTCAATGTCTGTGGAATCAGCAAGTTTGTTCACATCTATAAGACATTTTAAGCATGATAACAAGGAAGTGCTGAGGACAGTGTGTTAGGAAATAAATCATTGCACTAGTAAGTCTCCACTGCCCCCACAATTTGCATTTACTACTGACCTCGTGGAGCTATTATTTCAACAGTCTCGTTATAACTTGTCATATAAGCTTCATCACCTCCATTCCTTACTGTAATTAGTCAAGACACTGACTTTTGATTGACTTCACTATAAAGCCATCTACTCATTCAAGTGCAGTTCATAATTTTCCCTTTGTTCTTCGTGTGGCTGTATTGTCTGATCCCCATGCTCATTCCCCTATTGCAATTTGCTCATTATATTTGCTCACTTTAATATCATTTTAGCAGCGTTTTGATAGTCATGCAGGTTCCCTAGAAGTTATTTTTTTCTTCACCTTTCCTTCACTTTTAGTACAGAATAGGCATTGCTTCTGAGATGCTTTGTTTACTGTTACAGGTATAGTCAGAGATTATGCTGTTTTGTGATCATGAAAAATAAGGTTTAAATCAGTGTCCAGCGAAGTGAGGATTGAAGTGAGAACTGTGTGTAATGCACTGCACCTCAATAATCAGTTGTAATAATTTAAGACACTATAGTCTCTTAACCAGTCTTTGATGTTCACACCCACAAGTTCTGCTTAGTTTCACTGTTTGAACTTCAGAGTCACAAGGAATGGATATTCTCTTTGAGCATGAAAATAACTGGGTACATGCATCACAAGGTAGCTTTGGAAAGTCTGGGGAATGTCATTTTGGAATCATGACATTTATTGGACAGTAGAAGTATCTAAGGAAACTAGATTACTCAAAATTTGTGTGATACTAGTTAGCATTTCTAAATTTGATATTCACTGAAAATGAATCAGTTGATTCCCTAGGAATATTTCATATATTAACACATATACATTTTATTCTTACTTTTGCTTGAGGGATGTTTAGTAATATGTAGAAAGGTAAACAAGTGGTTAGTGTTAGACTTAGTTTTTAACACAGATGCTGAATAAACATCACTCACACTTAGTTATAATGATGAATTACCCTAATCGTGTTATGGGTCTATGTGGGGGACCATAGAAAGGATGCTTTGTATAAAACTAAAAAAATATTCCCCATTAATTTGATTATTGACAGTGAGTGAAAATCCCATTTCATATTCCTTGAAGAAGTTACTCTAAATCTAAGCTTTTCTTTTAATTTTTTGGTGAGGATGGATTACAAGCAATTGAACTCAGGACCTTGTGCTTGCCAGGCAGGCGCTTGTGCCACTGAGCTACATCCCTGGCCCTCCTTTCTTTTCCTAACTAGCCATTCCCCAAAGCACCAAAGAAGGAAATTTAACATAACTAGACTTTGTCAGTCTTACATTGCTCTGTAATTAAGTTTAATATTCTTTGAGCTCCTGACTTTTACATACTTTACATTTTTGTCCTAAAATAAATCTTTGTATCATTTAAATGTACTAGTGGTTCTTTTAATATTCTCATATTTCTCATACACTTTACTTTTTTATTTTATTAACTTTTTTATTAATAATCTCTGTTACATGAGTATGTGCCAAGAGCTCTGCTATGCCTTGGAAGGAAGCTATCATTCTGTGATAGATGATTTATAGCCTTTCCTACCTCTTGGTCTCTCCAACTGTTTTCAAGACTCTCAAACAGAAGCTACTTCATGGAGCATATATTTTTAGATATAAAAGTAAAAGAGAGCAGTGCTGGGGGCTGGGGATTTAGCTCAGTGGCAAAAACACCTGCCTGGCAAGCGGAAGGTTGTGAGTTTGGTTCCCGGTACCGGAGAAAAACCAAAAAAAAAAAGAGCAGTGCTTTTCATTATATATTTTAAAATAACATTTACTGATTGACCTTGCCAATTTTTATAAATATATTCAAGATTGAGTTCTCCTTCTCTTCAACTTTATTTTAAAATGAAGTTGATTCTACAGTGGCATTGATAGAAAACTAAGGTATGAGAAAAATACCAAAATGAGACACTTAAAATGCAGAAGTATGAGAAAATGCTTATTAAAATGAAAAAAAAATAAATTTAAGGTGAAAATCCATACAAAATAGCCTTTTAAAATATCTGAATGTGTTACTTAACAGCTTATTTGCAACAATAAAAATGTCATTCCTTTACAGTGCTGGGGTTATGGTAAGAAAATAGGCAAGTACTTCTCAATACATTGGAGATTTCCCTTACATGTCCTCTGTCTAGCTGTAACAGTTACATGGTAATTAGTATGCAGAGGAATTTTTATGACTGTTCACCTCTAATACCGAATTTTCTTCTCTTACACTTTAACCCCCCAACTTTCTATATACTCTTTCTCTCTAAACGAATATGAGTATACTTTCCCAGGATAAACTAATTGAATAGATGACATTGAGAAAAAATTAAGAGTAAAGTGAATGCAAATATCCAATAGTTAAAATAGGTTTTTCTCTTTCTCACAATGTGGAAATTTAAAATTAAGATGAATAAGATACTAATCATAGAGTATATTTTACCAGTAGAAATTCAAAACTGATGTAAGATTTGCACTATGGAAGAACTTTTAAGAAGAGTTGGCAGTTTGCTGAAAAGAAAGTTTATGTTGTTATCTGGTTGTTTGCTTTTTAAGAATCGTTTTGCTTTATGTCTTACATGGAGCAGTTACATTAAAGATAATGATAGACAGCATAATATGTATTTTTATTCTTCTGTTACTTGAATATAAAAATCTGTTTTATTTTGCATAAAAAAGAATAAAAACAATTTATAGGGCTACTAATCGAAGCAACTTCAAGGTGAAATTATGTAGAAAACTCTAACACTAAAAAATAGTATTTTTACACTGAATAATTAGTTCTTATCCCTAAAAGAGTTTCACATATAAACCTAGGAATAAGTAGTCGCTCAGTGAAACACTCTCTAATGGCATAAAATTTGGATGATTGAAAAATTCAATAATAAAGAGCAAATTTAAAAATTACTAATAGGCCTATGATCATATTCTCAGCATACTTCAAAGGAATACAGTGTATTTGTATGAACTGATATGAAGTTATGCAAATAAAATGTAACATTAATGTGCTTTTTCTACTAGTATTGGAATATGTGTACAAAAATGAAATGAGTATTCATAGAGTATAAGTACAATTATGCTGCTAATTATATAAACAGAAAAAGAGCTAAAGAGAACCACATCCAAGTTAAGAGAAATCCAAGTGAGTGATGGATGGAAAGTAGTACAGATAGTATATAATTTTATTTACCTTTATCGCTATGGCTTGACTTTTTCTTAACATTAGCAGTCTATTCAGTGTACTAACGAATTCCCTGTAGTGCTTAAGTTGAGTAAATAATGTAGAGTTGCATCTGCATGAGTCAGAAAAACCTAGGAAATTACATGTCTAATACGGTATGTACTAAAGAATGTTTCTAACCATTAGAAATATGCCTCTCCACATTTCTTTCCTCAGAGTACTCATCATTTTCTCAATCAGTGAAAACCGTGAGCCCGTGTCTTTGTTATTTTTGGTACATTTTAACAGATATCAATTTTTAATAACTTTTTACTGGTATTGAAGCTCAACTCATTTTATCAAATTTCATGACATTATGTTCTTAGTTCCATTGAACTATCACTGACACCCTCATTGGGGTCTGTGCTATCCACTCTTACCTTTTGTCAGTCTGTCATTTTACACTTTATACTTTTACATATCTTTCTTCTGTATTCTATTGCAGATTTATCCTGCACAGAAATGTTGTCTTTTAATATATTTTCTTGCTGTTTTAATGAAAGTGTGAAGAAAAACAAAAAAAAAGAGACAAGAACAAGAATATTATTATTTCTCTGCTAAATAATTTTAATATAAACTGCAGCAACAGTTTCATGATTATAGTGTTAAATTTTTAGGCATATTCAAGGATTGGTCTTCAATATAACTGAATTCTATTCTATTTGTTTTATGTCTGTGTACATAAGAGAGAATCTGAGACAAGAATAAGAATTTTATATCCTCTTTTTGGAGAATGAAATAAATGGTTTCTAATGATTTGTCAATGAATCTTGCACCTATAATCCCTCTATCTAAAATTACATAATATAAGATAATAAGAATTGAGCATCTATATTTTGTTGGCATCATCCCACTTTGTCCTTATGGAAATTTTCGGGGAGGTGATAATGTTTATGACACTGATAAGAGAACAAGCTAAGAATATTCAATCAGTTTGCATACAATCTATTGTACTACTAATTTGTGGAGATGGCATTTGAATTCAAGTAATATGAAGCTGTAATTGTTACATGAAATTTTAAAATGCTAGCATACCATCAGTTCTTAAAAATACATTACACAATCTGGACCGCTTTGGGCATTATTAAACATTATTCCAATACCCTAAGGTTTTCTCAACATCGATACTAGTACATCTATTTCATTCCCATCTTTTCCGTGGTCCGTTTACCTCAGATACTCTGATGTGTGGAGCAAGACCCATGTACAAATTTACTCCTAAGGAAAACTGCTTCTCAGTCTTAGCGTATAATAGTAGAGGTGCCAGTGTTTGTAAGATGTGAGCAATGTATTCAAGAGCCACAGATCCAAATGAGATCAGTTGTCTCAAGAAATCCTCCACAGGCCTGTTTTTCAGAGCCAGGCGGCTCTGAGTAGAGCCATGAAATGTTTCGTCTGACTGCTGAGCAACCAGCTCTTAACTCTGTGCGCTGCTTTACCTCACCAGGGATTCTGTGTGGATCAGAGTGAGCACCTGCTTGTCTTGCCTTCTCTCAGGACTTATAGCTTTTCCAACTAAGTTCAGTTAAAGACAGTTTCTGGGTATCCCTGGCTCCCATGGGCAGGATTTGTGATAGCTTCCCTACAGTGTAAGAAAAAGAAGCCCTGGAGGGTTAAGGAATACCAGATTCTATTTTTTTTTTTTTTCAGGTACCAGGAATCAAACTCACGACCTTGCGCTTGCCAGGCAGGTGCTGTGCCTCTGAGCTAAATCCCCAGCCCCTCTAGGGGGTTAAGATTTTTGTTTGGAACACAACTTCTAAATTCTTTTTTTTTTTTTTTTTTTTTTTTGGTTTTTCTCCGGTACCGGGAACTGAACTCATGACCTTGCACTTGCCAGGCAGGCGCTTTTGCTGCTGAGCTAAATCCCCAGCCCCCACAACTTCTAAATTCTTAAAAATCGACCTCTTAATAAAACGAGAATCTGGAAGACAAGGGTGGAGTGAGTCTTCCTCAGCTGTCTCTGGAGTCTGCCTTTCAGCAGAATTGCTATGTCTCACATTTATTGGTCTTTAAAATTATCTTTCACATAATCCTTTTCTCTTTTGGGGTGGGTGATTTTTTCCGGTACCGGGGATTGAACTCCTGACCTTGAGCTTGCTGTGCAGGCGCTGTGCCACTGAGCTAAATCCCCAACCCCTCACATAATTCTTTCTTATGTTTAATATAAAAATGTCATGAAAGCACTAACATCATTCATATTATCTTGTTATTAGGCTTACTTGTATATTTTATATTTATATGATTTTTAATATTTACATCATATTGCACTTTAAATTTTACATCATAATCTAAGTTTTATGCTATTATATAGCCTTTATTCTTTTCATAGAAAAGAATATTTAAACTCTTTTATATATACAAACAAAATTCTTAAAAAATATTTAGGTATGATCAGAATGGAATTTTGATGAGAATTTTATTTTATCTAAATATTAATGTAGAAGAACTGACATTGTTAAGCATTCAATTTTAGATATGATCATTGTTTGCTTTTGACAGTGTTCCAGTTAACTTTTAGATCTTTAAACAATTTTTGAAACACTTTTGTGTCAGTTACACAAATTAATTTAATTATAAAAATTCCAAAGTTAAAATTATGAATAATTACATTTGCCATTCAAATCATGCATAATTATCTCCAGGATGCATTTTATATATACTGCACATATGTAATTGATTCTCATGATTCCAAATTAAAGTTCTAATCTTTAAAAGGTATTTGCAAATCCAAATCAACATTCATGATCATTCAATGCCATTTGCAACATGAAAAAAGCTATCAAAAATTTGAACTGCCTGACTTTCATATTCTCAGATGAGGTAAAACAAGGTAATGTTCTGAGTTACAGTTCAGCTCTCAGAAACAAGTAGTACCTCTCTTTCTCTTTCTCTCTTTCTTTCAAAATAATTCCCCTGTTAAAATTGGCTCACAGTGTAGTGTTGAGTTGCTAGGAAATGTCCAAAGTGACCAAGGATTGTTAAATGTTTCATGGGTAAAATAATTTAGATAAGTTTCATGCAGACATGAGTTATAGTTCTGATTATGACTTCAATGTTAATGAATAAACATAGCCTTCCCTTCAAAAAAAGAAGTTTGGCTATTTATATAAGAGGCTTGTATAAAAAGTGTTAAAATCACATCTGTGATGTGGAATATAATTATAGAAAAGATGTGTTAATTAAAATTTATGGGAACAGATTGTTTTGTACTGAGCTCCTGCATTAGGAGCTAACAGACCAGAACAAGACAGAACTGGTTCACTTGGACAAAGTGCTGTGTATTCAAAGTGTAACAGGTAGGAAAATCCTCAAACCGATCAAGGTCTCCTACAAATAGGATACTCACAGTAACCAATCAGAAAGAGCCAGGTCAACCTCATACAGCACGAGAAAAACGACCTGTTTGATATAAACTTCAAAACGAAGTAACCTGAAATTAACTAGTCCATTTTGTGTTATTCTGGGTCCTTGTTCCTGTTTACTCTATTGTAAAAAATCATTTATTCTGTCCTCTCTAATGTAGAAAGCTGTATTTTCAGATAGGTTTCTCCTTGATTCATGGATTATTAATATAAACAGATTAGATCCATAAACTAAATTAGTTGAAAAAATATATTTTACAGATGAAAAATGTCTAAAATGGAGTATTCATGAGATGTAAGACAATAAAATTCAGTTAATGTAGAGCATTTGAATAAGCCTTAAATGCGAACAAATTTGCATTCATGTTAACCAGAGTCAGAAAAATGGCCAGCTCTCTGGCTCACTTTTTCAAACTCATGACAAATGTCATTCCTGTGACTGAGGTAGACCTTCCATCATAGCAGAAAATTCTTTAACACTAGTTTTAAAGTACTTCTCAATTGTATCATAGAATGGTATTAAGCTTAGTTGCGATTATGGAACATAGAATTCTTGAACTTCTTCCTCTGCCTAGCTAGAATTTTGTGTCCACCATTTTCTCTCCAGTGTCCTAGACCTCCAATCTCTTGAGCTGAACATTTGAATTTTGAAAAATTGCACATATAAGATCATGCAGTGTTTGTTTTTCTGTGGTAAGATAATTTATCTTAAGAACAGTTAATTATAGACAAGTTTTTATAAATGACAAAATTTATTACTTTATAAGGTATGTGCTCCATTGCACATACATGCACACTGAGCCTTCTTTCTCCCAGAAGAGGACTCGGGCTGAGTGATTTCTTCTGTCAGTGAGCAGGATTGCCAGTGTCACGTGGGTAAGGGAGACTTTTCATTTTATCATTTTCAATGTGGCTTTTCTCATTCTTGCTCCACCAAGATGCTGAAACATCTTTGAATGGTAGAGCAGCCACAAAATTATTTTCTATGAGTAGTTAATAAGTCAAGGTTTATGAGGGGAAATGAAGGCTAAATCCTTCTGTTTTGCCATCTTGCTGATCTACACATTATTTTCTTATCAGTGTGGGTGCCTTAATTTTTCTGCCCTTCTGAGTCAAAATGACATGACAATGTAGATTCCCCGGAGATTTTTGGGCTTTGCAAAATCATCTCTAGGGCATTTGCTATTGCAGATGCCCCTCAGGCAACGGGAAGTAACCTCATAAAAAGTGAACGGGATAGGTTGAGGAATAGAGAGACAGGATTCCATCCTGGGCTCAGTCTGGTGAGTCTGTCCTGTGTCTCCTTTCAGAGGTGAAGGGAAGGACAAAGAGACAGAGGCAGAGAAGAAGAGGAAAACGACAAAAGGCTTTAGGAAAAGAAGTCTCAGAATGAAGCTTAGAAAATGAGTAAGAGTTATGGCTAGGAATTTCAGATAATACTACCAAAGCCATTTGGATTATAGCCCGAACCTATTTGATGTAAATTTTACAAAAAACAATCTGTTGATATCTAAAAATAATGCACAACATAGTATCTTTAGAATATGGTTTAAAGTGTCTTAATGTAATTGTCTCTTTAAATATAATGACCTTTTTAGGCACATCTGTCTTTACCATCTCATTGTAGATGATTTTTTAAAAGTAGGATCAATTAAATTTTTAAAATTTTGTATCCAGGAAAAGGGCATGCTGTTAGGACTTCTGATATAGTTGGTCACTGACTGGTATTGATGTAAGACTGACAATTACACAATGTCATTGCTTTACATATGTCCTCCAGTTATTTCTACATGTTGTCCACATCACTGTCAGTATGTTAACCAACTACACGTTGCCTCACTGTAGGATAAATTTATCTGATGTAAGACATGAAATTTTTCTATTATTTTATTTGTAGTTGAAAATATAATGCTGTCTCTCCTTTTTATAAAATATGAAATGCAGTTTATTTTTTCCTTTAGTTATTAGTTCCCCATTAATGCGTACTTTCATTTGTATACATCTGTTCAAATAAATTTAAAATTATCAGCCATGAATTTATTAGCTAAAACAATTTTCTTTTCTGCTATACCCTGTATCATAGGTGTGTCTAAAAAGGGAAAATATTTTTATTTCTTTCAAACATTATTTGACTAGTTTCCTATTTTTCATAGATGTCATTTTGTAATACAGAAAGATTTCTTGAATATATCATTTGTAAGTGTTGTCACTTAACATTGATATATCACACAAAAATATTTTCATGACTGAAAGTATCATATACTCACTCTTAGGTTACTTACATCACATCTTTTTAAAGTATTCTTTATTGTAAGAATAAGACATCATAGAAGAAAAATCTCTGCTCTTATGAACAGTCCACCGTGTGTCTCCTCCAAATAACATCTCTTGTTCTTGGCTTTCTTCCATTTTAAATGTTTGCCATTTCCTCTTCGGAGTTCCCTGTTTCCTTAACCATTTTAAACTGTTCTGTCCACTGCCTGAGTAATGTGGACCCTCTGTTTTGTATCTTCTTCCTCCTGTACATCAATATCTAGATAATAGCTTGATTGTTTACTGAAATAGTTCTCATAATCATTATTGCTCCTCTAATGATACAGATGATCAAAAGCAACTTTTTACTGTGAAACAGTTGTAGACAATAAAGACTGAGTAGTATAAAAGTACACTCCTTCCAATGTCATAAGTAAAGTACATGAAAATATTTAAGAAAAGTGTAGCTGTAGGTAACTTTGAAAATTATAAGGCTTCTTTCTTTTAATAACCTGAACACAGAATAAACTGCCTTTGTATCTAGTGTTTTTTTTTTTTTCAATTTATATGTCTTGTTTTTTTTTTTTTTTTTTAATTTATATGTCTTGTTTCTTAAACTGTTAAAGTCACGATGGCTTTGTGTTTACAACATAGATACTGGCATACCTAATTCAGGTAGATGTGAATTTTAAGGAGATTATATCTGTGAATATATTTGCATGGGGTATGCTTTCATGTATGCCTTGGATAAGATATTTCTTTTATTTTTCTTATTGCCTCTCTTTTCCTGGCATTCACTCTTTTCCTATGTACTTTCCCCTTGCTTTGTAAACATATGTACTTTAACCATTTAATAAGACTTTGAACTTTCTGAGGTTCACTTCCATTGTAAAATATATTCAATATGTTCTCCTATAGGTGTTTATACAGATTACCTGTGATATTGCACAGGTTGTAACACTGAATTTCAGGCAGTAGGCAGTGCCTCATAAATGTTACTCTACTATTTTATTATAGTAATAATAAATTAATATTAACAAATGTATCAATTTTCCTCATTATATAACTTTTGATGTTGTAGATTACATTTTAAAAATTTATGCTCATTAATAACTTAATAGTCTTCTTGTACATCATATTTGTGTTACCTTCTAGGAAAATGTAATGAATAGAAATGATTCCTTTGGTGGCCTGGTGAATCTTTGGGTGTAGGAAACTGAAAGTAAATTGTGTTGGTGATGATCAGAGTACATAATTAATGGAGTAGAGGGGCTGGGGATTTAGCTCAGCGGCAAAAGCGCCTGCCTGGCAAGTGCAAGGTCGTGAGTTTGGTTCCCGGTACCAGTGAAAAACCAAAAAAAAAAAAAAAATGGAGTAGATATTGAGGTAAAATCTGCATGATACCAAATATAAAACTATTGCAAATTAATAGAGAAGAAAGGACCTAATAATGTTGAATATATTATGTACAACTTGTGCATGCACATGTGTGTGTGTGTGTGTGTGTGTGTGGTACTGGGGATTGAACCCAGGGTCTTCACACTTATCTACAAATGCAGCCATTCATTTATTCATTCTTCTATGTATGTATGTATATATTTATGGTTGTATGTTTTATTTTGAAATAGGGTCTTGCTGAAGTGCTAAATTGCTCAGATTAGACTGCATCTAACTTTCAATCCTCCTTAATTTCCCAGAGTGTTTGGATTCTTGGTGTGTGCCACCATGACTATCTTATGTAGTTATTAATTTTTTAAAAATTTCACAGCATAACTTCATTCAGAGCCCTGTCATTGAGAATGTGCTTTTTCACAGTGTTTTTTAAATATATTTCTAGATGTGTGAATGAACTCAAGAATAGATATGTACAATGGAATAACAGTCTTCTTTTTCTTTAAGATCCAGCTATACTGGCTTTTATCTGGTGCTCTACAAATTGATGAACATACATCTCTAAGGACATGGGCTTATGTGTTATCAAGCAGGATGATCATTCCCAATAATACCCAGTTTCACCCCTCCTCTTTCTTGTTGCTGGGGATTCCAGGACTAGAATCGCTTCACCTCTGGATCGGCTTTCCCTTTTGTGCTGTGTACATGATTGCGCTCATAGGCAACTTCACTATCCTGTTGGTGATCAAGGCTGAGAGCAGCCTACATCAGCCCATGTTCTACTTTCTGGCCATGTTGGCCACCATTGACTTGGGACTCTCTAGTGCTACCATCCCAAAGATGCTTGGGATCTTCTGGTTTAGCTTCAGAGAGATAATTTTTGATGCCTGTCTCACCCAGATGTTTTTCATCCACAACTTCACTGGCATGGAGTCAGCAGTGCTTTTGGCGATGGCTTATGACCGCTATGTGGCCATCTGTAATCCACTCCGCTATAGCACCATTCTCACCAACAGGGTCGTTTCTGTGATTGGTTTCAGTGTGTTGGTGAGGTCCTTTGTTTCTGTTATTCCATTCGTATTTCTCATACTACGACTGCCTTTCTGTGGGAATCACGTCATTCCCCACACCTACTGTGAGCACATGGGTCTTGCTCGTCTGTCTTGTGCCAGCATCAAGATCAATATTATCTATGGCTTGGGTGCTATTTCGATTTTGGTTTTTGACATTATAGCAATTGCTCTGTCTTATGTTCGGATACTCTGTGCTGTTTTCCGACTCCCTTCTCAGGAAGCCAGACTCAAGTCCCTCAGCACATGTGGCTCTCACGTGTGTGTCATCCTCGCCTTCTACACACCAGCTCTGTTTTCCTTCATGACACATCGCTTTGGCAGAAATGTCCCCCGCTACATCCATATACTCTTGGCCAATCTATATGTAGTAGTCCCACCAATGTTTAACCCTATCATCTATGGAGTCAGAACCAAGCAGATCTATGATCGTGTGAAGAAAATATTGTTTATAAATAATCGAAAGGAATAGCATCTAATACATATTAAATTGACCTTTTCATCAAAGAAACACCTGATAATATTATATACTTTAAATATGTTTGACGGGAATGTTTATTTTGGTTTCCTTTTTTAGGTATATTTTTGAGTACAGAAAATGACAGCTTAAATTTTGGTATCCAATACTTATGGCAAATAGTAGCACATCGGGGTTCTTATGTTATTTTTGATGAGTTATTCTAAGTTCAAAATAAGATTTAGAGAATCAGCCATTTTTGTACACAGCCCAACCAATTGTCATTCTAATGGTGGTTTACATGTTTCTTTTTTGATCCTCAAGTCTCCCTGTATCGATTTCTTTTCACTGTTCATCCCTATCTTCTTTCTTTCTTTATCCTCTATTTCTCAAAATTTCTGTTAGGTTCATTCTTCCACAAACAGTGTATAATGATATCTTCTGAATTAATCATAACTGTTTTCAACATATAAAATTATGCAACTGATTAAGGACTGACAAATGTATAAGAAAATGGAGTGTGGAGATGAGTGAGTAGAAAATGAAAGTTTTATTATAAAATTTGTCTAGGGATATCACAAATGTGGTTTGGGTTTGAGGAGCAAAACTATGTTTTAAATGAGCCACTTACAGCCTATGGATAGAAGAGTTGCTTGTTTTGCCCTTCATAGTTCTATGTGTTTTCTGAATTGTTTCTAGAGTTATTTTGTCATTATATTCTCCATTGTCTTATGTTTATTTACATAATTTTAAAGGTTAAACAATGCCTAGGGTCAATCTTAGTTCTGTCTTTAATATTATATGTGTGGTTTATTCTTAGTTTCTTCATTTGATAATACAGTCAGTTATTATTTCATAGATTAAGAAGGTGGTAAAATACTTGATAATATAGTGTTGCAAAGGTAATCACTACAGTGACATCTCTGTCATTATTTATAGTGAATGCAAAATAGTTATTAGGTGTTACCAGGATTAGTACTTGGATTAAAATGTTTTATTTTTATTCTTAGTCTTGTCAACATTGGTACTATTAGAAGTGTTCATGGCTTTTCAGTTTTATATCATTTTAATGTAAAATCCTCTGAATTTGTGACACAAGTACAAAAAGTTAAAAGTTTATAATATATTCATAATATTTATAATATATTTATGATAAACATACACACAAACAAGATGCTGATGTACACAAAATTAATTATGATTTTAGGAAAGTATTGTGACTGCATTCAAGTTCATACTCAAAGGACATTGAAAGAAATCTTACGTTTACCAGCACTCGAAATCACTGATTATAATTATAATACTGGTCATGGTGGCACACGCCTGTAATCCCAGCACTCAGGAGGCTGAGGCAGGAGGATTGTTGTGAGTTTGAGACCAACTTATGTTACAAAGTGAGCTCAAGGGAAGCCTGAACTGCACAACAAGACCTTGTCTCAAAAAGACAAAACAATATAGTTACCTTTGCCCCATATATATATATATACATATACACACACACATATGTTCTTATATATATGTTGTTATATAAATACACTATAACAAGACCTTGTCTCAAAAAGACAAAACAATATAGTTACCTTTGCCCCATATATATATATATACATATACACACACATATATGTTCTTATATATATGTTGTTATATAAATACACTATAAATATACACAAGTACATATATATGTATGTATGTATATGTGTTTTAACTATATATACATATAAACATATATATGTGTTATATACATATATATTGTGGATTGACAACTGGTGGTCAACTTGTAACACCCAAATGAACTTAACCAGAATGGTGCTGTGTGTGGGAGGCCCACCTGAGGATTGTTCCCAGCAGCATAAAGGGCAGAACAGGAGAAGAAGGAGGAAGGCCGTTGGGAGCTGGTAGAAGCTGTTGGGAACCTGCTGGAAGCAGAGAGAAACTGTATGGAGCTATTGGTTTTCTTGGAGGAATTTGCCATGCTTCTCTTCATGATGAACTCAGCTCTTCCCATTGTCCAAGGAACTTATGACCTGTTGTCATTGAGAGTGGCTTCAGTTTACTTTGTGGGGACTCTGGTCCTCACTTTGAGCATTGCTTCCTGAATCTGGAGGAGAAGAAGGTGCACAGCTCAGTTTCCTGGAGAACGTTGTCACACTGGCTTTCCTTATGGGCACTTGGATTTCCTCATCATCAGTGGAGCTTGGGACCTCACTATTGCTGAGGACAGCTGTGGTACTTTTCAGGGGAGCTCTGGTTCTCATTATGAGGGTGGCTTCATGGCTCCAGTGGAGATCCCTCAGCATGTTAGCAGAGATCCTTCATCCTACTGGCACAGACTTTCTAGATTCCACGACGAACCTTTGGGCCCTTCAGCGCAGATCTGTGAATCAGGTCTGCAAGAGCTATTGTTATGGGCTCTAGGCCTCCAGCTGGACTCATGGGAGGCACTATTATGAGCTCTAGGTCTTCAACTGGACTCATGTAGGACATTATTGTGGGATCCAGGCCCTCAGCTGGATTCTTTTAGTCTTTAGTCTGTGGCTAGATTTCCTGCACTCTCTTGTATATGATTCTTTGCATGACTAATATAAATAATCTTATAAAATATGTGTTCTGTATTATATTGTTTTTCCTTGCAAAAACTTCCAAACCACGACACATATATACTATATAAACACATATAATATATATGTGTGTGTGTGTGTGTGTTTTAACATTACCTCTTAATCTTTAAAACATAATTTTTTAATTGAGGCATACTTTTTTACACAGCTTGTTCTTTTTTCCCTTTATATATAATGTGTGTAAAGTTATCTTCACAATTTTTAATCTCAGTTCATATTCTTTCAATCTTAAATATGTATCTCCCTTTCTCACTTTACGTGTAGTAATTTCTTCTCTTTTATATGATGAATCTATCTCTGAAATCCTTCTCTCACCAGTTACTTTCAGTCATCTACATCAGCTAAGTTTTGTAAGATATTTTCTTTTTGTCTCTACTGCTATTATTGAAATACTGGTATCTCCCATAAGTATTTTATTTTTGCTACATTCTCATCCTGAATACTTCCTCTAGCTTCAGTTTACCTGTTACATGTAACATACTACTAATTCTTTATTTTTGATTTAACTCAATTTTTCCTCCTTTCCCCATTTATGACATACTAGTATCATATCAATGTTCTAGAATGTGCATTTCAATTTCTAATCTATTATTCAAATAAATCTTGAAAAAATTACTAGCTTATATCAAAGTAAATTTCTACACATCAGCACATTCTAGGACAATTTTTATCATGCTCTTGAAAGCGTAGATATCCTCACTTTTCCTTACTGTGTACTTATACTTATTTCTGTACTCATGACAACATTACAACTTGGAATAACTGCTTATTGTCAGCTCATCTTGCACTATATGAAGCTTGATATTTATTGATACATTCATAGACTCACAATGTGGCTCCTACAGCTTTTAATTAGTAAATTTCCACAGGATGGTTCAATCTAAGAAATAATAAAAAAAAAACTTGTTTGCTAAAGAACAAATAGGTTTGCTGTTTATTCTTCATATACTACAGGAAGTTGGATGTTAAATGTACATATTTCTCTAAGTTACAAGTGGAAAAAATAATATTTTCTCCATAAGGTATAGAGAAAAGGGTATTATGTTCACCGGGAAAATTTGAGTGAATTATTTAATTCTAAATATGAATGGTCTTCGACCATACCACCCAGAACTCACCCAATCTCGTCTAAAAGCAGTGAACATATGAGTGAGAAAACGAAGAACATCTTTCCAAACCAATCCTCTCAATCATTCAAAATGGAAGGTAAGTTTACAGGTTACTTGTGACAGGTGAATTTAACATAACTGTATATACATATTAAAAATGTAATATATTAAACATATTTATAATTATCAGTTTTGCTAAGATGCATATGATTGTACACAGAAGAAATGTTATACATTTATTGAGCTATGACAAAATATATTATTTCACACAGAAGTGTCTTATTTCACTTAGCCTCATGTAAGACAGGATTCAAAGTTGGTTGTTTGGGTGGCCCAGATGATTATGATTTAAGCTTTTCTCTAGACTCATAGAAGTTATAAACTATCCCTTCACTCGGACAGAGAAAACTTTCTTTCATGCCTGTCTGGAATTAAGACATTATGACAATTTCTAATCACATCATTGATAAGAAGTTTCTATTTAGAATTACAGGCAAAATAAAAGTTTAGTATTAGACATAATATTCAATGTTTCTTGTTATTTAATTCCTAGATTTTTCTAAATATGTTAAATATATTCACTATGTCCTTCCCATAACAGTCCTGTGTCATACTGAAGATACAATGCTTAAGATAAATATTATCCATGTGAGAAATAAAACCTTACATTATAAATTTACAGAGATGGCATTATATGGTATGTGATAAAAATACAGTGAATATTTGTATTTTATAAAATTATTACAGTCAAAGACACATTGTCTTTAATCTCCCTTAAAGTACTCCCCCTCACTTCAAGTATACTTATTTCAAAGTGCTCAAAGTATGTAATCAAAAACCTGGAGAGGAAACAAAGTGAGCGAATGGCATGTAGGAACCATGAGGAAACTGAAAGAGAAGAATAAAATAAGATTCACTGCTACAGAAGAAATAGCTCACTACCACAGACCAGAGGCTGCATGGTTCAGCTAGAGCAGATGTATAGTTGACCTGGTGGGCTGGGAAGTAGCGAAAGTGAATTTGCTCTGCACTGGGAGATTGAGACCTGACCTGGACCACGAGAGATTTGTGCAATCATAGGTAGCAGTGAGAACATGAGACACTGTTTCCCAAGAGGCCCCCACAAGAGGCAGTGGGTGGTGAATGAACTAAGGGGCACAAAGCACACAGTTGTGTAGAAGAGCAGTAGTGGAGGGTGGAATTGAAATTTTATCTCAAGCACTTGGAATTTGAAGTGCAGCAGCAGAACAACCCCAGGGTTGCTTCACTGCTAACCTTATGGAGTGTAATGAGGGAAAGAACATCCAGTCAAAGTAGACAGCTTTCTGTCTGACAGAAGACTGGGGCAGGGACTCTGTTAAGAAGTAGAAGCTGGTACCAGCCACACTCTGATCTGCTGGCCAGCAAATGCTAATATTAGCCTTAGCTACAAGGGACTGGATGCAGCCCCCTGCTCTGCAACATGTGGGCAAGAAAGCAAACAACCTTGGCTGGCTATCCTAGAAGAAATGCATGAGAGGAGTCAATGGTGTGGCCAAGATCAGCCCCGGACACAGCAGCAATCCTACCGCAGAGTTGGTGGGGTTACTCAGTACAGACTTCAGCTCTGATTAGGGGACTAACAAAGAATGGGGGAAGCCAGAGCAATATGGTTTTAATTTTTCTTTCATTTTTAAAATTTGCTTTCCTTTTTGGGGTGTTTTTTAGGTTTTGAATTTTATTGTTTGGTTTGTTTTCTCCATCCTTTCCATTTC